>NC_091047.1:29148759-29751093 GCF_963966145.1 Tenebrio molitor
CAACCCTGTATAGGCGAGTTGAAGACTATTAATTTCTCCACGACTATACCAAGAAAAAACAATCTTTGAAAATTGAATTTAATTTGATTTTGAATATTTGACGATAAAATTGTGCGCCGTTTAGCGGTTTCTACGCCATGCGCAACTTATTGCTTACAAACGTATCCGATTGACAATCTGCACTTGTAGAATGAAAATACCAGGGATGTGAATATCCAACAAGAATGCATTCATTCTTTAATAGTCGTGGAAAAAAATAATAACATAACGCAGGCAAGTTGGCGACTTAAAACATCGATTTCTGTAATTGTTGCTTCTTTTTAATCCGAAATGAGCATACAGGGTTTTATTTAAAAAAGAAAGAAGTATTTCAACGTATGTATTTCTTAAGCAGCCATAAACATTAAATCTTGAAATAATAGATATTAATCGTTTTTTCTGTCCTATTTAATTTTCTAATGTTGTTTTTGTATACGAAAATACATCAATAAAATTAATATTAATATAATAACGGGACTAAATGATAAATATTTAAAAATACTCCAACAAGATAATTTTATTTAAGGATCTATGGTTTTTATTTTTTTTAAATTATTCTCCCAAGTTATGTATATCTTATTTTATTCTTATTTAGTGTTCCAGATTTTTTTTATATACATACATACATACATATTTACATAACAAATGTTAATTATAAAAACAAGAAAGGAGCAAATTTATTCCAATACATAATTTAAGTTATTCACCAGCAAATTCAGTTTGGTTTTTTCTTTTATTTCTCGTTTAAAAGTAAAGGGAGGAACAGCCAGAGAACAGAAGTACTATAATTAATTTTATTCATTCATGGAGTCTTCAAATAACATCGATTTTTTTTCCATTGTGTTTTCCTTTCATATTTAATTTATTAACTTTATACTTATTTAACTTGCACACAAAAGTACCATTTGTTTAATGACTGATATGATTGAAGTAATAACTATTTTTATCTCGTTTTGCTTTGAGGAATGTTATAAACTAATGCCACCTCATCACCGATAAATTTTTTGTACGGAGTCTAATGAATCATGTTATTTGAAGAGAATATACGACTTTCAACAAGACAGTTCACATACTTACACGACAGCAGGACATGACACAACATTTAACAGATGTTATGGTGCTCATATATATTTTGTTATTTATCTTAATTCCAGGTATATACATATTAATTTTTGTAAATTGTTATCCTATTTACTCCAAACAAAGATTTATGATCGGTATGCACATCACTTGAGTATTGTAGGACGGATTAAGTATTTTTGTAATTATCAATTTCACAATCGTAATATTGCAACACTTCCACACCATTATTGGAATAATGTTTTGTGACCGGATTATATAACATTAATTATGTACAATTTCGTAACTATCAACTAAAATAGAAGAAACTAGTAGAACTGAACTAGAAAAAAGAAAAACTTGTTCGATAAGTAATAATGACAAGAAACGACATCATTTTCGTTTTGTATTAGTTATCAATCAGTTTTGAACGAATTTGCAAAATGTTTCAAAAGGCCACTTGATTGTAAGATTGTTTTGCAACTGTGAATTAATGGAATTCTATCAAATTGATTATATTACTATGCTTTTACGTAATATAGTTCCGAGTAGTTTGGGCGATTATCTCGATTAAAAAATTAAGTAGTTCGTAGAAATCTTATCTTGTATCTCTCTTTAGTGAATCTAATTGTTTGTAAAATTATCCGTTATCATGAAGCTGACTCTAGGAAGTCAAGTATAATAATAATTAGTTCTTTTTTTTAGTTCTGAATCGTTTTGCGTCATGATTGTATCTGTAAGGAAAACAGTCATTCAGATTTCTTCATAGTCAACTGTGAATGTTTTGTTAATATGAGAGCGTAAATTTTCCTTTATTACTCAGCATTCAACAAAAAACTGTTAAGTTTTGTATGTATATGCATTTTTTATTTTACGATGGATAAAATTTTATTTTTCAACGTGGAGGAAAACAGATAAAGTAAACAAATGGGTTGCCCAGCAAAAGAGACAATGTTTGATCAACTATTCGATCGATCAGAAAATAATGTAAATAACAGGTTCTACTTTTACAAATAGTGTAGTATGATGGCAGCTTTATGGAAAAAAACTTCATTATGAAGTAAATCACAGAGATCTACATAAATGACGACTGTTAACCTTTTCAATTTCGAAATCGTTCCGTAATTATCCTGTAACAGATTATTTACACAACGATCAACAAATGCATTTTCAGACTTTTATTTTTACTTTCATTCAATTTTTTGTTAATTCCTTTTACTTCTGTTGACCGGGAGATAATTTGATTGATCAGGTGGTCCTGGCTTCAGTTCAATCAAATTTTGTGTGACTCGTAAAATGACAAAGTTTGGGGTATCTGAATCCTACAAAATTTGAATTTGAATCTGGAAGCATTGAATTTTTGTACCTTTGTTGACCAGCTTTCGGACTCTTTCAATTTTTTTTCAACTTCTGCCTTCACTCGCGCATATTCCAAAACTCTTCAATATTCCGTCTCGTCATTTCATTTTCTCTTGTATAGCGAATTCTTCGAGTGAGTTTAATCCTGTTCGAATAATGAAAATGAAACACGTACAACTGTGACCTATTTCCCACTTCACGAAATTAATAAAACTTTATGTCGGTTATAATGCGAACTTTTTATTAAATCAGAATGTGACTGCTTTCAGAAATAACGAAACCTTGATTCACTTCCCTTCGGAACCTAAATACATAACAGTTTGGGAGTATGATGTTCAACTAAATTAATGTTCACAAAAATGACTGTTGTGCTTTTATTAAATTGTAATAAATGTCATCGAAGTTAATGGCTTGCGAAGATTAATTTTGGCAGAAATAGCCCCAAGCTTTTACAATAAATTTTAATTTCTCAGCAACACTTGCACTGATCGATAGTTAAATAGGTCAGGGATTTATTTTTTTAAATCTTTTTGTTTGGGTTTTGTAGAGTTTTGTTAGGATCTAGATTGAATAAATGACTGTCGTTATTAAAATACCGCAGCCGGATTAAATGTAAATTGTTACGGTTTAATATTTAAAAGACAAACCAAACAACCGATGGAAATCCGGTTTCCAATAACAAATAAATGTATTTTGAAAGATCTGGTTTTTATAAAGTTACAATTTCCTGTTTATCGGAAAATCAACGTTGAGTTATGATTGGCATAATTAAACAAAGGTGTTTACCAATGGAAAACCTTCAGAATTTAGGTAAAAAACACACGAATGTGTTTATAATTCGATTCAAGTGTGCAGCAATACCCAATAAAAATAATTCCGACATTTGCAATTCATACAGGAAAGGTCATCGTTCCGATACGAGGAGAATTCGTGATCAAGTTGCATTAATTTTTCGCATAAAAAGGAAACAACTTCGAAATACACGTTTTCCTGTGTTTTGTTGTCCTGCGCCACATATATCGAGTTATTTGATGGTATTATAATTAAGGACTGGCATTAAATAGCTTTATTGTTACTCGAAATGTCGGGGCGATATTGACGGACAGTTGATTGAATGGCTTCACCGTAATTAATTCGGCCAAAATTCGTTGCAGTTTGACATTCAGGTCAAATCTATAGAAATAAGTATCGATAGGGACAAAGCGGGAGGAATTTTAATTATTTTAAGGGGGGAAATGTTCGGAATTGGCGATATATATTTCTCCAGTGGAAATTTTTTATTTTCGCAAATGCGGTATGAGTGAGGTTTTCCTGTCTGCTTGATAAAACGCAATCAAGGATCTGGTGCACAAGTTCGAACAATATTTCTAGAAGTCAACTACAAGGTTGAGCGTGCTCAAACGGAATGAGGCTTTAGTTTTTGCAAAAATATAAATTTTATCAATTTGGTCATGCATGCTATTCTTAAAATTTCTATAACAGGTGTTGAAAGATTGACAACCGAATGAAAAACGTAGATCTTTTGCATAGCTTATCATTAGAATGGAGCAGTAGATTTTTTGTTTTTATTGCCATTTTTGAAGATTTATTAATGACTTTTTAATTTTTGTTTGATATTATTCCGAAGTAGTTTTATAATTGTTTATTGCGTTGTTTTTTATATTTTTAAATTTTTACGAGTAAAATATGTAGGTATGTATGTATAAACATGTAATATGGAAATAGAAACTGTACAATTATGGGCTTTTGGAAAGGTAAATTACAACAATTATCAATTAATTAGCATTGTTCTTTTTGTTAGTGAAACACATATTTTGAAGCCTTGGGATTTGTGGCATTTGACTATTTGACACATATAACTTCGGTCAAGATAAATTAAAAATACCCGTACTTTTCGGCAAAATCGTAAGTGTGTACTTTTGAAGAATATTTTTCTTGTAATCATTATTGCCTGTTGTTTGTACATTTGTGTAAAATGTTTCATTTTATTAATAATAAATTGAAGACACGAAATTATGCTTCCTCCAGTTAATAAATATTGTTTTTTCACTACTAATCTCAGAAGGCGTCATTATTGACTCTCGAACCGACCCCAGAAGTAGAATTTCTCTCCCTTGGTTAATAACAATTTTCATTATTAACCAAGGTCAATAATGAACAGCTGTCACCTAGCAACGAAAGATTTTCTTTGATTTTAATGGTTAACGTAGACAGACGATTTTCAATTTTCATAGCAACCGTTGAAAAATGAGAACTCGGATCGTCGCATCGGACAAACAAATTTAATTAATAATTATTATTAGAAAGGGTTTTAACGGATCTAGTAGTGAAAAAAATAATATATACACCACGCTAGAGAAGACAATTTTAAGCCTCGCTTCTTTATAATAAACTACCTCGGCTTAAAAAAATGTCTTCTCTACCTTGGCGTATAACATACTATTAATTTTAACAAAGCAAAAATGAAAATCCTCATGAGAAATCTTTATAAATAGGTATTTAATTTAAATTGTACAAAGTGGTACCGGGTGATCAAAAAAGACTGTTTGAGTTGGCAGTACAATTAAATTAAGAGCATTTTATTATTCAGCTGTTTGCAACCGGATACCTCTCTTGACAGATATTTGACGTGAAATCAACAGAACTAAAATTGTAGGTTATGTATGTATAAAAATCAACGGTACACTTGAACTGTCCGTGTCAGTGTGAAGTCGTCAACAACCGGAAGTTATTCCAGTTAATACAATTTAAAAGTAAAAATCAGTACTGCCAACTCAAACAGTCCATTTTGATCACGCTGTATATGTATTGCATCAAGCAACTTGTTTTTTCGTGCTTATTATTCATGCTTATTTATAACAGAGAAACGAAACTTTGTTCGGTGAAAATAAAATTTAATTGATGTCAGTTGATTGATGGTGACTGAAAATTTGTTGGAATTGGTTTTGACAGAAATAATAATTATTATTATAATGATAATTTCTCTAATCTAATCTAATCAAGATACAAGAAATGCTTTTATAATTCTTTTCGGACAGGGAAAACAAGCTATTCTAACCATGATTTCATTTTTAATCCTTATTTATGACGGAAGAGATAAGAAACTGTTTAGTAGAAAAAAAGAAATACAAATGGATGCACTATGACGATTGTCAAATAAAAAAAAAAAAGAAATTTAATTCAAGAATCTTATAAAATAAAGCAGTTTTAATTTAATTTAATAATTTTGATTTGCTCCTATTTAACAAAAGGTCAAAACATTCTCAGTTTACGAAACAATCATGATACAAATCATGATTACTACTTATTGTTGTTGAATCATTTTGCCTAAAAAATCAAAATTACGTTATCAAAAAGAATTGGAAAAATGGACACAAAGTGAAGTGAACGAAAGAGAAACTTTCATCCACTGGTAACTATGCATACAGACTCACTTTCTAGGGAGGTATCGAACAATTTTAGTTATTTTCTAGACGGAGGCCGAAAACATTATTTGGTAGAGCTTTATCCTCTTAACACTAAACTGAAAATGCGTGTGTTATGTAACCTCCATTTGACAAAAATGACCTGATTTCACATGAAACATTTTTATAAAATCTATAGAAGAATTGTATTGATAACATAATTACATAACATTTTTGATTTACAATGCAAAAATTTCCGATAATAATGCGGAATCTGGAAAAGTGCCCCGAATGCTTGCAGCGTTTCCACGTTGAATAGTAAGGGAAATCCTCTTGAAAAGGAATTTCTTTGATTTTGAATCGCCTGATTCCGCAATAAGTCGGTTTCCGATGACATTAATGAAATCGATGGCTTCTTTGCAAAGAAAAGTTTCATAAATTGGCGAGTTCTCCCAATGGTTAAAATTAACACACGTGTTGCAGATACACCTGTATAGTTAGTATGACTTTGGAAAAATTTTACGTAATATACGTGCGAAAGGACCATTACAAAACTCCTGTGATTAGATCACTTGTAATTCAAGTTTCATACTCGTCTTGCAATGAATTCTTTTTCCACATCACAACGTACTGTTATATTGTAAAATATACCGATTTATTATAGATTTTAAACAGAATGATACTTCGTAAAACGACAAACGGACGTGTTACATGTCTGAAAATGTTTACCTACTACATATTTAGTTTTGACGGAAATGACGATATGATAACTTTCTTTTAACCGTTTTGACTCAATCAAAGACAGGATTTTTTTTTCCATGGCCCAATCATTTAGAAAACTTTTCAATCGCGTTTCTTCTGGAATTATCTCTGGCAAACTAAATTAATCTCAAAATTAATTACTTATTCTTTTGGAAACCTGTTTAAAAGCAAAACATTTGTACTGCCCTACAGGTGCCGTCCTACTGTTTTCGGACGGAAAGGCTGGAGGCATCCTCAACAGCATCACGCTGCCCTACAATTCTTAGTAACAAACTCCCAAAATTGTTTTGTTTCAATTGACACAAAACAATTCAACGAAATTATTCCACCTCATATTGACAATATTTTATTTTTTCCAGGTACATCATAGACCACGACGACCCCTCCGTGGGGAAGACCAGGCTGGTCCATTGGGTCGTCCGGATAGTTTTCCTTCTGTTGCAACTCTCCCCCCTGCTGCGCTACATAGACACCCTTATCTACGGCATCCAGAGTAAGATCATCGGATCGTCCTTCCTCTACCGTCGAATGCTGGACGAAGACACCAACAGCGCTCTACTGAGGCTGTACCATTGCTTCCTCCACGCTGCCCCACAAGCCATCATCCAAATGATGATCCTTCTGATCCACGTGAGCCATCCAGAAAAAGTACCTCTCAACATAGGTAGGAAGAGCGACATTTCTCGAGTGTTGCGACTCAAAACCAACTCTGATTCCAGATGTGATCGTGATCCAGTCGTGGACGGTGGTGGCAGCCCTGACGTCCATCGCTTGGTCGCTGACTTCGTACCACAGATCGGTCCGCTACGCGCGAGATGACAAAGATAAGATCAAATGGGGAGGGACCCTCGTCGCCTTCTGCTGGCACCTCATGAGTGCATGTAAATATTTTACTTAGTAGATAAAGGATTAAATACAGATAAAGATAAATAAAATATAAAATTTGAGCAAACGGTGATGATGGCATAATGTGGGAACGGCATTGTCGAGTGATCATTTTCGCTCGTTAAGTCTGCATTAAATGGGAGGTAGTGCTGAGTAATGGTACACAATTGTACCAAGATGGGTTTTTCTGGTGGGATTGTCGCTAAAAAGCATTTGAGTTCAAGTACGTAACCTTGTGGGTACATTAGATGGTAAAAATAACATTAGCGAAGTGGGTCTAATAGAGATATTTTTACCTTTTTTGATCTTGTTCAGTCGACAACAAGGTCAATTGACACTTCCAATTCTCATCTTTTGTAAAATTAATTGCGAATTAATCTTAGTAATAAAAAGGATTTTCTAGAAGGACATAAAGATACTAATAATAAGTGTACAGTGTGAAATCTAATCCAGTTGCTGAATAGTCGAGTACGCAACGGTCGAACGCGTTATGCAGCGACGTACAATGATATGCGGCTTTGATAAAATTTTTGTCAAAACGGGTCTATAAAGTTGGAAAGTTATCAAAACATTTC
Source organism: Tenebrio molitor (assembly GCF_963966145.1). Taxonomy (NCBI): domain Eukaryota; kingdom Metazoa; phylum Arthropoda; class Insecta; order Coleoptera; family Tenebrionidae; genus Tenebrio; species Tenebrio molitor. The sequence goes on from NC_091047.1 coordinate 29,156,843, forward strand.
AAGTTGGTACACAATTTTATATTTCCTGTTTACAATAACATTTTGAAACTGATCGATTATTTCCTCCAAACTAAAAACGAAAAGATAATTGCATAGGATCGATTAGGCAAGGGCCAAATTCTGCTCTCACGCTTCAATAAAAATGTATCTATTGCGAATCCTACAAAATTAAAAATCACTGTTCGATCTTATCCAAATTATGACACGACTTGTGCGTGGGTATTTTAATCTAATCTTCTGTACCCTACTTAGTGTCCGCATTATTTTTACCGTCAACCCACTTCATTTATTACATTTTGTCTTGCCATTACCATATCACGTCACAAGCCACTTTTCGACAGCAAATGCGATTAAACCAATCAATCTTCCTTAAAAGGACAAAAATCGAAGCGACGTTCTCGTTCCAGTGTCCCGAGTGTTGGCCCTCAGCTTGCTGGCCTCGATTTTCCCGGCGTGGATGGGATGCGTGTGCGTCCTCCACTGGATCGTGATGTCAATATGGCTGGCCTTGAGCCAACACCATCCTGCAGCTTGCAGCAGCCGCTGCGAGGAGCTCTTCCTCTCCATCAGTCTGGGCCTCGCCTACGTCTTGGCCTTCATATCTCCGCGAGACGGACCCACGCGCTACATCTACCTGGCCTACTACCTCGTCTGCTTCATGGAGAACACCGCAGCTTTGGTCGTGTGGTAAGCGGAGACTTTAGGTCCTTCGAGGCGGATCTAGCGTTGGTGTTGCAGGTGCGTCACGAACAACTCCGCCGAGAATCCGTTCCTCTACTACGGGGCCGCGGGGGCCCAAGTGGTGGCCTTCCTCCTAGCGATCACATTCCTCCTCGTCTACTACAAGTACTGCCACCCGTCGAAACCCTACAGGAGCAAGATTCCGGACGCGTTGGACGGAGGGATGCTCGACATAGACAAGCCGGGCTACAGCAAGTCCTACGACGTCAGGTCGCACTCCTGATCCGTGACGTTCGTGTAAGGACGAGGTCCTTGCACGGGATGCTTTTCATTGAACTGTGTACCTAAGTGTGCGTTGACACTAGCACAAAGTTACTAACAGAGTTGCTCTCACGATTATTTTTATAAGCTCAGTATTGAAAATGTGATATTTGCTAATTTTAGGGGTCGCAAGTGATCTTGTACGAACAGTATTGGGGTTTCGGTTCGAATAATAAATTGAATTTCGCTGCTCTGGCACTTGTTGCAGATTTGCCTTGATGAGAGACTGCCAACTGTGCCAACAAAATTCGAGTAATTGGTGTCTAATAATGCCTTAAATGTACATAAGATTATTATTACTGTTGACGCTTCAGATTTTATCGTTGTTTTGAGGGTTGAGGTTGGTTTTGTTGTTGTGTTGACATCTTAAATGGGCCTTGCCGTTGCGCACCTGTACTTATTTCCGAGTGAATCAGGGTATTTGTTTTTGTTGGACGTTTACACTCGTTGAAGTGTGGAATTGAGCCGTTTTACACCAATATTCTCACTTAGCCAGTTTGGTTGTATAATTGAGTGATAATTAATGCTCTGCGATATAAGTGTGAAATACATTATCTATATTGCCTAAGATGTTATTTTGAGGGAACAATTTGAAATTATGATATATTTTGTATTATATTTGCAAATATTGTACCATAGATAACTGTATAGATATTTATAAGTGTTGTTTCTTTTTAATAAAATTTTTCAAAAAGCAGTTAAAAAATTTCGACGTTTTATTAACAAACAAAACAACGTACAGACTTGCAAGCTATCGCTACACTATTCGCTCTCGGCGTTGCCGTTGCTTTGCGTCAAGAATACCTGCTGGGGCACCGAATTCTGCTGTGACACCTGGAAAAATTGCTTTTATTATTTTATTTTATGCCGGTTAACATAACCTTAAACCTCTAACACTACGAATTTTAATTTTGGTGGTTGGTAACAATTAAAATATTTTGTGGGCTTGACAAGTTACCATGTTGGCAACAACTTACCTGAATCAGATGAGGCTGTGAGGTTGCAATGGGGGCCGTTTGTATAATGACGGGTTGCGACGTGTTCCCTTGTAGCTGCATTTTAATCATCTGCAGCTGCTGTGGAGTCAGATTTATCTGAAAAATTCCCAAATTAATCAGCTCAACCTAACTTGACAATTCCCTACCGGAATTTGCTGTATTTCTCCGCTAGGGGTCACTATCTGCTGAACGATTTGTACATTTCCTGGCTGACTTTGAGCGATGGCTTGCCCCGCTTGTATCAGTACTGGGGTCTGTGCTGCTGACGTGTTAGGAGGCGACGTACCCGCCACACTCTACAACCAACAAGTTAAAAATCACTATTTTACAATAAGGCGCTACAAACTTGGTCAATTGTGTTGACTTGTACTGTCTGTACTTGCTGAGGCTGCACTATCTGTATGGCACCTTGGGCTTGTGTGACGCTCGTCGGTGATGCCGCCGCCGTCGTAGGAGTGTTCTGTTGCAAGTTGGCGTGGTGCTGTTGGGCGAGTTGGAAGTAGTAGACTTGGTCCGAACCAGAGGAGCGAGTCGCGTCTTCTCTAGGTTTAGCTGGCTTCATGTCATCTCTAGGCACTATGTCTATGAGGAAGTCAAACTGGTCATACTTGGAGATGGCCATGGCGATGTCGTTGCGTTGCAAGGTGCGTCTCTTGTTGTCTTCAGTGTGGATCCAAGCACGCAACGTCAGCTCTTGAATGAAGATTTCGGCTGCTTTTGCGAACAGTAAGGGGGCTTCAGCTGAAATCATCTTCACGTCTTCATCTAATTTCATGATTTTTTTGATCCTGGCGAGGGGCAAGACTTGCTGTTTCAAATCCATCTAGAAGTGTGTACGTTGGGACATGTGCAAAGCATTTCAAAAGACTTACATTTCGTATTGCTTTGATGTCTTCGAGAGCTTTGGGCCAGAATTGATTGAGGACATTTTGGGCCTCGCTTTGCGTTTGAGATTGATCTTCAACACATTGTGTTTCTGTTTTATCTTCACTGGCCTCAGCCCTACAACACAAGCGTAAGGCAACTTGGCCTTGTTACTCAATATTACTCACGTATTTAAGTAGTAAACCGACATTTTGTGTTTGTTTTGAGTAGTTTTTGAGTTGTATGCGGTATATTTAAAGCTAAATTGACCGCCTCAAATAACCAATCAGTATTTCTTGTGCTCGTCCAATCCAATGCTTTTGACGATTAAAACAATATGGCAGAATGGCAGACGTCTTGTATGATTAGCTCTTACTGTGTGACAGAGGGCGCCACTCACCTAAATAAATTACAAAAATCGTAACAAATCCATTCTGGTCATTGAACAACGGTAATTTAAAAAAATAAAATAGCGAAATTATTAGATTTTGAGTTTCTTTGAGCTCTTGTTGGTCTGTTTCCGGTTTTCATTTGATGGAATCGTTTCTGTCTGTTTCACTGATACTCACTAAACTGACTTCTCATTCATCAATATTCATTATTTGTTCTGTAAAATTTCAAATACATATTTTGTAAAAATTGTGTTTAATTCATTTCCTACATCTCCAAAATGTTCTTGTTCCATAAGCTAGAACAAATAGAGTTTACATTTTTTTGAGCAATTTTTAAGGTTTCCATGTAATTTGTACCATATTTCTTATTCAGATTAATTGATTTATTTATACTTTTCAAAATTTTGCCACTTTGATGAATTTTGATTGTTTGCACGTCTATGTTTGTAATTTTGACATCTTCAGTACATCACATCTAAACTGAGATGAACCAACTACTCATTAACTCATTTGAACTATTCTGCAATTTCTCAAGAATAAAACAATAACCCAATGGATCCATTTTTGAATCAACTACATAATAATAATTGTCTATCACTGAAGACAATATAAAATGTTTTCTTTACACTTAATTTATACTTTAAACACAACATCCAAAGAATTACATGAATTTGCTTCCAATTTTCGAATCATTTACACCTTATTTGAGTACGACTCTTTGAGTTAGTTGTTATTTACAATATTTTCCTCTATAGTATTTTCTAGTTTCGAATGTGAAATTCAATATTTGATATTGAACCGTATATTCAACATATGATAGCACCATAACCACAACCGGTATTTTTTAAAGTTAAAATTTGGGACCCGGTTGATTATTTTCTCTCTAATGATGAATTATTTTCCAAAGGTTATTAATTACAACACAATTAAAATCGATTCAAAATCATTTGATATGATATGAGTAAGCGTCAGTTGTTGACAACACTTCCAAAGCAGCTGATCGCTGTCACTTTGACAACCACATTTGTGCCGAGAATGTTTATTCAAATTAAATAGAAATACCGCCCAGAATGGTTTCAAACGGTGATAACTGGGTCCGCATTTTTGATATTCCCGACATAAGCAAACACAGAAAGGGGTTTACAATTTACAAAGTCATTTCAATGGTTGGTAGTCAAATATTTAAGTAATTTGAGATTATCAATAGTGAAATCTGCAGCTTTATCCTGAGGCTTGTCCAGATGCAATAACAAAAATAACAGTGTGGAAACGCTTCAACGACTTTAAGAAACTCCACAGAGAAATTAAAGTTTTGCACAACAAATTGAACATAAAAGACAAGTATCCAAGCTTACCCAGTTCGACATTTTTCAAGAGGTATAGTACTATTCAGTTTAAATCAACAAATTGACACACCTGTGTAGATTTGACGAAGAGACAGTCCAAGAGAGAAGACAGAGCATCTTGAACTTTTTGGAATATGTCGGTTATCACCCACAACTGTTCTCCTCAACTGTGTTTGTCAAGTTTTTCGAGTGTAGTCACACCCCAGTAGAGCACCTGAACAGCAACATCAACTCTATAAGAGCCGACCTGAATCTACCTGAAGATCCTGAATATTTTGTAGCCAATTCGGATGATGAGCGTACCATCAGCGACACAGATTCTGTTACAACTGTTAGTGACTAAATTCCTCTATTTAAAATATAAACTGATCTATTTTAGAGTAGCGATTTTTTGACCGATTCGGTGTCTCAACACAACTTGAAATCGATGTCCAAGTCGAGATCGAGTCTGAACGCGTCAATTACAAACTCTCACCATTCAAAAAATTCTGATTCGATAAGTGTGTCCACTACGACGGACAGCATCACGCTTCTGGACGCTCAGATATATCCCACCCCACCCAACACTCCAAGATGCGCCGAAGATGACACACACTACTTAGTGGACGCTTCTATTCACGTTAGTATCGCAGTGGAGCTAGAAAATGATAGGAAGTACGAGGAAGCTTTCACCGCTTACAAAGCGGCAATTGACATTCTTTTAAAATATGGGAAAGGTATTCTGGGACTCGAGTCTTATTAAAACTAATTAATTTTTCCGTAGATGATAAAAACTATGACAGGAGACAGATGGTGCGTTACAAAACCGAGAAGTATTTAATCAGAGCTGAGAAAATTTATAATATGTATCTTACCTCGGAGATACAAAATCTGAGACAAATAGTGAGGTCTGTAATTGTTTTGTTTCCTCTCTAGTGTTTTGTTTTTTTTTTTCAGGCTGAAGCCGAGGAAAGTCCCCAAAATGAGGACCTCCACGTACAACGACCAATCTCAGATTTATACAAATATAAAGTTGTTAGGATAATTGCATCTGGAATGCTTGTTTTGCACTCAGAGCTGCAGCAGCTGTTTTATATAAAAGTGGGTACAGTTAGTTGGGCAATAAGTCGGGCTTCGCTAACACCACTTCACTTTCAGGTTATACACAAAACCATGAAGTTTCTAAATGACAATTTGATCCTACCCGAGAATGTGCCTTACATGGTGAAACTGTACAACTACTACAATTGCGAAAACGCCTTATTTTTAGTTCTAGAGTATTGTGGGTGAGTTGATGGAAAGTAGTTATTGAACGAGTTGGTGGAAATTTCGATTTTCAGCGGAAAAAAGCTGTGGGACTACATAAAGTATCGCTCAGAGAATCCCGACGACGTGTTTTGCCACAGCAACGACCAAATCTTGAAGCGGGTCCAAGAAATGGAACTCTCCGATCCGGAATCGGAACACAGCTACAGCGACTTAATCAACGATTACGCCGCCAGCAAAAGAAAGACTGTTAAGAGTGCAAGAGACGTGGAAAATGAACCTCTGAGCGATGATAGCTACGAAAAAGTCAATTTTGAAGATTTGACCGGTACGAATAGGAACTTAATGGACGAACCGGTGCCAACGAGACTTCTAGGGGTGGACTTATTAATGGAGTCTTCGCAAATCAATAACGCATCAAAGGCGGACAAAGCAAGCGACGAGTTTGCAGGTGCGAACAGGAGGAAATACAGTGAAATATCGAACGTTGACGACGTCGATGTGATCCAGAATTTCACCGTTCCGATGCAAGACATAGTGAAGTGGTCGGCACAGTTGTTGTTGGCTTTGGAGAAGTTGCACGCTTTGGGAGTTACATGTTGGTGAGTAAAGAAGCGGCAGTTATTGTTCGTAAATTTGTGAATAAAAAAAAATTGAGATTTCTTTAGAATGTGAGAATGAATGGATGGTGGATTATTTCACAATTCTGAAATGTTAATCAAGAAGTTTTTCACGTTGTTGTCTTGGCGGGCATTGTCTAAAGTAAATTAATAAATTAAAAAAAAATGTGTGCCTCAGGCCTCACCCACGTAAGTGCACGATTGAAGTAAAACTTCTATCGTCTTCGTTAACCACGCGAATTAAAATAAACATATTAATATGATACTTATACAGGGTGATTCACGTAGCCCGTTCGTTAGAAACTTTCTGATTTCCCAAAATCGTATTAATACGAAAATTGGTAGCCGACTACAGTCGACCGCTCTAAATTCAAATAAAATATTTTCAAAATGGCGAAAATAACGCGAAAATAACGGAAATCGACGCCATCTTTGTTTTTTTAAATAGAAAGGTCCCATTTCGATCTCATATTTGGATTCTACATTAAATTTTGAGTTTATAACGCCCTTCTATTAACACTCATTTTTTTCGCAAAAAAGCGGGGTTGCAATGCTTCATTAAAAAAATTATAACTCCTGAACCATTGGAAATAAATAATTGATTTTTTTTTTACTGAATTCTCAAAGATTTGTCCGATTTTTTGCGCTACACACGCCTACTGCACTTATTCAAAATTGATAATCAAAAAATGTCGAAAACTTAATTTTTTTAAATGGTAACTACCATTTCTTATACTTGATATAAATGTAAAATTTAATTTTAAGGCCACTTTTATTAACATTGTGTATGCGTATTTCCAGCCGTTTTAGCGTAATTTCAATTTTTTGAATATATTATTTTTTTTATAAAGCAATTTTTATTTGAATTTTTATTCAAAGATAGCACTGCAATAAATAGTAGATAACAACAAAATAATAAAAAATAAGCAAATTAACAAAAAATAGTATATTATATATTGAGGGAGAGAAATGCATGAGGGCGAAGCCCGAGGGCTACAAAGCACCGAGGGAAAAATGAGCATTCTCTCCAGAAGTATATACACTATTTTTTTCATGGTAGAGAGTAGAAACAGCACAAAAATCTCAAATTTTAAGAATAAAAAAATGATGACAAATGAGTTGTCATCTTTCGATGAATTTAATCGAATTAGTAGTTGCCTTGACAACACAATTAGATTTTTGTCACAACTGTCAAAAAAAATGAAAACTCCCATTAGATTTTTGTCACAACTGTCAAAAAAATGAAAACTCCCTAGGGAGCAAATATTTGCAAATATTTGCTCCCTAGGGAGAAAATGCTCTACTTCTGTCACGACGTTGACATCCGAGAAGTTGATTTCTACTCCCGATCGTGAAAAAATATTTTTATAGTTTTATTGTCGATGGTATTTGTACAAAGAAACCTTTTCGAAATAAATATTTACAAAAAAATTTGAAATGTCGTCAAAAGACCTTATGAATTTATCTCAATGTTCAAGAAACAACAAAGAAATATAACGGAGTTTGTGGAAAAGTATACTTATTCATTTTCTTACGATTATTGCCGATTTTAAATCAAAATTTATTTAGGTGTATGTCGTATTTTAACATTTTTGTCCAAAACACTCTTACGTGATAAAGAAAAATTAAGTTCATATCTGAAATCAGCATCCTAAAAAAGACTTTGAAATCCTATTAAAACCAAAACATGTTTTTATAAATCAAATTTTGCAGCACTGTGTTATTAATTTTTACTTTTACTCTTACCTCATTAAAATATGATATTGGGGCCATGATTTCGAATAATTTTCAAAACAGTTCCTAACGATTTAATTATTGCCATTTTGTTGACAATGGACATATCTAGCAGGGAAAACTTTTAATTCATGCCACGAAATTTTAAAATGACGGTATTGCTCACGACTGTATATTGAAGTTTTTGTATCACTTTAAGCGATCTACAATCTCAGAATCTCCTAATCGACGATAACGGAGATTTAGTTCTGACCTACATGTGCAACGTGAACGAAGCTTTGGACGTTTTCAGCAGCGTCAGTTCAATACATGTTGCCCCCGAGATCTACACTTTTGAACCTGTCACAGACGCGGTCGACTGGTGGTGCTTCGGTGCAATTCTGTACGAACTGCTCGTGGGAATGGTACTACTCGATTTTAATTTTCAAATGGCGTTTTCACTTTCAGTGTGATTTCAGCCCTTATGCACCATACATCCAGACGGATTGACCAGCTACACCAATTTGAAGATACCGAAATACGTTTCGCCAGAAGGGAGGTCTTTGTTGAGACAGGTATTTTACGGAGTAAAGTAATCTTTTCATTTATTTTATACTTTTAGCTGTTGACGTTTGAACCACAACAGCGGTTGGGATTCGGCGTCAACGGGACTGAAAATCTAAAGTCGCACCCCTTCTTTCATTCCGTTTCTTGGGAGAGTTTGCTTGCCAAGTACAACTGTTAGATTTTTAAGTGTCCTTGACTGATTATCTTTTTTTGTTATTTTTTATTTCTCCGATCTTTGCTAGTTCGTAAGCAGTAAGTCGATTGTATTATTATTTTATGTGTTCACGCAGTATTGTTCTGTTATTTTTGTTGAAAGATCTATAACGTACATATTTTAATTGGAGACATTCCATGTATCTTGTTGCTTTTATACGTACAAACAATAAATTAATGTTATTTTACTCACTTGTTTATCTAAATTTTAATTCGTCTATACTGTGCAAAGTATATTAGGTATACTTAACAGGGCATGATTTAAACTTAAACCACTTAAACTGTTTAGATCTCTCTAATACTGTTTCATACACGAAAACAAATCAAAAATCTGATGAAATCAACCCAGAGCAAAATGCGAAATCGAAGCTAAAACTCAAATGAGATGTTTTCTGCTTTAGATACACAATACATTTGCAAAGCAAATTCTCCGCGTCCATATTCACGTTTGCTTTGCATTCTTTGCATAGGTATACCTACCTGGTTGATAATGTTTTAATTTCTAGGTAGGTATGTGATATAGATGGAGGAACTACAATACTATAATCTATGATTATAATATTAAAAGTTCAAATTTACCTACGTCAAATTAACTCTGGGATTCAGATTTTTTTTTGAAAGTAATAAAAACATACAGGGGGGCTTTATTTGAAGTCATTCGCAAAGTTGCGTGTGCGCAAATCAGCAACATGCGAATCGGGAATCGTATTGCGCATATCGCTAAGCGACCGTTCACAATACCATTCGCATGTTGCTGATTTGCGCACACGCAACTTTGCGAATGACTTCAAATAAAGCCCCCCTGGTATTTCACGAGTGATATAATAACCTCGACGGAATTGAAAATGCAACCCACAATCCATTTGCAAAGAATGCAAAGCAAACCTGAATATGGACGCGGAGAATTTGCTTTGCAAATGTATTGTGGGTTGCATTTTCAATTCCATCGAGGTCATTATATCACTCGTGAAATACCTGTATATTTTTATTACTTGCAAAAAAACATCTGAATCCCAGAGTTAATTTGATGTAGGTAAATTTGAACTTTTAATATTATAATCATAGATTATAGTCATAGAGTTTATTGTAGTTCCTCCATCTATACCACATACCTAGAAATTAAAACATTATCAACCAGGTATACCTATGATTGCCTGTAATACTCGTAGGTAAAGTAACGCTTAAGGTATAAGATTATATGGCAGCACTAAAATTATCCCAATAATGGAAACCAATATTGGCGTTGAGATGGTTGTCTCGGCTCGTGCAGCTGCATCCCTTTTCCTTCGTTCAGGGCAGGGATTAAAAATTTGTGATAGAACATGTTTTTGCTGTTTATTGTAAATTTTGTTATTGTAACGAAATTCCCTTTAGTAGGTACTTTGTTCCTTGAAAACAGTAAAGATGATTTGCAACAGTATTGTATATTTAATAAATAAATATAATTTCGTCGGTACGCATTTGTTTTGAGGCCGGCCCTGGAATTCACAACAGAGAATTGCCTGACGCATGATTTATGGTTGGGCTGACCGCTTACTGCAATTGCGACAAAAGGAACGTTTATCTCCGGTCAAATACTTTTAAAGGGCCATATAATCTTTGGCTACTATGTGTACCATTTTTGGTACACACTCGACCTTTACCTGCAAACTATGTGGTCAGATTTGGTACACATTTCACGACTCAATTAGATCCACTGTGAACCCTGTCCTGTACGGACACGATTTTCGTAGTTTACAAGGGAATTCTCGATAGTCGTAGTTTGTGAGTAAAGATTGGTGAAGCATTTCGAAAAAAAAATTACAAATGTCGCCTAGGTCACCTTTCTAATGCCTTTCTAACTACAAATGAATATAGACAAACAAAAAATGTCGTAGTTTGTGGGGACATTTTTCAAAATATCCCCGTAGTAGCCAAAGTGTTAAGCGTTACTTTAAATATGTGGCGTCGTTTTGAAGAGAACTGCGAAGAGGAGAAGATGGTCGACGTTGAAACAATTTTTGATAATAACGAGGAAAATGAAGGTAAAAAAATATAAATAAGAGTGTATATTTTAATGCCAAATTATAACAGCGGTACCTGTAATTTTTACAGCAGGACTGAAAAAAAAACGTAGGAAGCATTACTCTAACGATGCTAAAGAAATTACCTATAAGAAATGTCTACGAAAATGTATTAGAATCGGGATGTAAAGCTGTCGGTAAAGAAACAGCCCGATTAACGGGAGTCAACGAAACCACTGTTTCAAAAATTTGGAACCGAAACCCGGAAAATTTGTAAAGGAAAAAAAAAGGGAATTAAAAGATAGCAATTATTCTGCAGCTGAATTGGATGCAATTAGGGATATCATATATCAAGTAATTCCGAAATTATTATTTAAAAATAATAATAAGAAGTGAGGGCGAAAACACAGCAAAAAGCAATACCGGGTGGGGCATCGTATACGCGCACGCGAGAAATCGCGACTTCTAATTAAATAAAATTGTCGAAATTTTTCACACTTACCTGGCTATTGGTAAGGTACATTTCATAATTTTTTGATAATTTTTCACTTACAAACAAAGCCAAAAAAAAAAATTAAATGTAAATTCCAACCAAAAAGTCAAATTCTGATTTTTATACTAACCTACCCAGATTCACTTCCTATAATTATTTACGAAATCAGCGGAAAAAAACACCAATTAGATTTTGAGTTAAACGCAGTTTTATATTTCAACTTTCAAAATCATTTTTATTTATGATCTGCTACTTGTGCTGTCGTAAATTTAGGTGACAATGGAAACTGTCAATTTTATGGCAAAAAGGTTTAAAACGGTCGGCAATACCTTTTGTTGGGAAATTATACCATTGTGCCATAAATCAGGCGTCTGGTTTGCGTTTAAATAAAAAAGCGAATTATTTAGCAAACCAAGTCAAAATTTGTAATTCAGGGTTTGATGCGCTAAGAGATACAGATTCATTTAGTGTAAAAATTTTATAGGTAAATGAACAGTTAATTTCAGAAAACTAATAAAACTGTTACGGCCTTATTTATTAACAACATTTTTTTTTTAAATTCTCAAATATACCTTATCAATAATTAGTTAGGTATATAAAATTTCGACAATTTAATTTAATTAGAAGTCGCGAATTCTCGCGTGCGCGTATACGATGCCCCACCCGGTATTTACCTGATGTTTGTCGGTTTGTCCTTCCTTGAGTCGGGAGTCGGCACTGCACAACAAAGGGGCAATAAAATTAAAGGGTATAATGGAATAATTTATGGTAGTTATAAGATGGTTGGCTGTCCTATTGTAAAATTATTTACAATTTAAGTCAAAATTGACTATTTCTCTCATCTCAGAGGCAGTCGCGTCAGCTACCTGACCACCCCTCAACTCCGTGTAACAATACAGTTCACAAATAAAATTGTTAAACCCAATCAGTGTATTAATAAAACAAAAAGGTCCTTCGAGCATTAAAAACTATAGTCGGTCTAAAGCCGATTAAACAGTATCCATTTTAAAAGGATATTATGCCGACAAAATATTTTGCAAAACATTTAGTTGACAGCTAACAGAAATTCTAACCACAATAAAAGGCTGTTAAAGGCGTTTCGTTGAAATGTTTTACGACGAATGCAAAAAACCGCATTTGTAACATTGTAACATCAATCGAAAAACTTGAATTCAAACAGCTCGCACAAATGATGGAGGCGCCAGGATATTTTTCGTAATAAAAATACAATAGACGCGTTATGGTTTGAACTAAATTCAATCTAAAAACAGTGTTTGGTGAATTTAATTGTGACGAATCGAATGCAAAACATCGCAAGATTTTTCTTCTCCTCTCGACACCACACACTTCGGACGCACCTCTGCAAACCGCGTTTTTGTTGTAGGTACTATTGCGTTCATTACATTTTGGACATAATTTTTCTGTCATATAAAAAAATACTCATGCTTTATTGAAATTGTCACACAGGAATGATGAGATTGTTGTCAAATTTATCTACAATTAGTCAATATGAGCGATGATAAAATAAAAGTTTATGATTTTTTAGTTTTTATTAATTAAAACCTCGTTGTATTCTATTTGTCTGATTTTTAAAACTTCTTAAATGCTTTGTCAGTAAATCTGACAATTGACACAACAATCAAAATTAAGGTTATTAATACACAAGAGCGCATTCATAAAATATGGGCGAAAGTAGAGTGTGGGGAATATCACGTGACTGCAATGTCGCTCCGGCATTATGAACGGAATCGGGTAAACGCGCGTTTTTTGTTTTTGTAAATGTCAACATTGTCAACTCACACTTAATTGTCATTTATTTAACCACCTGATTAAAAATGCAATTTGACGAAAGAAAAAGAAAATTAATTATTTCTGGAGCAATTTGTTCTGCAAACTTTTTTCCGCTGTAAATTTGTAATCACCGGATTCAATACAGCTTGGGAAGAAGAGGATATAAGTGGTTGCAAAACAGACAATTTCAAATCCATTTCCGGGTCAGCCATTCCAGTTTCGAAAAGTTTGTCCCCATTATTGAAAACATGAGTAAGAAATGTATAAAATAGTATATTAAAGAACGAGTTTTATAAGGGTTGATTTGGCGCACGAGTCCCAAGTGTAGAAAACGACCCGTAGGGGAGTTTTGTATGGGACGAGTGCGCCAATGCCCTTATAAAAACGAGTTTTTTATGTTATTTTTTAGAATTTGCACCTTTGTTTTAATTTTTAGATAAAAAAATTAAATTTTCAAATTCTAGGGATATTTGTATTAATTGGTAATTCAAGGTAACAGATGCAACTACATCTGCAACAGATGTTAAAAAGTAGAGTTTGAACATTAATATTGGAAGTTTTTTGGTGTAAATGACAATAATACACTGAAATATTGATACAAATTTTCTTAGAGATCTATTAAACTACGAGTGCTTTAAGAGATAGCCATAAACGACTCCAAATTGAATACAATAATAGACCTATTAGAGACGCAGATTCTAAAAACACTTGTTAAATAGTAATTTTTTTCACGCCGCCGGCGCTTTACTGCCGGTAGATACTTGACAGACGTCAAATCTGACGTATGGGTAAGTTTTCCCGTACCGCTAGACATCGGTAACATGGGCACGCTCCTTGTGTCACTCTAAACATTTGTGAACGATCTGGGGTAGTGTGATGATTCCCCCAATTTTAATTTATGAACGGTGTTTGGGTAAGCTTTATACATTATACCCACCCAAAATATTTATGAACGCGCTCCTACTAGGTCGTTTTAGAATGTATGACAGCACGATGACATGTCCAAAATTTACTGACTGCGACCGTACCATGTGATAATGATTTTCCCAAATTCACTTAGAAAATTTCGAAGTTTTATTAAAAACAAAACAAAATACAGACTTATAAACTACACTATTCGCTCTCGGTGTTCCCGTTGCTTTGCGTTAGGAATACTTGTTGAGGCGCTGAATTTTGCTGAGCCACCTGAAAAAAATGCGACTGTCGATTACTTCAGAATGCGGCGTTGTCATTGAGTGTTGCCAATCAATGGAAAATTAAAACTGTGTAATATGTAAATTCCGTTCACATCAATCGTGGTAGTCAGATTCGCGCACAACTTTTGAATTATCACAATAATAAATATCACAACTGATCAATTATGCAGGGTATTTTTTAAATACACGTACAAAAAAAACAAACAAAACGGTAATAAAATGAAGTTGCTTTGTGAGACCTGTCAGCTAGAGCTAATCGTGAGTAAAAATGAATACCTTTGAAGAAATGACCAACATGCTACATGTCAGATCTGAACTCCATTCGAGGTACGGAAACAGCGTGTCCTTGTCAAATTCTTTGCGCAACAAATGCAACATGATTTTATTCGCTTTTCCATTCCTTAGCGCCAGACTTGTTCTGACTGTATGGAAAATCATCAACTACCCCAAGTATACTCCTTTGGAACGGGTTCATTAAGCAGGTGACAAGTGGTCTTGATTTTTATGGCTCAAAAATTATTTTCCTCTCATTTATCCGCACCCCACCTACTGATTACGATACGGTGTTCATATCACCTTTTGAAGCCAGTGAGAGAAGTAAAGGTCATTTTCAAAAAACCTGCTTCGTGACTTTTGATGAACCACTGTTCTTTAAGACCAGAGATATTGTTGAGGGTCGCCAACATTCTGAGTTAAGCTGCGTGGTTGTGAGGCTTGGAGAGTTCCATCTCCTCATGTCATTCATGGGTTGTATCGGTGCAATAATGGCAGGGAGTTGCTTGAAGGCGCTATTTATGACCTGGACAAGATGCTGAATGGTCATGCATATTCACGAGCTGTACGAGCACACATTTTGACTAATCTGATATTGGCTGGCATTATTTTGGATGAGGTAGACTTGAGTGGGAAAGAAAGAGCCGAAACTGAGAATAAGCTACGTGAGACTGAGAGGTCTCTCATCTTGTTTGTAAAGGAAAATAGGACTTACCAAAGCCTAAAAGCCAAATTCAAAATTGCATTGCATAATTTGGAAGGTAATCAAAGCTGTGGGACCAATCTTTTCACACCTCTACTCCCGTAAAACTATTCATCCAGGCAGAGCGTCAGGGTGATTAAGAACCTTCACCTGTATACTATCGATAAAATGCTACCTTGTTTTCATTCAGTTGGTCACTATTTCTTCACAAAGAGTGCCCACTTATATTTGCAAGATATGATGGCTCTAGAACAGCGGATTGATCCAACTGAATTTAAGATATTCATAGAACAAAATTTTACAATCCGCCGATCCGATAAATTTTGGCCCGGCCTATGGTCAGATTTGATTGCTGATGTGGTTTATGAAATGCTACGGTGGAGGGTGGATTGACACATGTGCGTGGAATCTCCAGCAGTGAGCTAGCACAGTGGACCGTAAAAATGGGGTTCATTATAAACATACTTGTATATGCCAGGACATGTACCCGCCGGACCTCAAATTAAAGCGCGCCAATGAATGAGAGGAAAATAATTCTCGGTCGATCAAAATCAAGACCACTTTTCACTTGCTCCATGAACCCGTTCCAAACGAACATACTTGGGGTGTTCGATGATTTTCCATACAATCAGAACCAGAACAAGTCTGGCGCTGAGGGCAGTATTTCTCCACCAAGTTCACAGACTCTTCAAGTTGTTAACCACACATACTAAATTACGTTAAAATAATTTATTTGATCGGTTTAGGCCCTATACGTGATGTTTGATGCGCTGAAAACTTGTTTTCATTTATTTTTCCCAAATTCCATCTTTCGAGGTTTTTGGTTATATGCCACTTTTTAGAGAAGCATTGGACCTGCAGCTGCCCGTCAGATCTCAATTTAAAGCTAAATAAATACATTTCAAGTTCATTGCCCATGACTTTTTTCATGGGACGATATTTAATAAAATAAGAGACGTAAACAAAAAATTTTTACTTCTTGGAAAAAATACCCAATTTTTAAAGAGCTCTACCTCGGAAACTGCTGCATGCACAAAGTTCGCTTGGGCCTCAAACTGTAGCGAATTTAATTTAGTTTAAAAAAGGTAACTTCAACTTTTTCTGTGAGACTCATATCTCAGGAGATATTGAGCAACAACTGAAAATAGTGCCAAAATTTTGTTGTTCTTCGGCTACCACGCAGCGCGCACAAATCTTTCGAAGTTGCAAATTTGGTGTTTTACTCTTGGCTGAGATCCAAACAACATATTAAAAAATTAGAACTACATGACCTTTTGCAATGTCGGACCCTTTTTTATGTTTATATTGACTGGACTCAGACTACTATATCGTCAAAAAGTCAATATGAGGAAATTGGGATCAGACCAGAAGAAAACAAAATTATTTTTGCAATAAAATTTGAATTCTACGGCACTGGTTCGTTAGAAACTTCAATTTCAGTACCAATTTATAACGCCAAAATTTTGGATTTTTCGAAGTGTCCGCAACTATCCAACGACAGATTATTGTTTATTTATTAAGCTCTCTATATGGTTGGAGTTACTGTACGAGGATTTTTACTGGTAAGTCTAAAAGAGTATCTCACTTTGATCAACATAATCTTAAGTCTCTCATGCTTACCTTATTACATTTATAATGTTGGGTGCTGTTACTGTAATTTCGACAGTTAATGTAATTTATAGTATTTTATTTCTTGTAACTACTTTGGCAATTTTTTACAGCAAACCTGTTCACCGTTTTAGTGTCAAATTACCTGAATCAGGTGAGGCTGTGAGGTTGCAATGGGGGTCGTTTGTATAATGACGGGCTGCGACGTGTTCCCTTGTAGCTGCATTTTAATCATCTGCAGTTGCTGTGGAGTCAGATTTATCTGAAAAATCTCTAAATGAATCAATCAGTTCAAGCTAACCCAACAATTTCTTACCGGAATTTGTTGTATTTCTCCGCTAGGGGTTACTATCTGCTGCACGATTTGTACATTTCCGGGCTGACTTTGGGCGATCGCTTGTCCCGCTTGAATCAGTACTGGGGTTTGTGCTGCAGACGTGTTAGGAGGAGACGCACTCGCCGCATTCTTCAACAAACAAATTAACACTCGTTTTACTACAAATTGCTACAAACCTGGTCGATTGTGTTGACTTGTACGGTTTGTACTTGCTGGGGTTGTACTATCTGTATGGCCCCCTGAGCTTGTGTGACGTTCGTTGGTGACGTCGCTGCCGTCGTGGCAGTGTTCTGTTGCAGGTTCGCATGATGCTGTTGAGCAAGTTGGAAGTAGTAGACTTGGTCCGAACCAGAGGAGCGCGTCGCATCTTCTCTCGGCTTAGCTGGCTTCATGTCATCTCTAGGCACTATGTCTATGAGGAAGTCAAACTGGTCATACTTGGAGATGGCCATGGCGATGTCGTTGCGTTGCAAGGTGCGTCTCTTGTTGTCTTCAGTGTGGATCCACGCACGCAACGTCAGCTCTTGAATGAAGATTTCTGCTGCTTTTGCGAACAGTAAGGGGGCTTCGGCCGAAATCATTTTTACGTCTTCGTCTAGTTTCATGATTTTTTTTATCCTGGCGAGGGGTAGAACTTGCTGCTTCAAGTCCATCTAGAAGTGTGTACGTTGGGACATGTGCAAAGCATCTCAACAGACTTACATTTCGTATTGCTTTGATGTCTTCGAGAGCTTTGGGCCAGAATTGATTGAGGACATTTTGGGCCTCGCTTTGCGTTTGGCACTGATCTTCAACGCATTGTGTTTCCGTTTTATCTTCCGTGGCTTCAGTCCTGCGACACAAACGTAAGCTAACTTCGAGTTATTTTCAGTTCTACTCACGTATTCAGGTAATAAACGGACATTTTGTGTTTGTTTTCAGGAGTTTTTGAGTTGTGCGAGATATATTTAAAGCTAAATTGACCGCCTCAGATAACCAATCACTATTTACTTGTGCTCGTCCAATCCAATGCCCTTTGATGATTAAAACAATATGGCGATCGTTCAGTATTATTTACTGTCATTGGGTCAGAGGGCACCACTAGCCCAAATAAAACATAAATATCAAAACAAATTCATTCTGATTATTGAACAATAGTTCTTTTACAAAAATAATACAACAAAATTATTATATTTTGGGTTTCTTTGGACTCTTGTTGGCCACAGTTCCTAGTTTTCGTTTGAGTGAATCACTTTCATCTGTTTCGCTGTCACTCCCTTCACCTTCATCAATATTCATTTGTTCTGTAAAAATTTAAATAATGACTTTGTAATAACAATAACTGTTTTTGATTCATTTCCTACCTCCTCCAGATTTTTCTTTCTCCACAAGCTCCGTCAAGTACACGTTCACATTTTTTTGGGTGGTTTTTAAAGTTTTCGTGTAATTTGTCCAATTTTTGTTATTGAAATTAATAGGTTCGTTTATACTCTTCAATATGTTGCCATTTCGGTGAACTTTGATTGTTATTACACCTTCGTTTGTCATTTTGACATTTCCAGTAGAACTCATGCACACTGATACTGCGCGTGAGAACTACTCATTTTATCTATTCTGTCGAATAGTTCAAATAATGCTCGAATAGAATCTCCGATAGAATGTCTGCAAGTAGGTAGTTCACTCGTACTTAATAAAACGCATTGATCTTTATCTAGGTCTCTGTCTGGGGTACACCATAGAGAGCAGTGATATACATATTAATTTCTGATAATAAAATATAGTAATATCGACAACACAACTGGATTAATTTTTCCTGTTTTTCTTTATTTTTTTTTTTTTAAATATGTATAGAGGTGACCCAGAATGAATCTATACAGTGAGTTTTTTTTAAGACTGGCCATAGGGTTTTACATGCTAATTTTTCAACCCCCTGTTAACTTTGTTCCGATGAAAATATTCAAACCATTTTTGGAATAAAATTGGAAGATCTTTTAAACTATCGGATAAATTACAATTTAATATCCCAAACTGTCGAAAAAGTTGTGAAAAAAATATTTTTTTTTGTTCGACACTGTCAGAATTTGAGAATTTTCTCCTGTGTGAACGGATTTTGATAAATTTGACAACTTGTCAAAACAAAACGTCAAGCTAATTTTATAGATTTTCAGCAATTTGGAGCCTTTGAGGGGCTCGTCGAACAAAAAAACGTTGTATTCAACTCGTTCTTGTGTAATTTGGGCTTTTTTTGGCACTCGTGGACCTTTAAAACTCTCGTTTCACTCGAGTTTTAAACTGGCCCACTCATGCCAAAAAAAGGCCAAATTACACACAAACTCGTCAAATAAACTACTATTAGCGCGCCGAAAGCGTCCAAAAGTGGAGATCGTCAGGTGCAGGTTGAGTCGACAATGGCGCTACTCTGGCGGCCGCTCGACGTACTATTATTTCGGCGCCCTAAAAGTATTTTTTTCATGATTTTTTTCACACTTCTTCGACAGTTTGGGATATTAAATTGTAATCTATCCGATAGTTTAAAAAATCTTCCAACTTTGTTCCAAAAATGGTTTGAATATTTTTATCGGAACAAAAGTTAACAGGGGGTTGAAAAATTAGCATGTAAAACCCTATGGCCAGTCTTAAAAAAACTCACTGTATAATTTTAAAGGAAGATTCCTTAGGCAATAACTAACGTTATTTCTTTGAATGTGGGATCAATTATTTGTTGTTACTGAATTATAATAAGATAAACAAAAATGATGCTAATTTTAGATAGGTAGGTACAGTTCTACGGTCTGATCAAGAATGACCAATGACTGAATCTGTTGGTGACAAAAAAGATTTCTTAACTAAACAGATTAACTTCTTTGTTCTGTGGTAATACAGGAACTGACAGGTTCAGAAAAGAGGTCTTATGCTCATTTAAGAAATTGCGTTACTTTAAGACGGAAATTTGAACGTGTCCAAACGCTCCCCGCTGTCCATTCTCTGTCTGTTCTTCGTACGTCTACATCTCAGAATACTTCTTTTATATGCCTACATACTGTTATTAGTTATTACTATTGCTTTGTAAGATTAATTGAGTGATCACCTGCACTAAATAAATACCTACATGGTAATTGTTCACTTTAACTACTTCTGGAATTTTCGCGTTTTTTTTTGGCTAGACAGCCTCATGGCGTCCTCCTAGATTGTTTCCCACCATTCAAACCTTGTGCAAATGCCTTTTTTTTCTCTCTTGTGGTGTTTCAAAGTCGCGTCAAGGTCGCGCCAATGTCTTAGGGCCGGTTTCACCAACGTGAGTTAAATTTAACTACAGATTAAAACAGACGAAAACATTGTTACAACAATAGGTAACTAAAGTAACGAACCATTTTAACCAACAGTTAACGTTAACTGGCGTTGGTGAAATCCACCCTTAGTATTTATAACTAAAGGGTAAGGAAAATTCATTTGCACAAGGTTTGAGTGGTGGAAAACGATGTAGGAGGAAGCCCTGAGGCTGTCTAGGCCGAAAAAACCGCGAAAATTCCAGAAGTAGTTAAAGTGAACAATTACCAAATAAATAATCTTTATAATAATATTTTGGCTCAAAGCGAATATAAAAAACGTCACGATATATTCGCTAAAATTATACACATGAATTTAGCTGTTAAATCCAATTTATTAAAGAATACACAACCACATTATAGTTATACACCAGAAAGTTGTTTGGAAAATGACAGTTACAAGTTATATTTTGATAGAACAATTTTAACTGACATTCATATTAAGCTAAACAGACCAGACATTATAATTTTAAATAAACAAGAAAAGCAAGCATATCTTTTAGATATAGCTGTTCCAAATTCACATAATATAACACAGACATATAACACAAAAATTAATAAATATTTAGAGCTCTCCGTTGCTATGAGAAATCTTTGGTGTTTAGAAAAAAATTCGATTTTACCACTTGTAATTTCAGCAACGGGAATAGTACCGCAATCTCTTTTTAAAAATTTAAAAATTCTGGATTTAGATAACAAATTGGTAGTTGAAATTCAAAAAGGTATATTATTATACTCATGTCACATCGTGAGGAAGTTCCTTAACATTGACACAGAACATAATACACAACAAAGTCAAAATGCGGAGGCGAGACGCCGGTAATTATGTTGATAAGCGCTGCACTATTACTTGATAGTAATATCCGTAATAGTGTATGTACTCCGGCAAAATTGCCCTGCCGCCGGGTGGAGGTGGGATACGAATTTATTTACCTGCACTAATAGGTATATCATTATAAGGAACTTTCGACGTGCTGGGACGTGGAAACATTAAAGGTACACGTTGGTCGCGAAGGGCATATCGAAACAAATAGGCAACGACATAGAACATACCCATATAGATTTATGTATGTGTATGTTTCAGACGAGTAGTTCCCCATTTTAATTAATCTTACTTCACATACATTTTTCCTGGAACATCCCATAAGCAAACTTCTAACATTCCTCTCTACCCACTCGTCGAGAATATTGAAATGGAATGGAATCTTCCGAAGACACAGCTCTCAAATTTTCTAATTTACGATGCAAGATATACCGGGTGTCCCACAACTGTCGCATGATATTTTAATAGCGTATTCTAGAGTGAAAATCAAGACTAAAATTGAAAGAAAAAATGTCGAGGGTCCTATAGTATCTATACTGTAAACGATTTTCGCTGACCAATCATAAGACCTTTGTTAATTGCTTTACTAGGTAAGCCAAGGCGGTCTTAAGTTACAGGCCTGGACACTGGCTGTGTTGCCACATTCCCTGGTAGGCCATTCCATGACCTATAGGCTTTGCCATTTCTATTGAAACACCACCTGTTGATTGACAGTTTGGCAACGCTGCAAATATGTTTAGTAATTTTTTGACTATTATTGCCAATCTTGATTTTTGTTGAATGTCATGTCATATTTGACTCAACGCGTCTTTCATTCAATTATAACCCAATAATTATCAAGAATTTATTGTTTTTTCGCGAAAATAGAGCAAAATAGAAAAAAAACGAGTCCTTATGGGTGCTGACATGAAGAGAACTCTTATTAAATTATATGATAAACTGCATTTAAGTCAGCCAATGTGGTCAGTCGGAAAAATTTGTGTTGAAATTTCAGAAATCTTTTCCGTAAGTTAAAAAGGTGTTTTTCTATCATTCTAAAAAGCGTCTGCGTCTTCAGCTTAGAACGTATTTACATTTGCTAACAATGGAACAATGCTAACATTTAGGTATAACATCAAAATTAAATCCCGCACTTTTTATCACACGCCACTTGGCACATGCGCTTTGAGGGGACACCTTAAATTATTGTTCTAAATAGGAATTAATTGTAAATTTGATTTTCATCTCTTCAGCTAAACTTTAAGTGCAGTTTTATTTGTTATTAATTATTATAACTCATTTAACTTTAACAGCAGAAAAGTGAGGTTACGTGTTAGTTTCGTCGATCTTCTGTGGTTTCAGTATAAGAATTATTCAATAAAAAGCATTTCAGCAAGTGTGGTTTATTAAAATACTTAATACATATAAGTACATTGAAATAAACCAAAATAATTATTTTTTTACTTAAACTTTTCCCCAATTCATTCAATTATATGAGTTCCTCAATCTCCTAATTTTTTTTTTAATCCTTACAATCTTATCCCACATTACCTATATACCCCCATAATACCAATTTCTTTTTCCAGATAGGTATCTGATATTACTGTCTACAGAATTTTCCAATCACACCTGAGAGGCGAAATCCTTCAAGATTCCAAAACTGGCTCCAATCCTTTGATTTTGTAATTTCCTTGTTCATTGATTAAAATTCTTTGAGTTTCCCTTGTGTTTTATCCATATAACTAGTTATATGGTTTTACCTTCCATCTTCCAGCAGGAACACTAACCACGACAGATAACCACGCTAAAAACCGCTCACTCACATTTGTAGTGGTAGGACTCGCAGGCGTAAAATTTTTAGATTTCTATTGACATTTATATTAAATTATTATATATATTAAGAATGCACGATGCGTCGACGAGATAAATAATTGCTAAATGTGTAGTTAGATCATTGATTTATCAATTTATCATACTTATTTTGACAGTGATTTGCTTTGACGTTTTAGGAACTAGAAAATGTCAAAATTTCAAATTTCTCACTAAAAGCCGTTTTACAACCAACCGAACCTGTTACACATTGCTAAATTTTAGGAAAAATCCAACAGGTGGTGTTTCAATAGAAATGGCAGAGCCTATACGGTGTTACAAAAATTTTGAAACCAATAGACATTTAAAATAAATTTTGACAAGTCCTTGGTCAAATTCGTCAAACTGAATTAAAAATGTCATTTAAGTGTTGCGTATCAAATTGCAACTCAAATTATGCGTCTTCTTCTTCAAATTACGTAGGTAGCTAATTACTTTTATTTAAGTTTCCATCAAATGAGGAAACGAAGCCAATTTGGAAAGAGATTTTAAAAATCGAATAGTGAAGAATTCGCAAAAGTAGCCATGCTTGTGCTAAAGATTTTAGCGGAACAGTTATTTATCAATGGGGACAAAATGAAGCGACTTGTGCCAAACGCGGTTCCAATAACTTCTAATTACGAAGAAATTACACTTTGGGAAGAAATAATCAAAATTAGTAATGACGACACAATCACTGGAGAAAATCTTTTGGTTTTAAAAACGAATATTGAAATGAGACTGGGAAGCAAGTTACAAGAAATGGGATGGGATTTAGGCAATGGGGAGAACAAATTGTTATGTTTAAGTTGGAAATGCCCACCTCGCGCTAGTTTATAACCAAACAGTTTCAATAGTCCGGAACACAGCAGAGCATCTGAAATTTTATCAGTAATGAGCACTGTTATTTTTCTGTCCCTAAGGTGGTTTTAAACTATATGTTACAATGCGATTACGCATTTTTGAACTGTCGTAAAATTAGATCACTCATATTTGACAAATGTAAATACAATGACAAGTTTAGTGGATTTCGATTTTTTTCACTAAATGTTGGTGAAGCAATGTTGTCAGACTGTGGTAGGCCATTCCATAGCACACTGTCTTTGGTCAGTGTCATGGCCTGGTAAATGTAGATCGCCTTGGGTAAGCTCACTACTTTGTTTCATTTCCATGGATTTTCATAATACAATAAAATTCTTTGAATTATTTGGTCCGCTGTAATGGAATAATAAATTACATTGTGACATTTCTTAACGTCATTTTGACAGTAATGTTTTTTCATACAATCCAAAAGTGAACAATTTTGAAAATGTTTACCGCTGCAGAGTACCATGATATGCTCATAGTTTATGGAGCATGTGGTGAAAGTGCTTACGCAGTCGTAGAAGCTTACGCTGCACGTTTTCCTGCAAATGTATTTTTGCGTTTGGTGAATCGCGCTGGGAATACGGGGAATTTAGTACCTCAAACTAAAGGAGTTGGTGGTGTTACACGAGAGGCTCGCACTCCATAAAATGAAGAGGCTGTTCTTCAGACTTTTGAGGAAGACGGAACGTTAAGTATTAGAAGCGTCGCTAGTATGTTTGACATTTCAAAAAGCACAACACAGCGGATTCTAAAGGATAATCGACAACACGCTTATCATTATACGCGATCTTCCTCTCAGAGTGCTGTTCTGTGAATGGTTACTGCAACAACATGAAGCAAATCCCAACTTTGTAAATAGTATATTATACGCCAAGGTAGAGAAGACATTTTTTTAAGCCGAGGTAGTTTATTCCCTGAGAAGCGAAGCTTCGAGGGGAATAAAGAAGCGAGGCTTAAAATTGTCTTCTCTAGCGTGGTTTATATACTATTTTTTTCACTACTAGATCCGTTAAAACCCTTTCTAATAATGATTATTAATTACATTTGTTTGTCCGATGCGACGATCCGAGTTCTCATTTTTCAACGGTTGCTATGAAAATTGAAAATCGTCTGTCTACGTTAACCAATAAAATCAAAGAAAATCTTTTGTTGCTAGGTGACGGCTGTTCATTATTGACCTTGGTTAATAATGAAAATTATTATTAACCAAGGGAGAGAAATTCTACTTCTGGGGTCGGTTCGAGAGTCAATAATGACGCCTTCTGAGACTAGTAGTGAAAAAAAGTATTTTATTTACTTATGAATGTTTTTTCTCAAGAAACGGAACATTTAACATTCATAATTATCATGTATGGGTAGACGAAAATCCACATCATGCAATTCATGTTAATGCATTTCAACATCGGTTTAGCATTAATCTGTGGGCTGGGATTTTAGGAGATTCATTGGCAAGTGTTGATAAACAAACGATTATCAGATAAAATATGGACTGTAGAGTTTCAGGTTGGTCCGTTTGAATTTCCTCCAAGATTAAAAGTCTATGCCAATTTTCTTAATGATGAATTGCCTGATCTTCCAGACGATGTGCCATTGCAATTCTTGGCACATCCCTGGTTTCAACACGATGGTGCTCCAGTGCATTATACAACTCAAGCTCAACAAGTCCTTGATAGAAGATATCCTGATTCTTGGATAGGACGTGGCGGGCCAATACATTGGCCGGCTAGGTCGCCTGACCTCACACCTTTAGACTATTTTTTGTGGGGTTACATGAAAAACTATGTTTATCGTGAACCGGTGAACTCTTTAGAACAACTGGATGATAGATTGCATGAAGCTTTGGCAACAATTACACCTCAAATGATTCAAGGCGCCCAAGCAAGCTTAATAAGACGAGCACGCCTTTGTATTCAAATTGGTGGAGGTCATTTTGAGCAATTATTATAAGAGTATCTACGAATTGTTAACTGTTATGGTTTTTGATTGTTTATTAAACTTTTTTTTTTAATTCTAAAAAATCAAAACAATATTGCTTTTCTGTTTTACCCTGCTTAAAAAACAGATTTTGTTAAGGCATTATTCCAATCAAACATGAACCTCAATATTTTTCCCTAGTTTCAAGGAGTGTATTAACGTTTGTCAGCTCAATATTTACGCTTTCATCTTAGGGTTACGTGCCTCAACGCAGCTATTAAAAAATAATGTCACATTGACACTTCATTTCTGTCAAGTACAGTGGACCAGCTAAATTTATAAGAATTTTGAAAAATGTAAATGTAAGTTGTTTCCTAGCAACTAGTCGGATTACTTAAAGTTCATTCAAAAAACATCTGGACTGTCAAAATCAAAATTGCAGTTGTTAGGTTGGTTAAATCACTAGTTATTTTCATATTGCCCGGTCGGTATCTATGATTTTTTGATTTTTCAAACTATTCATTTGTTTAAATTGACATTGCCAAATAAATTCCAAAATTATTTAAGTATATTTTGTAAAAAGATTCAAATGGAAAGTTGAAAACGAACTAGGGTGGTTCTATTTGCGCGAGAGAAGAGGGCCATTAGAAATCATTATGAGGAACAAACAAAAAAGTGATAATAACGGAAAGAAATTACAAATTTGTGCCAAAGCCGCTCCAGTATTGTTAACTAAGAATTGGTGTTCGTTCTTGTGATTCATAAATCAAAATTTTGGAGAGATAAGTGTTAATCAAGTGTTAAATAATTTTCTTCTGAATAAATGAAACAGGTTAGTTTATTTTGGATGATTTTGGTTGTTGTTTAATTTGTTACCTGTTTTTAGTTTGTCGCGTGTTTTT
This sequence comes from Tenebrio molitor, assembly GCF_963966145.1. NCBI lineage: Eukaryota > Metazoa > Arthropoda > Insecta > Coleoptera > Tenebrionidae > Tenebrio > Tenebrio molitor. Next base: position 29,183,845 of record NC_091047.1, read on the forward strand.
TATAAACTTTATTAGATTGCTTTAATTCATTTAGTTGCTGCATTTCACTTCAAGTGTTCGAAGCAATGAATGATTCAAAACATTTGTAGTTCAATGATTAAAAATGAAAACATATAACATAACCTAAATATATTTTGTAACTAGATTTTGATGTCGGTACACTCTAGCGAAAAATTTTTATATCCAAGTACAGTCAAAACAAGCATTTTATTTAAAATTTAATTTTGACAGTCCAGGAGTTTTTTGAATTTACTATAATATACCTTAAAACAGGTTGAAAAAAGCTTCACACGATTGGTTAATTTCAATAGTTTACCATTTAAATACCCTACGGCCCTCGACATTTATTCTTTCAAATTTAGTCTTAATTTTCACTCCGGAATACGTTATTAAAATATCATGCGGCAGTTCTGGGACACCCGGTATATGGCAAATAAACTACATACCTAGTTGTGTTTTATAGCAATAAGAACATCTACTCTCGTGTCAAAAATGGATTACTCCCTAAGATTTAGGGATATTCGTTACTGGGTTGTCATAAATTTGGTTAGGTTGGAGGCTATGTGGTTTCTGGTGACAAACAAAAGATATCCCAAAAGTGTAAGACAGCAAATTAATTGTAACAGTTGCAAATGACTAATTTCTCGCTAAGTGATAGATGATTTTTCGTTTCACAATCAATTTTGGTTACTAGCGGCATATTTATTTGGATTTAATCTCTCAATTCAAAGTAACCAACCTTAGGCATTCAAAATAACTTTTGAAAATTCTAGTTACACACAACATGAAAAACGTTGTTTCCCTAAAAGTTCGAATTCTAGGGAGTAATCCATTTTTGACACGAAAGTAAACTTTCATCTTTCAACCTTTAATTTAGTTACACATTTACCTAACGATTATCTAGAACACGCCGAGTATCATAAACCAACTCACACTGACCGATATAAAAATGATCAGCAATAAATGCACTGGTTCCTATACCTACACTAACCATTTTACAAATTACCAAAATTCAAAATATCAAAACAAGTCTTCTTCACCGTAGGTGCATCATAATCTATACCAGGGATGAGCAACCTTTTTTTACAACGGGCCAGCTTCAAATTTAAAAATGTTGTGCGGGCCGCATTTAAGAAACATGATAATGATGAACTCAAATTATATCTTTACTAACAAAATAAATATAGTATAAAAATTACCGAAATAAAATACTCATACTAAGTTTGCTTTCAAAAGCATTAATTTTATCAAACATCTTATGAATGAACTGGTCTCTTCCTTGAAGTTCCATGTTTGTCATTCAAATGCTGAGTTATATCGACGAGAAAGGCAAAATCACCCATCCATTCTTTATCTTCGAAATGGGGAAATCGATATTCTTTCATTTCCACAAACAGTTGAATATCATTTTTTAAGTTATATACTCTTTTTAACATAGCACCTCTACTCAACCAACGCACTTCTGTGTTGTAAATTGCATCACCATATTCACTTCCCAAATCTTTTAAAAACTCATTAAATTGGCGGTGATTTAACGCTCGAGATTTGAGAAAATTAATAAGTTTTATTACAGGCGTAGTGACATTAAGCATATTTAAAATTTTTGCGCAAAGATTCTGTTGGTGAATTATGCAATGGTTAACAAAAGTTTCAAAAGTCAAAATGTAAAATCTTTAAAGGGCCGCATGAGAAAGTGTGGCGGGCCGCATGCGGCCCGCGGGCCGCGGGTTGCTCATACCTGATCTATACCCTCTTTTAGAATTGCAGTTTTTCTTCGTTACATCCATAGAGGAGTGTTGAACTGTATAAGTCTTCAAAGTGTTAAGTTTTAACCCATCAAATTTTATTTTCCCCCAAGGACTAATATCAACCTTGTAATAACCCAATATCACTAGTCTTCCGCGAAAACTCAAATATTTAAATTATCGAACAAAACCCGCGAAATTAAATAAATTGGTCAAGTCGTCATCGTCATCGAAACGGTAAAAACCCTACGTTGTGTCTTTTATGCAAAATGGCGGAAGACTAACTAGAGATGCAAATGGTGGACCTGCAGGGTGGACAAACTTCGAAATAAAAATGCATAAGTCGGTGGGAGGACGTCTGTATTTAATTTGTAGGTACATGCATGAATAAACATATTCTCGTTTTCATTTACACTATCGATTGGTTTGGAACAAGAACAATAAATTAAAGAATTCGGCGGTGCGACTTTACATGACACAAAAATTACAACACAATTGGTGAACCCTCGCTGTGAGAGGCTTGTTTAGAACAAGTTCTCCTTAGTTGAGGTGGAACAAAGCTGAAATAAAAGAAAAAAACGGCACCGCGAAACTAATGACATGATAATAATAACAGACACTGTATGTGGGATGAGTAAAAACCCCCAAAAATCATCCACAAACCATGGCGCACCATAATACCATAATCTTTTATAATCGTTAAATTTATACAACATGGGAAAAAACAGTGAACAAACAAGACTTCCAATTTACAATGACTGACGGCCTAACTCAATATTCCGCTCCTCTAACTCTCAGCTCTTCCAGATAGCACGTGGTCCCCGAGCGCGACGTTATTCTAGCTTTCGCCACCCTATCTATTAATGCCTGCAGTACGATGTATTTGGTCAAAGCCCTACGAGACCTAACCTAACTCCCCACGTAGGTTGAGGGCAACACTCTTCCGGGTATTCCGTCAAGGAGAAGCCCCGTGAAGGCGACGATGGCAACCCCAGACGGTCCCATCGATGCGTCCCGCATATTTCATGTCGATGATGCTCCGCACTGACAACCGAGTCCTACACGTTACTGAATGACAAACGGACGCAGGTAAATTGCGCACATGGGGGGCTTTATTTGAAGTCATTCGCAAAGTTGCGTGTGCGCAAATCAGCAACATGCGAATGGTATTGTGAACGGTCGCTTAGCCATATGCGCAATACCATTCGCATGTTGGTGATTTGCGCACACCCAACTTTGCGAATGACTTCAAATAAAGCCCCCATGGTTAGAATTGTTCAGGGGTTTTGACCAGGTAGCTGCAACCAAGGGATTAGCATCGTTCAAGTGTTGCTCGCATTTCCAAATATCTTTAATTTTGTAAATGTTCTTATTACATTACAGACTACCGTCTAAATAAAAATTAGAAGCGCCAATGTTGAGAAAAAAACTACGTGGCAAAATAATAGAGAAGCAGTTGTTCTTAGAGGAATGCATTAATTTATATAAGAATAATTTTACTTCTGAATCACATAGATTCAATTATGTAAAAATTGTAAGTTACCGCAATTTACCTACAGAACCCTAAGATGTACCGAATAATGTCAAAACATTTTTTTCTTTAAGTCCCATATATTTATTTCGGAGTGTTAAAGCCCAAGTGGTTAAAAGAAGATCATTATCTACTCCTGAACGAGAATTATTATAACTGAACGCCCATCGTCACCACTGGTGCGCAATTTACCTGTATTTTAAAGGACCCTGAATGTTAAATTTGACCAGTGTGCGCAATTTACCATATCCCTGACAAACAACCTGGAGTGATCACCATGTGGTTGCTCATTCAGCAAATGATAACACCATCATAGCGGGCCCCAGATTTCAGGTAAAGTACGACCAGAAATATAGTGCGAATATGGCTTAATTGTCCGATTAGCTTTTCCCAGTTTTTACGACACTCAACCACAACAGACTGTAAAATGGTTTACCTACTACACCCCTTACAAAGGACTTCATCTCCAGTAACCATTCTCAACATCTGATCGGGATTACTTTTACTGGGGTTTGCGGTAGGGCTGTTATAAAGTAATCAAGGAGTCAAAGTCATATTCGCACTATATTTCTGGTCGTACTTTACACGATGCTCCGCGCCGATAACCGAGCCCTACACGTGACTTGATGACAAAACCATGTGGTTACTCATTCAGAAAACGATAACACCATCACAGCGCCCCCAGGTTTCAGTTACATGATGCTACGCGCCGACAACCGAGCCTTACACGTGTCTTGATGACAAAACGACCTGGAATGATCACCATGTGGTTGGTGCTAGAACGCATTTAACACATAGCCAAAGCACTGGCACAGCGCGCGCCGCTCAGTGATCAGAAATTGCGGCGGCCCCAGATATCAGGTTCCAAGGTGCAAAATAATAGTTATTTTCGATATAAGGACGCTGTCACATTTTTTTTCAGGTCTGGTCAGGTCAGGTCAGGTCAGGTCAGGTCAGCCCCCCCTCCAAGAAGCCGTGAGACCTTGTCGTTGGTGGAGGGGCTTAAGTAACCGGAGTGATGCTCGGGGCGATGCCGGCGGGAGTTTCGTGCTTCTGGCAGGGTCACCCGTGCCGGCAAGGCTCGAGTGGACCGGCGAAAAACAAAGGACGGCTCAACCCTCAGGATCCACCACGGAAGTCGTGGCACGGGAACTGGCGAACCCGGGGGAGATCCGAGCTACGGTTGGTTGAACACGGATCAATCGTCACATACCGTAACTGCGGCTTACACCTCAACAACCCTTGTGAGCGTGGCAGGGGTACGTCGTGTGAGGACTCGCAGCCGGGGGGGCTTGCCTTAACCGGCCGGCCCGCGAGGAGACAACCTCCATAAACAACCGACAGCGAACTCGCAAAAACCTACGGGGCACCTGGCGCACCCCGCAGTATAAAAAATGCCTTCCCCTCGGGATGGGCGTCACCAGGGGGGTTACCTTTTATATCGTCCCATACTCGTGGGTTAAATATGAACAAAAATGAAACAAATAAAATAGATAACGAAAGCAACATGGACAAAACTTGTACACTAGTACCAAAAAAGACACTATCGTTGGTGACTATGGCACCGAAGGTACGATCACCGACGCAACAGGAAAGTTCCGAAACTCTGAAGACGCCAAATAGCAAAAATGTCACTATTGACCTGGCGTGGGATGAAAGCCAGGGTCTCTCAGTAAGGCAAAGGCGAGGCGACACTCTGGAAATACCTAAAGGCAAAGAAAAAGATAATGCCCTGCAAATGCGTCATAAGCTAGTAGAGCTTATAGGAAAGATTGACAAGGAGACAAAAACCCTGAATGAAATTGTTCTTGGAAATCACAATACGAAGAGAGAGATTAAGGAAAGCAATACAAAAATCAGGAGCTTGATGTGTCAAGTCATGACAGCCGAAATGCTGAGCATGCTTAAAACCCAAGGCGACAAGGCGGACGTGCAGGCTGAAGTGAAAGTGAATAAAAAAGGCTATGCTACGCAGACCATGGAGAGGGAACGAAAGGACGACGATGCCACTAACAAAGACTGCGCCACGCAGACCACGGAGTGGGAACAAAGGGACGACGAAGTGGAACTCTCAAGAGAGCGCATAAAGAACCCGGAAAGCGCGCTGGAGCTGTTCGAAACAGCCAAGAGAAAATGGCCCGAGGATGTGTTCCTAAAGACCAAGGCTGTGCATGTGCACCCATTGAAGCAATGGGCAGACCTATTGGTGTTCTTTGTGGCTGACAAGAAAGCTGCTAAAACAGATGAGGTCCTGAAGAAATTGGGGGAAACACACATGGGCCTCAAAAAAGTAATTGAGGAAGAGCGCCTCAAAAATGGGAATATTATTGGCTCAAAGAGCGTGACCTATATGCTGGACGGAGACAAAGAGGTTGAAGAAACCAGGACGAGGTGTCTCGTGGGGATGGACCACGAATTCACAGGGAAGGAAGCTTGGGACGAAGCGTTGAAGGCAGCACGGAAGGTTGTGGATACGATAACTAGTACCGGCCAAAAACATGCAGCACCAACAGTTCTGGACGGACAGGGCGAACTTTGGAGGAAGGCACTAGGGTGTGCGATGATTGACGTCGAGATGTCGATGGACTTCAATTACAAAAAGCCACTCGGCAGTGGGAAAACATCCACTAAAACGGAGGGGAAAAGAGAAAGGAGGACATATGCTCTGATCGTCGAAAAGAAAGGGACGCAGTACAAAGCAGCGTTAAAACTGCGATTACAGATGATCCTGCGAGGAGCGCAATCCACGCAATGCGGAGCACCAGAGACGGAAGTCTGCTGATCACCCTCGACAAGGACGACGAGACAATCGAGGGGCTCGAGAAGGCCATAAAACAGGCAGCAGGCGATCTCGCGGTGAGGAGGGCGAGATCGGTCTCCGGGATGGAAGTACTACACGTTAGGGCCTTAGACGCGACCACTGAAAAAGGGGAAGTAATCGAAGCCCTGAAGGTAACGCTGGGCGATGCGAAGGACAAAACGTGGAAGGTCATCGACCTGTGGCCGAATCGAAATGACACACAGGCGGTCACTATCGTCCTCCAGAAGGCGGATCCTTGCGGAAGGATACCTTAGGATCGATCGGTGCGGTCAAGTGTAGGGTTGAGAGGCGAGTAGAGACCGAAAGGTACCGCAGGTGCTGGGCGTTTGACCATAAAACTGTGGGGTGGGTCACCGTGCAGGAGAGGGCAGGTGCACAAAATTTAGGGAAGCTTTAACAGCCCAACGCAAGAAGGCGAGATCGGCCAGGTCGAGCAAGGACGGGTCAGACCAGAACAGGCCAAACTAGGTCTCCTGGAACAGTTCGAGATGCCCAAGGTGCTGGCACAGCGGTTACAAGAGGAAAGAATGTAAAGGGATGGACAGGGAAAACCTTTGTCACCAATGCGCCGAGGAAGGGCACAAGGCTTCAGGTCAGACCGTACTGTCTGTTCTGTAACCTGGAGGGACACATATCCGGTGGTGAAAATTGCCCGAAGGCGACGATAGACCAATAAGAGAAGGCAGACGAAGAAGGACAGGGTTCAGCGAAAGCAAGGGACGAGGTTGCGAAGCCGTTGAGTCTCGCATGACTAGGTGGCCTAAAAAATAATCCTCCAAATAACCCAGACAACAATATCTCCGTTCTAAAGGGCGGAGGAGACGGGGATGATGACAAGTTGCCACCGAAAATCCTTCGACTTAAAGGAGAGGGGCCAATAATTGACATAAAATTTTTGCAATTAAACTGCAACAGAAGTGTCGCTGTGCACAACCTGCTGCAGAAGACGGCGCAAGATATGTTCGCTGACATATTGATCGTAAGCGAGGGAAACAGAAACCTTTTGAAAAAGGGTGGGTGGTACGCGCATGAAACCTGGTTATGCCTGGGTAGATCTGGAGTGCTGTAGAGTAGTCAGCGGATATGCGTCCCCAAATGCCAGCCTAGGGGAATTTCACGCCTTCCTAGATTGAAGCAGAGGGATCATTTCAGGAAGCCGGAAGCAGGTGCTCCTCGCTGGACATTTCAACGCCAAGTCACCGGCGTGGAGGTCACGGAGCGAGGACCGCAGAGGAGAGACTCTGGCCGACCTGCTGGCGGAGTGCGACATGGTCGTGCAGAATTGGGGTTGTGAACCGACTTTCAGGGGGCCACGTGGAAATTCAACGCTAGATATCACCTTCACGTCCATTGGACTGGCTCGACGTCTGAACGCCTGGAGGGTAGACGAAAGAGAAACGCTCAGCGACCACCTGCTGATCTGTTATCAGATAGACAAGAAGGAATGGCTCAGGAGCGACGACGAGGAGGTGGATCTGGAACAATTCTGGCGAAGGAGACTTCGAGCGGGAAGTGACAAACAAGTTGAGCGCAATACGGGACAGATCTGTTACGCAGGTCGTGGAGTCCATAAAACTGGCTTGCCACGGAATGCTCAAACAGAAGCGTCTGCCTGGGAGAAACCGCAAGCCCGTGTACTGGTGGAACGGAGAGGTAGCCGCCAAAAGAAGATCTTGCTTGGAGCTTAAAAGAATGCTCTCGAGAGCGAACAGGAGAAGGCGAGAGCAAGGCGAATACAAGAGGGCGCGCAAGGAGCTAAGAGCGGCAATCTGTAAGGCAAAGGAGGAATCTTGGGCGAAGCTCATTGAGGAGGTGGACAAATGAGCCATGGGGAAACGGCTATAAAATAGCCGTAGGAAAGCTCAAGACGATCGAAAATGTCGAACCCTTTACGGAGGAGGAACTCCAAACGGCAGCGCAAAAGCTTCGGTCAGGAAAAGCCCCGGGACCAGATGGTATACCGCCGGAGGCAGTAAAGGCGGCAGCGAAGGCAGTTCCCGAAGTCGTTCTGAACGCGATGAACGCAACACTAAAGGAGGGCGTCTTCCCAAAAATTTGGAAGAGAGCCAAGCTTGTTCTGATACCGAAGGGTATAGACGAGGGACCCGACAGGAGGCCAATCTGCTTACTGGACGCCATGCACAAACTGCTTGAGCATATGGTCAGGGCGCGACTGATGAAGGACCTGGAGGAAAAAGGTGGGCTATCCGACCTTTGCAAATGACGGTGTGTGGGGTAGAAAGGACCTCTGCGCACTGATCACGATCGACGTGGAAAATGAATTTAACTCCGCACCGTGGGGAAAAATTGCAGAAGCGCTGGAAGGGCGAGAGATAAACCCAGACGTGATTGGCTTGGTACAGAGTTACTTAACCGATAGAACACTCATAGTCGATGAGGATGCGGAGATCGAGGTGTCGTGTGGGGTTCCGCAGGGATCCGTTCTGGGCCCAACCTTGTGAAACCTGATGTACGACGGAGTCCTGCGCCTGGAAACGCCGGTGGGAGCAAGACTGATAGCCTACGCGGATGATTTGGCCGTTGTCGCCGTTGGAAGAACGGAAGCCGACCTGGCGGAGGTCGCGGACGAAACGCTAGAGACGGTCAGCCAGTGGATGGAAGCGACTGGGTTGCGCATTGCAGCGCACAAGACTGAGGCTATCCTGCTGACCGGGAAAAGGCGCTCTGGAAGAGTGTTTTTCCACATGAATGGGAAAGAAATACCACCCAAAGAGACGGTAAAATACCTGGGGATTCGACTTGACCGTGCGAGGACTTTCATCCCCCACGTGGAGGAAACGACAGCGAAGGCAGAGAGAATGGCGGCGCTGCTGGGCAGGATAATGCCCAATGTTAAAGGCGCGCGGAGTAGCCGAAGAAAGCTGTTAGCGGCTGTGATCCACAGCCGTCTACTGTATGGATCGGCGGCCTGGATCGATGCCCTGAGGGTCAGAAAGAACGTAGAGGCGATGACTAGAGCGCAGAGAAGGATTCTTTTAAGGGTAGCCTGCGCGTATAGGACCGTGTCGGCAGAGGCGCTGCAAGCCATAACTGGAATCATCCCATTAAATGTGCAGGCAAAAGCCGGAGAATTTCGTCGACAGAACCCGCACAACAAGGAAGAATAGAAAAAGGGACCAATGAGAGAATGACAGAAAAGGTGGAACAACGCCGTGAAAGGAAGGTGGACTAGAACCTTGATTCCAAATCTGGAAACATGGGTGGAGAGAAAGCACGGGGAGACCGACTTTCACCTGACACAAGCTCTCTCTGGGCATGGCTGTTTTGCAGAATTCTTGCACAGGATAAGAAAAGCAAACAGTCCGGAATGTTGGTTGTGATGCGGAGTTGGACGATGTGGACCACACTCTGTTCCATTGCGAAAGATGGGACCAGGAAAGATTGCAGCTAATGAGGGAGACAACAGAATGGTCGATGAGGGATAATTTCGTAAATATCCTATTACCCACCAAAGAGGATTGGAAGGCCGCAAGCAAATACGTGAGAGTCATTCTGAAGGCCAAGGAAGAATTCAAAAGAGAGCGGGAGAAACTGAATGGAAACGAGGATGGTGACGTTCAGCCTAGGAGACATACTGGGCATCTGAAGTAATGTGCAAACAGTTCCGGGTGCCCAGGAGAGGATATGAGGAGGGGTTTTTAGTGGGTAGACTCGCCCTGACTACCAAGGCCAGGAGTCCCACACTCCCCAGGGCAACTTGGTGTTGTACGTAACGTATTTTCCCCTCCTCCCGAAAAAAAAAGAAAGGTCAGGTCAGGCCAGGTTTGAGTTTTAATTTTCAATATTTAAAATTCGCGCGCTTAAACAGTTAGGGGCAGAGCGTGCTTAGGCTATGTGATAAATGCATTCTCGCGTGGTTGATCTGTTGCTCATTCGGAAAACGATAACAGCATCATAGCGGCCCCAGATTTCAGGTACACGATGATTCGCGCCGACAACCAGACCCTCGCCAAACACGTGCCCACGGCTCTAGCGTTTCTCCCACTTGTTTTGGCGACACACCTGAATCTTGCCCGTTTTCCCCATTTACGTTGCTCCAGGATCAAACGGACCCCATGCTACTCGTCGATACTGAAACGTTTCGACTTCCTTGACTTTTCCTCGATAAAACTTTCCTCTCTTATTTGGTGTATTGTTGGTTGCCGCCTTCCCTCGGATGAAATTTTTGCGGAAAAATACTGAAACGTTTCGACTTCCTTGACTTTTCCTCGATGATTTTTTTCCCTCATTTGGTGTATTGTTGGTTGCCGCATTCCCGCGGATGAAATTTTGCGGAAAAATACGAAACAAAAATAATGAGAAAAGAAATATTTATGGATCTTACGTTGTGTTTTATTTTTCTTTTTGTTTAATTAGGTTCTAACGAGAGGCCGTACCTTCGGAAGGTTTTTTCAAAAATAGAATTAAAACGAGGTAGCTCGGTGGCCGCATGGCTGTCGGAGACAGTGCTCCGAGGTCGCGGTCCCGGCGCTAGTGGGTTCGAATCCTACCGAAGGGAGAGGATTTTTTCGAAGGAAGGAAACTCCGCCGGGCCATGGATGTGTGTGTATGTCTAGTAGGGGCTGACGGTAGGGTGGTGGAGGGAAGAGCGACACTCTCCCGACACCACCGCGAGGTCAGCAGGGTTCAAATCCCAGGCCGAATGGGCTTCCCATGGATGTTGTGTGTTGTGGTATTCGTGTTGTGTCGTCCAGAAAAAGGAGAGGAGAGAGGGTGGGCGTGGGTACCTGATAGGCCTGTTAGGTGAAAGGGGAAAGGCAAAAAAAAAAGAATTAAAACGATTGAGCACACTTAATAGTATATTAAGTATAAAGAACGGTAATGACAATGTACCGATCGAAGACAATTATCTGAGATCTGAGATTGTCTGAGATCGATACATTGTCATTAACGTTCGTGATGCTTATGAGGTTTTTTTGCGCGATTGAATATTTATTACAAAACATTCACATCTAGAATAGACCCAATGCGATACGTGTTTATACCATTCACATCTGTTGCCACAATGTCGATTTTTGTATCGCGTTTCTAAGGCAATCTGCAAACAACTACCGCCATTGCAGTTTTTGTGCGCAAATTTCGCCAGTTGTGTTGAAAAACAAGCAGTAAAATGAGTGATATTAGTGATTCCGAAAACGAAGTGGATGTTGTAGAAGAAACTTTGAATGTGCGGTGCGTCACAAATAAAGAATTTTTGAAACTAAGGACCTCAACGTGTAATTAAGAAGACAAGGAAAATTTGGGGTATGAAAATTTTGATAAAATGTTGTTGCACAGTCTAGGACTGGTTTACAAATCTATGAGGGGCGTGATGACCAACTCAATAGACCGGGACCAATGGCTTAATGTGACTTCCGAATCACGAGATAGAATATAGCCTTTTTTTTCCGCCCTGGGTCGGAATCGAACCCGCGACCTTCGCGTCCCTGAGCCGAAACGGACTCCCTTAGGCTATATTCTTGCCTGTCGCGGTAAGTTCGCTAATATTATTTCATTGCAGCGGCAAGGAATGCCGACCACAAGAGCCGTGTGAGTTTCCAGAAAGTGCTAACATCTTGTCTTCAACTTCTGTCTACATAAATCAAGAATTTTCGAAACCAGCGAACTCAATATGAAATCAAGAAGACAAGGAAAATCCGGGGTATGAATATTTTGGCAACTCTAATGTCGCGGCAAGTCTGTTACTAAAATTGTTTCATTGCAGCGGCAAGGAAAGCCGACTACAAGAGCCGTGTGAGTTTCCAGAAAGTGCTAACATCTTGTCTTCAACTTCTGTCTACATAAATGAAGAATTTTCGAAATCAACAACCTCAATGTGTACCTAATCAAGAAGACAAGGAAAATGCGGGGTATGAAAATTTTGACAATGCCAATGTCGCGGCAAGTTTGCTAATGCTATTTCATTGCAGCGCCAAGGAAAGCCGACTACAAGAGCTTTATGAGTTTCCAGAAAGTGCCCCCACATCTTGTCTTCAACTTCTGTCTGCATAAAAATTAATTTAATAATCGATTAATTTTGAATAAACTTTACTTACCGTTCTAGAACACCAAAAATTACTTACCGTCGAGTTTATCGTTAGCAACGAGTAAACAAAGCTTACCGTCTTGGAAACAGACGTGGTAAACTAGCAAATAGAGTACAATCGCGCAAAAATTTTATTTAACAAATAATCGAGTGTGGTGGTGTTTGGTCCCAACAAACAGTGTGAATAAATCAATGAGTTTAATAAAGACGTTGGTGGATATTTGACTCCGGTAGATTTGACTCATGAATAAATTACTAAACTGGGTAAATACAGAAATTTCTGGTGCGGACAGCATTATACGGGTTTGAGATGCGACCTATGTGATCCGATTTAGATTTGAATTATTTCTCCAATTAAATTGAACCCGACGCGAAGCCCTGGAATCTCATAGATCACCTTGGTCTACTCCGGTGGTCGAAAATAAAAGGGAAAAGGGTTCTAACAGGGCTAAAGGGTACGTCTCTTCACGTGTCAGCTGGCCTAGTTTGGTCGCTGCCCCCCTTGGGGGTGACGCAGCTAATTTTGTGCTCTTACGCCGGACCACAGCTAATTGAGTGCGACGGACATTGGCGGTAGCTTCCCGAACTCAAGACTTCAAGATATAAATAATGAATGGAAATGTTTTATTATGATTGTATACTAGTTCCCCTTGACGAGAGCACGTTTCCCCAATCGGTAAATGCAAGAAGATCACATACTTCGCGATAAAGAAATTAATTTAAGATTCTAAAGAGTCGCGTGGTCATCAAGTGCTCAAAGAAAATAATATAATCTTTATTTCAACACAATAATGAACTAATGTTGTGTGAATAATTAAACCGCGACTACAATGCAAGTACAAGAATTAGATAAATAATTTACCTTGTAATTTTAAAGCACGGAGTCACATGGAACGTACCTCCGGCTACTTTGGAGATCAAACCCCGAGTGAATCAAAAAAGCCCTGTTTGCCGTCCCGCATTCTGTTTTATCATTTTTGGCGCACCCCACTTTCGCAACCGCTACTTGACCAAAGTGACCAATCAGCTCGGTTCTACTTTACTGGTTACTCACGCCGATCGCGACACCTTTCGATATCTCTAGAACATTTGAAATAACATTTTCCGGTTGCTACCATAATTTTAAACCAGACCGAATGTACATAATTTGTTGTTGAATTAGAACTCTGAAAAAGGACACTAAATTACTGACTCTATACAATAATAAAAATCAGCACTAAGAAACAAACAGAAATAAACATGAAACAAATTAACATTGTTGTGAAACCTAAATTAGGCTTGAAACGCTATTACGCAATTGCCATGCCATGCATCTAAATTACGTAAATCTGCTATTTCTAATAATTGTTTTACATTGGTTTGATTCCCCAAAATTGTTCAAATTCATTAGTAATCTTCATTCGCTATTTCTCACTCACACATCTGCTTTCTACAACTACCTGGCTTTACCGTTAACCTGTTGTCTGTGTTTTTTACCGACACCTTTTCTAGTTAGCTTTGTTACTTTTCTAAGTACAAGTGCAAACGATTTTAGTTATTTTCTACGATAAAGCGCTCTGTTTCTAATTTGCAATTCTCGCCCTATAATTATAAATATAAAACAAATTTGAGAATACTAAAAAAAGTCAATTAACATTAATTTGGTGGTTCTCTCAATTTGAAACCTGCTAACATCAAATTCATTAATTTAATTATTCCCAGATTTTAACTGGACCTACCAAATTGTCGTACGAATAATTTTTTGCAAAGTTTCTTTTCCCATGAAAATCCGTTACTTTTGTGTTGCGTTTGGATCGGACGCGTATCTGCATTTTCAAATAAAGGCCAGCAGATTTCACTTGACGAATGTGGTGCCACTTTTGCCGACAAAGACATCAATAAAATTTACAACTGACCAGCATTTCCGTCTCAAAGAACGGCTTTTAAAATGTTTCGTTGAAATTATTTTAAAAATTAAAATTTTTCATTTAGCGAACCTATTCGGACCGTTACAATACCCAGAGAATTACACAAGACCTCTGCCCTAATTTTTACTTCATCCGTGCATCATCGGAATAAACAAAGGCAAAAACATACCTGTGAACCAGTGTTAGGATAATACTACCTGGATTAACCTGCGCAGCCCGTTAGCGTCACACGTGATGCTACACTTATATGCCACAAACAGGAAGGCTGTACGCGATTCGTGAAGATCGAGTCACGCCTTTGATTTGATTTTAATAATACACAAATTGAACGACTCAAAGAATTGTTACAACAAAACACTCAATTTTCAAATAAAGCAACAGAAAACACAACCGTTCAGTTCGAGAGCGTCCCCTTTTCCAACAGGTAGAAAAAACCAAAAATCAAAAATGGCTCCACTCTTCCGCGGTCGGAACTTCTCGATGATCTTCGTGCGTCGTCGCTTCTGCTCCTATTTCTTTTTTAGTTTGTTTCGGCGGCGGCAATTTGAATTCAAATTGGGGTATTACAACCGCTATTTTACAAAATCCATTTTGATTTGGAAAGATCTTTATTGGGGAAAGAGATCGCTCATTTTAAATCTTTCTTCAAGATCATAAACGTTATTTCATCTACTCCAGACACTAACATAATGATGCACCTTTATGACGTTGGAAACTTCACGTTGTTTGGAATAATATGAAATGCTACTATTTATTTTCAGAAAAATGCTGACAAATTCTTTTTCATGACTCATGAGACTCAGATGCAGGGAGCGGCATTGTGTAGTTATACATTTCCCAAAGTATTACTAAGATGCTCCCTGCAGGTGAGGGAATAAATATTCGTTCATTGTATAGTCCGTCTATGGATATTTTAAATTAACTTTTTGATTCCTTGAGTGGTTTATTGTCCGCTTAACGAGGGTTGTCGTAAAAGTGGTTAGTACCGATCCTCAATAATCCGCAGGTACAATCGCAACAATCTGACCTGACCTGACCTGACCTAACTTTGAGAAATTAACTCGACTAACGTGTTCCGTCTACTGCGCAACTTTATTGGTGTGTTCTCCTTAAAGTCTTTTCAGTCTAGTATTGCCGATAAAACTGACCTTCTAAAATGGTTTCGATGGGATGGTAGGGGATGAAGATGTGGTGTACTCAAGACATTGTTTTACTTATCAGTTATTTGCATTTGTTATTATCGTGCCGCATCAACATGAGTTGCCAAAAAGTCACAAATGAAAGAGGAAAAACCTTGATTATTGTAAATGGTTTTACATTTTGTCGTAAAGAGTGTTGAAAAGTTGAAAAGTGGTGAAACTTTTCGGGCGTGTAGCAACAAAATGTGCAATGCTAAAATTTTCAGTTGGTGAAGAATAACTTCCCGATGAAATAAAATACATAACCATCAAGAAATCAAGCAAAATTAAACACTCAAATAATAAATGCTGGTGTAAAGCGAAAAGCTATGGATGATATTTCTGAACGGCCTTCGAAATTGATACACAATGTTTTAATCGAAAACGGTAAGGTTTCAACAATTTTATTCAGAATAAATATTTACAATAACACTTTTTAGCTCACGTATTAAACACAATTACAGAAAAAGATACAAGCAATATCAGAAGAAATATTGATAATAAAAGTAGGCAACTGGCAGTGCCAGTGTGAGTTTATATTAAAAAAAAAATGGAATCAATCCTCTCAGGTATCGGTCCGCAAGGTACATGTGGGATTAAGAATCCGTAGAGACGATACCTTCTTAGAGGGTTCTTTTGGTCCGCAATTTTGGTGCGCCCGAAAATTTTTGTATACTTGGCCACACAATATCTTCTATCCATTTAATGTAATTAGAAACTCTGGTATAGACTCCTGATTCACCAGAACATGACTTTCCAAATGATGTTACTCCAATTATGTCATACATACAATATATTCCATCGTCAACGTGATATATCTGCAAAGGTCCTCCAGAGTCACCCTATAAAAGTAAACCGTATAGATGAAGAAGTTTGTTTATTTACCTATTTACCGCTGAAAATTATTTGTACTTCAGTTAATGTTAATTTGTTAATTTCCGTTAGAGATTATTAGATGGTATTACAACTATTAAAAATATACACTAGAAACTCGATAATTCGTCACGTCCGGACCGGGTGGATGACGAATTAGGGAAATTGACGAATTATAGAAAATTCCAGGAAAATTAATTAAACGCATTTTGCAGTACTTTTTTAATAATTGTAATTGACGCAAACTACAGCGTGATCAACAATGACTGAGTCTGTTGGCAATGAAACAATTGTCAATTGTCAATTGTACTGATGTTTTTTGTCTCGTGATTCGCACTGACTGAATTTTTTAACTTTAATTAAACATTAAAAACATTTTTGGTTATGCCGGTTACGTTTATGCTATTACAAAAATGAACCTTTGATTGTAATTTTCAAATTTGCCAAATTTCATTGTTACCAACAGACTCAGTCATTCTTGATCACACCGCACTTAACTTCTACCGGGCGAACAAGAAGGACCCCCGTACATACCGGGTGATTTTAAATGAATGCGACTTTTTTTCATAGGTTGGTAATATTATTGTTGGTTATTCTGCTTTTTAATGTGATAGTTGACATAAACATAGGCGTCCTCGCCTATTTGACACAATTTATTAATACATAAAATGTCTAAATGACATACGTACGCCAATGTGTTGATTAAGGTATCAAGTTTGCCAAAATAATTTATGAAAAATGTTCCCAACTTAAGAAAAAAAGTCACAATCATTTAAAATCATTAAAAAAAAAAATTTAACAAAAATACTACCAAAACAAAACTACGGTACGTACACACAGGTCGCTAAAAAGTATGGATACATCACTGAATTCGCAAAAAATACTCTTTTTAAAGATATTAAATTTGACCCCCCGTGCCATTTAAAAAAAATCAGTTAGCTTTGTATCTTCAAAATAAATGATTTTAAAAAATTCAAAAAATGTCAAATGATGGAATTTCAACACTTCTTTCTAACTGTGTACCGAATTTTAACGATCTCTGCTAAACCGTTCTGGAAATATTTAGCTGTATCCATAGTTTTTAGCGACGTGTATGTACAACAAGCATAATCAGTGGTTATACAGGGTTATTCTAAATGACTGTAGTCGAAGTAGGCCATGCCCATGTTATTACATTTTTGCCGCTTTCATGTGAACTGTTAATTTTGTCGCTGTCACTGTCATTTTTTTAAGGTTCTCGATTATAAAAGGTAACGACAACGGTTGCGCCAATATTTCCATCTCACTTAATTTGGAGTTTATGCAAGTTAATCTGTTCGACACGATACAAACCACCCATAAAATTGTGTATACTTCTGTCTTTGTCACACTCACGGCATTTGTCGATAATATCCTCTTTTAATTTGGAGTCTCAAAAATGAACAATGAGTTGTCGCTACCTTATTTATCATCGAGAACCTTACATTTTTTAGGTGAAAAGTGCGGTGATGAGAATTTTATTTATTTTTGTTAAATTAAAAATTGAATCCAGAAATATTGAGTCGTTTTGCACCCAATATAACTCCCATGTGTGAACAGTGTGTGTGTAGTCACTTATTTACATTATTTTGATGTTTTTTTATGTGGAGCGGCAACCATAAATTTTACATTCAGTTTTCACGCCTACTTCGACTACAAACATTTAGAATAATCCTGTAATTGAGGTGACGAATTACAGAACATGACGAATTAACGAGTGACTAATTATCGAGTTGCTACTCTATTTGTTATATTAGTTTAGAAAAGTCAAAAAGTCAAAGTCTTATGTACATTTGATAATAATTATTGTCTTACCAAACAAGTATCTTCAATTTTCTTTTCACTCTTTGAACCAGCACATAGTTGGGTATACTTCACAATTCCATTCTTAAGTTTCTTTTTTGAAATATGGTATATATATGACGAATTGCATGAATCATTATCAACTAACTTCAGTGTTACTTTGCGTAGGTCTCCGTTTGATACACCGCCATCAAGTGTCACATCACCCCATCCAGTCGCGATTGCTCTTTCAAATGATATTTCTGGTTTTGAATAAAGGCATGCGGGTCTTGCGTACGAGTTCATTTTAGCGGGTTTTTCCAACTTGATTAGTGCTATGTCATGGTAGTTACTAGGATACATATACTGCGGATGTGGTATAAGCTTCAAAATATTCAATCTTTGTCTATGAGAGGATTTGTCGAAGAGATTCGTTGTACCAAGTTGTACGTATTTGGGTTCCCCACTAAAATATACATATACTTATAATATTCAAATTCTTTGGACAAAATGTATAAAAAAATTGTCTCGATAACATGAAAACAATATCGTCTCCAATAGTGAAACACAAAGTCAAAGGATTTTTACGACGACTACTAAGTGTAAAACTGAAGGACAATTATTATCTGGACAAATTAAGATGCAGTCCACTGTATTATTCGTTAGTGCAGGTTCTGTGTCCGTAAATTAGTATTTACGAAGTCTTAAGTACACATTTCATAACACTCAAACGGGTTTCGAAAAGGAGCTCTTTTCGATACGCGTTTCAGGAACATTTACTTAAATTTTTAATGTTGGCAGTGACTCATAGTGAGTTGTTGTTACGTGATCTTTTCTCTTTAATACAGTCATTATTATTATTATTATTATCAGTGTTCACTGCACTTCACGACACTTTAAATTCAAAACTTACAATTATTCGTCTATTTACCAGCGTTACCAACTTAGGTATATTTGTCGAATATAATTTTCCTAGCATTATGTTTTGAACTTTTTTTTTAATTTAAGGGACAAAATAGAAAAAATATTGTATTATACTCGTTTTATAAGCCATTTTGTCGCATTTGTTTGCTTTATAGCACTCGTCGCTGCGCTCTTCGTGCTCTAAAAAAACGCGTGCGACAAAATGGTGTCTTTTAAAACTCTTATAATAAATTACTATTATGTTACAGTAATGAAATGTGTACCCACTCAAAGACTGTGACCAATAGTGTAACCTTTGATCCAGTTTGAGCTTTTTCTTCGTAGGTATACATCTTCATTTTTCTCATTCTCAGTGCATTTTCAATTACCAGTATTGTCTTTAGGTAGCTGATAAGTATAGAGGTACACTTATACGAAAAATAACTCACGACACAAAGGATTTGAGATCCCTACATTAACACACAAGCGTGAACACTTAAGATCGGTTGTATAAAGCTTAGTTAACATCGTATCAGCTAACAACGGGTCAAATCGGAAATCCACCCATTTAATTGGCTGATTCAAATCCAATATTAAATTTCCCCCAATCAGATTGCTTGACATAATGTTAACTTTAACAACGAACTTGACATCGTTTTATACAACGTGCCTTAGAGTTGGCGTTGAAACCCCACACAAATTTTGGATGTGCCGCACCCTCGCAACGTTAGCCAAACTAGTAAACTTGATTTCCACTTCCGCCAGGAGCGCCACCTATCGGTGATACTAGTCTCATTCATTTTATAAGGCTTGCGGCACATTAAACCCTGTCACCAACGCCAACTGCGATGGGACAATCATTTATAATGATCCTGTATAGTCCTCCAAAGTTCCTAAGAGCTCATAAAATTTAGGGGTGTAATGAGCCGTTATAAAAATATTTTTTCCGACGACCACTATGAAAAATGCGTAAATTCGCACAAATAACTATTATTGAAAGTTGGCTATTGCATGCAAATAGCGAACCCGTGTGCAATGAAACTGGTTAGCCAATCAGATACCTTCTAGCCTGTGCGCAATGAAATCATTGCACACAGTTGTAGTAACCATGGCCACCAATGTATGTTTTGTCCGCAGCTCTGTCGAATAATATTTGAAGTTTGAAGGAATACCGAATATTAGCGTTTTTTTTTGTGGTCGTCGGAAAAGTATCGTGTATACCACGTGTTGAAAATTCGATTTCACACTCGTTTGCTTAAGCCACGCGCCTACGGCTTGTGGCTCAATTCTGCAAACTCGTGTGAAATCTTTCATTTTCGACTCTTGATATACAATATACTATATATATACAGTCTGTTTTTTAATCAAAGAACCACAACACCGCAATTTACACCTAAAATAGAGCTGACAACATTGTACACTTTTGACCTAGGGTGAAAAATCTCATCATGTAGAAATTGAGGTTATTAGAGATATTAGAAGCGCAGCATGTTAATAAAGTTAACAATAACTAATAACAACTAACTTGAAAGTTTAATAAATGTCTTACTTTGCGAGGCATTTTTAATAACACGTTCAAATTTTAGATGTGAGTTTACGTACTTTCAAGGACATTAAAAATGACAGGCGTTGGCTGGTATAGCCAACAGATATCATTAAATTTCCTAAATTTAGTAAAATTTTATATTTGCAAACCTAAATCAACAGGTCGTGGTTCTTTGATTAAAAAACAAACTATACAGGTTATTCACGAGAGGGGTACTTCTGAATTTTTATTTTGCCGCAACCAACAATACCTATGGCAGTAACTACAATTTTTGCACATGTAAATTTTCTTGTACCGCTCTACTTTTTTTTCGAAGTGCCGAACTATTAGTTCGGTCAATAAATGTCATCAATCGAATTGACAATTGTTACAATTTCTTAAATTGAATTAACAAACGTTGGTGGCCACTTTCAACACTAGCTGTGACTTGCTTTTGTTAGCTCCTTTTTAATTTCAATCTCAACGTTGCATTCATCCCTTCGCAATAAATCACATTTGGAATTTGGATGTATATTTTGAGGTTAGGCTTCCTTTTTTTTGTAGAGTGGCATTTCGTATTTTTACAAGGATAATGCAAAGGTAGCTAGATGTAAATCATTTTATTCCACACTGTACTAAATCAAATGTGTTATTTCTTTTAAATTAAAAATCAAAGTAAGTTGGATAGATTTGTCAGAAATGTCAGATTGGCAGATAACCTGTATTTAATCAAAATTCAACAAAAAAAAAATTAACGAATTAAGTTAATGTAAGTAAAAGGTGTTCGAAGTGTCTATGATCGGCTTGTAAACGTCCGCAGCGGCGACAGAATTCTTTTCACACTCTCCATAAATGAGAAGCATCAGTCTTTTCGTCGTTATTTTAAAATAAATTTTTCGAATTAACAAAAATTTTTTACTTTAACGTCAAAGAGACAGGACTAAGAACCATCGTGGATTCAGTTATAATTATTTTCAAAATTTGAAATCAAGATATTGTTGCAATGTGTATAATGGGTTGCGGTAAAAAAAAAAAATCAGAAATACCCCTCTCGTGAATAACCCTGTATTAATTATATTTTTCGTATCCCACCTCCACCCGGCGGCACGGCAATTTTGCCGGAGTACATACACTATTACGGATATTACTATCAAGTAATAGTGCAGTGCTTATCAACATAATTACCGGCGTCTCGCCTCCGCATTTTGACTTTGTTGTGTATTATGTTCTGTGTCAATGTTAAGGAACTTCCTCACGATGTGACATGAGTATAATAATATACCTTTTTGAATTTCAACTACCAATGTGTTATCTAAATCCACAATTTTTAAATTTTTAAAAAGAGATTGCGGTACTATTCCCGTTGCTGAAATTACAAGTGGTAAAATCGAAATTTTTTCTAAACACCAAAGATTTCTCATAGCAACGGAGAGCTCTAAATATTTATTAATTTTTGTGTTATATGTCTGTGTTATATTATGTGAATTTGGAACAGCTATATCTAGAAGATATGCTTGCTTTTGTTGTTTATTTAAAATTATAATGTCTGGTCTGTTTAGCTTAATATGAATGTCAGTTAAAATTGTTCTATCAAAATATAACTTGTAACTGTCATTTTCCAAACAACTTGCTGGTGTATAACTATAATGTGGTTGTGTATTCTTTAATAAATTGAATTTAACAGCTAAATTCATGTGTATAATTTTAGCGAATATATCGTGACGTTTTTTATATTCGCTTTGAGCCAAAACGGTGCAAGAAGAAATGATGTGTTCAATTGTTTCCCCTTCAGTTCCGCAAATCCTACATTTATCAATTTATCGATTGTAAACCGCATATGTGTTTTTTATAATTTCTTGTATTTATAACACGATCTTGTATTGCAAATATAAAACCCTCCGTCTCAGGGTGAATATTTGATTTCTTAAGCCATGCATGAGAGGCCTGAATATTAACTTCTGGTTGTTCCAGTTCTTTAAAGTATCTCCCATGTAAAGACTTCTGTTTTATATTTGCTATAGTGTCAGGTATATTTGGCTTAACAATATCTGAAATTATATTATCACTTAAATTTAAAGGTGTGTAGCCTTTATCGGCTGAAACCAAAGCATTAAAAAGGTGTTATCACGAGCTCTATTGAGGAAATAATTTTTTAGTGAAGCAATTTGATTTTTTAGCAGTATTTCTAGATTTGAAAAACCCCTACCACCGTTTTCGCGTGGTAAATTAAATCTTTCAATAGCAGATTTAGGATGGTGTTTACTAAATTTGGTAAAAAGAACTCTAGTTTTAATGTTTATGTTCTGTAAATTAGTTTTGGACCATTTTATAACACCGAAAGAATAGGTCAGTAATGGAACAGCATATGTATTAACTGCTTTAATTAAATTATTACCGTTTAATTTTGATTTTAAAATAGATTTAATTCTTAAATAAAATTGCTTTTCTAAATTTTCTTTTATAATTGAGTGTTGAATATGATTTGATTGATTAATACCTAAATATTTATAAAATTCTCCTTTATTTAAATTTTTAATGATTTCTCCTTCTTGAGTTATATATTAATATTAAGCCGACTATTGTGGCTCAACCAGAATTTTATTTTTGTGAATCAGGGATGCAAAGAACAACGGTTCCTCTCTCTCTCTCTAACGCAAAGGGCCTGCAGCTGTTCACTTGGGCGGTTTGTTAATCCAATAAACCATTTGAGATAAGTTAATATTTTAATAATGGCTGGTTATACCCCTAAAATTTTATGAGCTCTTAGCAATTTTGGAGGACTATACTTTGTAGTTGTTGAAACAATAGATGTTTCCAACTAATTCGTGGATATATGATAATTGATAGCTTATTTGATGACGATTATGGTGACAATAAAATATACCGATGGCATGTCTTCTGACAACTCCTTTATTAATAAAAAGCACAAGACTATGAAAAACTTGTGCTTTTATATCATTGCCTGAAAAGTTTCACAGTTCAAAAACTACACTTTTTTACGAACATTTGAAATGTTTGTTTACCAACTGTGATGCAAAGGCGACAAACACGAGGGATATTTTTATTTTTAAATGACCTAAATGGAAAGAAAATGTAGAGAACAAGGTTCCAAAACGGACAGAAGACGATAAGTGAAAAGAAATTGATATTTGAAACAAACATATAATGACCGTGGTAACTGTTTTTCAAGAAGCAGAGTTAGAGAAAACGTTTTGTTTTGTTGCCATTTGTGTGATATTAATGCTAATTATTGTAATTGATGTTTACACTTATCCTATGTATTATATAAAATAATTTTTACTTACTAGTCTTTGTCGTGCAAGCAATGTGCTGCTGTTAGAATATATTGTTCACTTAGAATTGTTCCTCCACAAAGCCAACGTAATTTGTCAGAATTATTTTTAAATCCTATAGCTGTCTATAATGTATAAAATAAAGTAAAAAAGATCATTTTGTGTTTAATTTGTGCTTTTACCATATGAGGAAATTCTCTTATATTAGCCATTTCTCCTCCAACAATGAGTGGACTAACTTTGTGACCACATTCGTTCCTTTTAATTTTACGTACATTAGGTAGCAAAATTGGTGGTCTTATAATCTCATTAACGTACTCGGAATATTCTTTACACTCTTAAAACGAACAACATGTTAGTAGATAAGTACTTGATATTTCCTTTAAAATTTGTCACATACTTTTCTTACTTATTTCACCTGGTTTTCTCACTTTCCGTATTTTATTCTTATTTGGGCAGCAAACTATTGGTTCGCGGCGTTGAACACCACATATTTGTGGGTAATAAGAATATTTATGTAATTGTTTAACAGGGTATTTACAGTCGCTCATAAGTTTGCAAACTCCTGGAGATCCAAACGGTTGCAACGTACACGAATCATCTAGAAATATGTAAAAATGTGCTCGAGTATTTCATGGATATTTTATATCGTGCGTTCATTTAAATTTACTTAAAATTGGCGTTGAAGACTCAAATGTGAACGCACCATTCGTGTAAAAAAACGTAAGATTTAAACAGCTGACCCGTGATCCGTTGTGCGTTCACAATAGACTCTTCATCACCAACTTTCAGGATAAATTTAAATGAAGGCTGGATAGCTGTGGGGATTAGTTCCGTGGCGCACCGGACATCCCCACTTTGGGGGTGAGTACTCCTACTCGCCCGCTATTGGTCGAGACCCTTCAACCTCGCTAACTACGGAAGTCTTCGGAACCAACTCGAACCCAACTTCCTTTTGCACTGGCTGCCGATTTCGAGTGAAACCGAGTTAGATAGAGGTCTCTCATGGGTTGTGAGTCATATCTGCGCAAACGACGGATATCGGTTTCTAGTAGGTGCTACAAAGCGATCAGAAAACATCGTCATTCGCTACGTCTCTAAGAGTAAATAATCAGATAGTGTTCTGTGATGTTCTTCTACGTGTTATCGAGTTTGCTAATTTATCACGTGTTCGGCGACTTTTTATTCCATTCGTAATTTAATTCCATTGAATTTAACGCGTGGCTAAAATAGTCGACGTTTTCAATTTTCATTTGCAGATTCTTCGCTAGTTTATGGCTCTGCCTTCGCGCAGATATTTCCAAGGTCAAAACCCATGAGGAATTGAAAGACCTCTACCGAACGCTTGTCTGCTTAAACCGGGTCGGGCGTCCTTTACGCGCACGCGAGAAATCACGACTTCTAATTAAAATATGTTGTTACACAGTCTAGGACTGGTTTACAAATCTATGAGGGGCGTGATGACCAACACAATAGACCGGGACCAACGGCTTAACGTGACTTCCGAATCACGACATAGAATATAGCCTGCTTTTTTTTTTTTAAATTTCGTCCTGGGTCGGAATCGAACCCGCGACCCTCGCGTCCCTGAGCCGAAACGGACTCCCTTAGGGTATATTCTACCTAATTAAACCTCCACCCGGCGGCACGGCAATTTTGCCGGAGTACATACACTATTACGGATATTACTATCAAGTAATAGTGCAGTGCTTATCAACATAATTACCTAACTAATTATTATTGATAAGGTATATTTGAAAATTAAAAAATTTTTTTTTGTTAATAGATAAGGCCGTAACAGTTTTGTTAGTTTTCTGATATTAACTGTTAATTTACCTATAATGTTTTTGCACGAAATGAATCTATACCTGCTAGCGCATCAAACCCCGGTGGCACAATTACAAATTTTGACTTGGTTAGCTAATTAATTCGCTTTTTTACTTAAACGCAAACCAGACGCGTGATTTATGGCCCAAATGGTATAATTTGCCAACAAAAGGTTCATTCACTACTAGCCGCCCGTTTTGAGTCTCTTATTACAGCTTTGCCATAAAATTGACAATTCCCATTGTCACCTAAATTTACAAAAGCACAAGTAGCAGGTCATAAATAAAAATTATTTTCAAAGTTAAAATGTAAAATTGCGTTTAATTCAAAATCTAATTGTTTTTTTTTGCTGATTTCGTAAATACATACTCGTAATTATGGGAAGTGAATCTGGGTAGATTAGTATAAAAATCAGAATTTGACTTTTTGGAAAAATTTACTACTATTTTTTGGCTTTGTTTGTTAGTGAAAATTATCAAAAAATTAAGAAATATACCTTACCAATACCCAGGTAAGTGAAAAATTTCGAAAATTTTATTTAATTAGAAGTCGCCATTTCTCGCGTGCACGTATACGACGCCCGACCTGTACAGTGTAATCTGACCACTTGTACCAACTATAAATAATTTTTCACAACTACCTGTTGACTAAATGTACAATTTCGTGTTCACTTTAAATGAGTTGCTTTAAAACGTTTTAGTTGCGTTTTTCTAAGTAACAACAATAGTTATTTTTGTATTAAGTGAGCAAAATGATTGTTTTTTGTTGGGGCATGAGAATGAGTTTTTGGTCGAGACCGTCAGGTCTTTTTGACAAATATTTTTTCACTATTAAAAATGACGTACTTTGCGACTTGATAACGATGCATAAATGTCACGTTTTTTTGACGGTTGTAGAAAAATAAATAAATCACATTAGTTTTCTTATTTCTACAATAATCCGAATTTTCGCAACAATTAAAATTACCCATCTTGCATCTACAAATGCTTCACTCACAGTTTTACACTATCGGATAGTTTTTAAAGTCAATCTGTGTGAAGTTTAAACTACACTAAATTGGTGATTTTATGGTAACTGATCATAAATTTAATATCTAGAATTTAAAAACTGTTGTTTACATTATTTTGTTATCAACATTACTGAAAATAGTATATTATTATTATAAGTGATAGAAATGCATCATTATACGAGAGTGAGAATTTTGACTGACGAGTGCGCTCGCGCATCTACCAATCACCATCGAGAATTTCACGCACGCGCAGGCGCAGTGACAGTTCACACCACGTTGACAGCTGTAAGAGTAACATTATTGTGAACACTGGACTACTAACATCACCATTGCCATCTCCACTAACATTATAACATTACCACTAACATTAACACTATTGTGACAGACCCATTACTCTTACAGCTGTCAACGTGGTGTGAACTGTCACTGCGCCTGCGCGTGCGTGAAATTCTCGATAGTGATTGTATAGTATAGTAAATCAAGCTTTGTAATTCCATCTTTAATCGAGAACGCAAAACTGCACCTCTTGCAGTTTATCAACTTAGTAAAAAAGTCATCAGTTTAATTAGTGTCATTTTAATCGAATTAGGATTTTTTTCCATCATAATAGCTATTTAAGCACCAAGGGCGTTACAACGATGATTACGCCCGGAGAACGATGAATCCAGCTCGAGGACTAAAGCCCTAGAGATGGATATCGTTCGATGGGCGTAATCATTCGGTGACGCCGTGGTGCATACAAGATTTTATTTTTCACTATACGTATTCTTAAAAAAAAAATAGCAATTTTGAATTGATGAGGGCGTTATGAATTCATTACGCCCGCTTATTCTTATTACGCCCTGTATCATTCCCCGGTTGTTATGGACATGTTTACGTATTTCGTGTCCTAGGAGTTATCATGAAAAATAAAATTGTATTATTCAAATATGTTTAACCCAGAAATTGTTATTGCGATATCGCTAATAGTATATGATGCGATTTAAGTGTTGGTGAATTAAATACTGCGATCTTTTTTCATTCACGAAACATGCACTTGCACTAGTGCATTTTCAGATAATTTTAATCTGTGACACTAAAAATTAAAAAAAATCAAGAAGTGATCTATCGTTTGCTTTTTGTTATTAATAATACATACTATTTTCAATTGAATACAAAACTTACCTAAAAATGTATGACTGTTGGCTACTTCAATCATCAAAACAAGTGCAGTTATATATTTAACAATCCACATACTGATCTTGCACACTAACATCCAACATTAGAACTTAAAATATATGTTTTGAATCTGAATAAATATGTTTAACTCGGTTAGTTGCTTATAATAGACTACCGTTACTTATTGAAACAAAATTCACTTAAATACAGTATTCATGACCGTTTTCCTTTGACGCGGTCATATCTTAACGTATTTGTGGCTAAAATTCTTGGGAAAATTGTGGTTTCTGAACATGTTATCAGTATCGCGTCGAGCGCTAATGAAATGAATGCTTATTCGTCTATTTTTTAAAGTTATTGTTCGCGTTTTCTCGAAGGACCAGATTTGCGATATCGTTTTGCGCTTTTAAAATTGGTGAAGCAAAAAAAGACCGGAGTAGACCAGGGTGATCTGTGAGATTCCAAGGCATCGCGTCGGGTTCAGTTTAATTGGGGAAATAATTCAAATCTACACCGGATTACATAGTTCGCATCTCAGACTCGTATAATGAATGCTATTCGCGCGAGAAACTTCTGTATTTGCCCAGCTTAGTCATTTATTTATGAGTCAGATCTCAATTCGTGGGCCACGAGTCAAATTTCATTGGGTCAAATTTCCACCAACTTCTGTTATTAAATTCATTTATTTATTTCTATAATGTGTTGGGACCAAACACCACCACACTCGATTATTTGTTAAATAAAATTTACGTGAAGTGTGCTCAATCGTTTTAATTCCATTTGGAAAAACCTTCCGAAGGTACGGCCTCTAGTCGAACCAAATTAAATTAAATTAAATTATATATAAAACACAACGTAGGATCCATAAATATCTCTTTTCTCATTATTTTTGTTTCGTATTTTTCAACAATACACCAAATGAGGGAGGAAAGTTTCATCGAGGAAAAATCAAGGAAGTCGAAATGTTTCAGTACGTAACAAAAGTTTTGGGAACATTTTTCGTATTATTTTTTTTCCTATTAAAAATAAAGCAATCAACCATTGGATATGGCAAATCTGTCAAATTTCCCCTAGAGCTTAACAATACGTATTGACAAAGATTTACAAAATTTCTTACAAGCTATAATTATTGCAAAAGAGAATTTACAAGATGGTTGGCCAAATGCTCAAACGTGATATTGTCGCCATTTATGGAAACCAAAATATTTCTAAGACAACAATTTACCGCATCATGTGAGGAAGATTTGCCATGTATTCCCAAAACGGGAAGAGTTTTGAATCATCCAAGACTTCAGAACTTGATTGAATCTGCAAAAAATATAAAGAGAGTTTCAACGGGAAGATTAGGCCGAAAACTTCACGCATCCTATACGACCATCAAGATGGAAATTACCAGAAATCATTTAATATTTAGAAAGCATCATGTTAATGACAATATTACGTTCTGACCGAATCTGGCATCGTGCCATTATGCGAGAACAACCCAAGATTGGTTTAAGCAACAAAATATCCCATATGTACTACTACGGTTTAAATCGCCTCGCCGCGCGCTTTTAAATCTCTAGAACGTTCTAGAACCCGTCGCGACAAAAACATACACGGACTTCCGTCGAAAAATCCGCGCAGAGAGGAGGCAAAAGCTATAAATTGTGGGAACCAGGAAAAAAAAGGGGAAGTTCACGGCTGGCAGTGTGGTTAGTGCCTGGGGAGAGTCAAGGGGACAGTGATCCAGTGAATTTGCAGGGCTGACAGGACGACTTAGTGAAGTTCACGAGGGGCCGTTGGAGATGATTCGTTCAAGTACCACCGCCCCAAATCGCCAAGCGGATCAAGGACTTCATTACGACAGGTTCCAGACCGAACGCTTTTGCGGATCAAGATCTCATCAAGTTCTGTCAGTCCAGGTCGTCCCCGGACTCACCTGAAGGTCCCAGATTTACCCACTAGCCAAGTCCGCAGCAGTGGTGACACTTTCTTTCCTCTAGGCCGTGGCTTCCACACCTTATTAATATTTTAGAACTGGTGCGTTATCTTTTGACACGAGAGTTAAAGTTGCGCAGAAGGCCAAATTCAGACGACTAGTCAAGAACGGCTCTCACCCGTTCTAAAAAATTGCCGTTGTTGAATTGTTGCTGAACCGATCTTTGCCGATAGTTCTCCTTCTCCCTGCTAAACTCCTCCCACCGCGCACCTCACGTGTCAAGAGATAATGCACTAGCTATACATATAAATTCAATTTCCACGTTATCTATCTCATCTCATTTTTTATTTCATTTCATTTTTATTCAATGACAGACTCATTGAAATAGTTTATTAATCATTTCGTCACTGTCTAAATTGGCAGTTGGTACATAATCCAGTTTTGGGAATCAATTTTTTCGCATCCGGCGTAACAGAAAACGTCATTGCAGTGAAATAATTCGTTTTATTTTTCAAATATGGACCTGATAGAAACTGATAATGAAGAGGAAAATTTCGTTGGTACCCCTGAAGTAACCCAAGCGGCAGCAGAAGCCACCAACAATTTGTTGCCTGAGAAATCACGGTATCAGTATGAGCGAACTTATAATATTTCGATGAATTTAGTTTGTACATATGTATAAATTAACGTTTAATAAAAAAGTTGCTTGTTTCATTTGTTTATTGGTCGTAGAAAAAGTATAGTATGCAACACGTTTTATAAACTTCTCTAGACACTCGTTTATTAAACACTCGCTCCGCCACGCTTCGCTCGTGCTTAACATAAAACTTGTGTCTAAAGTGTCGTTTATAATAACTTGTTGTATAATAGTAGTTTATTTGACGAGTTTGTGTGTAAATTGGGTCTTTTTTGTCACGCGTGGGCCATTTTAAAACGGGAGTGAAACGAGGCGAAAGGCGGTCATTCACGAAACTCGGTAAGGCTCGATAAGACGTTGCAATTTCAAAACCATGACAACCGACATTGTTGAAGCATTGTATTTGCCGTTTCGTTAACGATTTGCAAATTTGCAATGTTTCGTGAATCTCCCCCTAACTTGATAGATGTCCAAAAAATTCTAGCCGTGTTTAAATAAGCTTCGAGCATCTTTAATATGACGAAAACGCCTGAATGGATAATTATCAAGCGTGAATAATGATGAACAATCGTATTTCAAGTGATGTTTTACATACTATTTGTCAGTGCAAAATATGGCACTTTATAGAAGGGAGTAGAAAATAGTAGTTTATTTAACGAGTTCGTGTGTAATTTGGGCTTTTTTTTGGCATGAGTGGGCCAATTTAAAACTCGAGTGAAACGAGAGTTTTAAAAGTCCACGAGTGCCAAAAAAAAGCCCAAATTACACAGGAACGAGTTGAATACAACGTTTTTTTGTTCGACGAGCCCCCCAAAGGCTCCAAATCGCTGAAAACCTTTAAAATTAGCTTGACGTTTCGTTTTGACAAGTTGTGACATTTATCAAAATCCGTCCACACAGGAGAAAATTCTCAAATTCTGACAGTGTCGAACAAAAAATATTATTTTCTAGTTATGCATTATATTGGCCATTGGAGATATCGCCACAACTGACAGATCCTTTCAATTACAGTTAATTTCAAAATTATCGAGTACACCCCAAAAATCAAGAAGTCGATTTATTACAGTTTTTTTCCACATGTAAACATGCCTTTTTGAAATTTGAGCGTCATATTTTTTATATAGGTTAGGTGAGTTTGACAACATAATTTGGAAAGAATGAGCATTTTCGCGTTTTCGGTTAGATTTGGCATTTTGTTTGTCCAAATTGACATTGATCATTGACAAAAAATGTAAGTGCAATTCACACTGTAGAAAATTAGGTGTACTCTATAATTTTGAAATTAACTGTACATACTTAGATCTTTTTGCTTGCCAAGAGCGGTAGTAGATTAAGCGTGTAAAGCGTAGCTAAAGAAAATTGTAGTTTAAAATGGCATTTATAAAATTAATTAAATCCATCTTGCAGGTCACAATTTTCAAGTATGCAAACGAAGTTGCAGCTTTTAAACATTTAGTTTGAATTTTTATCAGAGACATTCGATTTTATCGTTACTTGCGAAACCTAAAATAGCAGAAAGAAGTATGCCACAGAACTACTCGATTATGCGGAGTTAGTACACCTATGATGTTAGAAACATTTACAATAACTAGAGAGCGGATTTTATGCAGTATAAAATGTCAAAATATGCGCATAAATATGCAGTCAAATCCTTTGAAATATGCACTCGAATCTTTGAAATACACTATTAATCCAAAATATGCAAGTATATCGAATAACTTAAAACTAGGATTTTGAAGTTTTTTTAGCGGAATATTGGCTTTGACAAGAGGATTACATAAGGAATATTGAATTCTTCTTGTTCATTTTTTCTAGAGGTTCCCCAACTAACGATTCTCGTAACAGTAACTGAGAAAGTTTGGTTTTCTTCAAGGTTTCTAATTTCCATTATGTGCTGCGTGATTTGAAATTTTCGTTCTCATATTATGATCTAAAAAAATTTAAACATTCAAAAAATTAAGATTCTAAATCAAATTAATTTCGTAATATGTATTACATTTAGAACTTTTCATATGAAAAGCTTAAATTAAAATATTCAAACACCAAACAATAATCAACACTAATTGAATTAATATGACTTCATTATAATTTTAAATTTTTATGAAAACCACAACAAACAATAACGTAACGTAGGTAACTTACCATTTTTCCACATGCTGTACAAAACACCCTTTCGTCGCCCATAGGGAGCTCGTTTATATCTTTGATCCACACCGTAACCAAATTGTTTTTCACTTTCGGCAGTTTAACGTTAGAAAAACTTCAAATCTAAACTTCTTGTTCAGATGATTGTTTTCGAATGAAAGCTCAAATTTTGTACAAGAACATTTTGTTCATGAATTGCGAAATTTTTTTCCAGCAATTAAAAGTGGAAGTGGATGATCAAAAAATGCCGATGCATAAATTGTTTATTGTAGGATTTGTGTCGACATTTCCGTGTGGCCGCTAGATGTTGGGGTCCTAAACAGGTTTTTACTTATGATTCAGATTTGTAGCAAGACGAAAACGCACGTTTGCTTTTTACTAAAACAGATCCCGTGAATAAATTTGAAATATACTAAAATATGCTAGAATATGCATAAAAAGGCAAAATATGCACGAAAAATCAAAATATGCATTATTCAATTGAATATGCAAAATATGCAAAATTTTATTAACTTCAAATGATCACTTTTGGTGCCATTCGTCTGAAAAATGAAGGAAACTGCTTAATTATTGAAAATAAGCGATATGCATTTTGCATAAAATCCGCTCCCTAACAACAACGCTGTAGGTACATACTTTTGGAGATTTTTAAAAATTTTACAAAATGTTAATCACTCTTCATCAGTTTGTTTCATTCTCTTCATATACCAATCATATACATATTTGTGAATCAAATTGATGATATTATCATATGATAATATATTAGATATTTCTATTAGATATTAGATATTTCTAAAATTTTGAGTGTATGACTTATTTATTTATTCGGAATCGTATTGTAATATACACATTCCTAACTTTATACGAGGGCGGAAAGTTAACCATTCCTTTTTATCTTTACTTCCCTCTCTTGGTCAGTAATAGGCCACTTTCCGCCCTGTTATGACGTTTTTCCAGTGGCGTACACGAATTGTCGAAAAACGGTAGAAATGAAATTGCATCAAATTAATTGGTTATTTGCTAAAAAATTAAATGTAATGATTCCGAATAAAATAGTATACAAACCTCGGTGGGAAGGTGTTTTCTTCCTGTCTCGAGCCTTAATTCACCTCGGCTACGCCTTGGTAAACTATCTTAGCTCTCGATAGGAATGAAACATTTTCCACCTCGGTATGTAATCTACTATTATTGTTTATCGCAAAAAATATGACATCACCCACTTGCAACAAAGGTATAAAACACCAGCAGCAAGCAAGCCTGCATCAGTTCCAAAATGAAACATATTGCGACTTTTATTCTATGCTTTGTGCTAGTGTGGGCTACGCCCTTGCCGAAAAGTTCATTGAAAAAGGTACCAGCAAAGGACATAGGTAAAGTTTTTTTTCATCAAAATCATTTAATCTAAAATGGTATGTCTGATAGATTCTAGAATTATCAATGGCGATCTAACAGGTTTAGTTCAGTTTCCTTGGCAAGCAGCTCTGTACGCTGATTCAGGGTCTACTGCGTATTTTCGTTTAGTGGTAGCATAATAAGCGAACAATGGATTCTTACCTCTGCCTCATGTATTTTTTTTCTTACAAATTTAAGATTCGATACTGTAACCGTTCTGCAGTTGGTATGATTAGAAAATCGCTAATTAGTCAGTTGTTTGTTAAATCTATGGATAATTTTAGTTCTAATACGTCTCGGAGGCCAAGGATTTCGTCGAAAAAATCATGAAAATTGTAAAGGAGGAATTTA
This sequence comes from Tenebrio molitor, assembly GCF_963966145.1. Taxonomy (NCBI): domain Eukaryota; kingdom Metazoa; phylum Arthropoda; class Insecta; order Coleoptera; family Tenebrionidae; genus Tenebrio; species Tenebrio molitor. The sequence continues at coordinate 29,217,907 of NC_091047.1, forward strand.
AAGTTTTCATTTGAACTAAATTCTGAAAAAGCGGGCATGTGGGCTTTGTATTTAATTTCTTTTTCTCCTGTTGCCGATTTAATGTTGGAATGTTCAAAATGAATTTAACACTCCCGAACTTGTTCCAATTATCTGTAATCGGTTTATCCTCCGCTTCTGAAAATCTTCCACTCTTTATGTTAATGGGAAGTTCTTCTACCTCCTTCCTTTGTTGTGGTTTGGGGTTTGCAGTTACTCTGGTTTCAATCATGTTCAGCGTTGGTATACTCGATGGCAATAACACGCACAAATCATTTAAGTGTTGCAACATACTTTAGAGGTAGAATTATTTCAGAAGAACATGTACGTCATCAAGAGGCGTGGCCTTTTCCTGCGCGTGAATCCAATGGCGTATCGTGTAGGATGGAAATAGGGGAATTTAATTTAAATAACAACTAATATTTATACCTAATGATTTTATTGCATCTCTACATGAGATTAAAACACACGTTCAATTCCTTTTCCTGGCGTGGCGGTGGGGAAATTTCATTATGTGCTACTGTACTGGTAATTTCTGTTACCTCCCCTGCCTCTCGACTTGAGGTAATGGGTACTTTAACTACTGTGGCAGGTATTCGACAGGTGGTAGCTGAATTAAATTGAAATTATTTTTCATAAATACATATATTTTTTATTTACAATATTCACAGGGGAAATTATAATAATATGCGACATTTACAAATTGTACCTAGTCTATTTATGTATTCGTTTTTAAAACGTGCAATCAGATTATATAAAGAATCCTGTTTTTTCTGTATGTTGTTATCTTGCCATTATAAATAATGAATTATTTTTGTTAAATCTTAGTGACCATTAAATGACTAGTTGAAAATTTATATATACTTGGCCACACAATATCTTCTATCCATTTAATGTAATTAGAAACTCTGGTATAGACTCCTGATTCACCAAAACATGACTTTCCAAATGATGTTACTCCAATTATATCATACATACAATACATTCCATCGTCAACGTGATGTATCTGCAAAGGTCCTCCAGAGTCACCCTATAAAAGTAAACCGTATAGATGAAGAAGTTTGTTGATTAAATGCAACTAATAAAGTGCGATTAAATTAATGTATAATCGCGTTATCCATGAATCCGAAATCGTATGTCGTAACTTGAACTCCACGCTCCAATAAACACAGCTTGAAACATAGGTTAGATCACGACGTACCAACCACAAAAGACATGCGTATTCAAATCCATGGATGACTCGATTACAAATTAATTTGATATATTTTGATCCTAAAACTTCTAGTATTTACCACTGAAAATTATTTATACAAGTAGGTACTTCGGTTAATGTTAATTTCCGTTAGATTATTAGATGGTACAGTCGATTGACAAATAAAACTGGGAGATAATGACAATCACATAAGTCAAAATTTACAAATTTGCATCGTTTATTTACGGCTTTATCACAAATAGATTAACTTTGGTATGACGTATTATATAGACATTAACAAATATATTGACAATTCAATAGTCTGATTTACACAGATTAAATTTTAAGTGTCCCAGTTTTATTTGTCCGTCGACATCTTGTCCATTTGTCCATCTATTATAATTATTATAAATACATTAGTTATATTTGTTTAGAAAAGTCAAAGTCTATATACATTTGATAATAAATAATTATTGCCTTACCAAACAAGTATCTTCAATTTTGTTTTCACTGTTTGAACCAGCACATAGTTGGATATACTTCACAATTCCATTCTTAAGTTTCTTTGAAATATAGTATTTATATGACGAATTGCATGAATCATTATCAACCAGCTTCAGTGTTACTTTGCGTAGGTCTCCGTTTGATACACCGCCATCAAGTGTCACATCACCCCATCCAGTCGCGATTGCTCTTTCAAATGATATTTCTGGTTTTGAATAAAGGCATGCGGGTCTTGCGTACGAGTTCATTTTAGCAGGTTTTTCCAATTTGATTAGTGCTATGTCATGGTAGTTACTAGGATAAATATACTGCGGATGTGGTATAAGCTTCAAAATATTCAATCTTTGTCTATGAGAGGATTTGTCGAAGAGATTCGTTGTACCAATTTGTACGTATTTGGGTTCTCCACTGAAATATATAAACTTACTAGCTGACCCGGCGAACTTCGTACCGCCTCAGAATCAATAAATGTGTTAACTTATTAGGTGAATTAAATTAAGTTTTTTTATTAAGATAAAATGAATAATTGAAATGAATTGAAATTTAATGATTTAATGCATACACAAACAAATTTAATACAGTTGGTTGCAAAAAAAAACGGGAAACGAAAATTTTTCTAATGTAAATTCGGTTTTGTCCATTTGTCAATTAATTGTCTACTCGACAATACCTATCAAATAATTTCTAAAAATGTCTGAATTTTGACTCTAATTCTAACCTATCTCTCGTAACTCACACTATGAAAAAATTGTAAAAATGTGTCAATTTTATTCTGACAGTTCCCGTTTTTTTTTGCAACCAACTGTACCTTAATTTAATGCTAAGCACCACGCCCTCCGACGGAGATTATTCATTCGTATTCACGTCACGTGATGTGCAATTTCTGCACGGATGTTGGCCTTCAGGTCTTGTACGGTCCTTAGATGGTTGATATAAACGCGAGATTTCAAAAAAACCCATAAACAAAATCGCAAGGGGCCAAATCTGGCGAGCGAGTTCTCTACTACAAATTGCCCCTTATTGAAGTGAAACTCCAGTTCTTCGTCTTGTCGCACTCCCGGTTTGTCTGAACGTAGTGACCCATGTAACAATTGATTTCTGGTTCGGGACACGACCCAACATTGAAGCGATTTCGGAAGGTTTGCGATCACAGAATATCAGTTTGAAAAGTAGACCACGACGGCAAACGCAGGGTCTCCATCTCCACTCTTCCAACCATGGAGGTAGTATTAACAGGAGGGAGCATTCCCTATAGCCCTATACCGTCAATGCTTTAGATGCGGTATCAGTCGGCCACTCTCTGGTACCACTTTATGACTCTTCTCAAACTACGCGCAAGCGTTAGTGACACTGCTGGGATCTTTCCACATGGTGCGCTCTGCATTTAGTACCACTTTATGGCAGTGCGCATTTACGCGGCATTTCCGCTTTTTTCAAATAGTGCTCTCTCCTGACAACGCATGATGGCAGCTGACAGAGATAGGGAACAAATCTTTAAAACCACGGGACCACGGCTTCCGAATGAGACCACTCCCGCCCCGTTACAGTCTGAATGGCGCGCATTTCAAATAAGGAAGTTATGTTGTCACACCCTGTACAATGCAAAAATAGGCAAGAGTAATACGTGTTGATTACCATTGATCACACTTGGTGTCAAAACTCAGCTGACGTTAAAACTCAATTAAGTTCAAATTGTCAATGCGCGCACAATGACAGATGACATAACCTTACAAAATGAATTTTCTTCATAAATTTTTTTTCGTTAGTTATTCGATGTTTTAATAGTTCTTCTGCTAATCGGGGCGGAGACAAATCCGACACTGTGTAACACAATAAAAATCATTGGTGTGAGCTCGTGACACATGTCGAGTACTTTTGAGGTTATATGAAATCACTGAATTAACTGAACGATCAAGTTATCGACCGGTGTTGAAAATTATTGAATTACTAACATCGCTATTAAAAAATAGGGGTTGATGGTAGAAGGGTGAAAATTTAGGGTTGTAAGTATTTTTTAATGCCACGTCTTAAAAAAATTAAAATAAAACAATTTTGTCCACAAAATAAAAAATTTTTTTTTGGGGTGGACCACCCTTATCACTTAGGGGTATAAAAAATAGATAACAACCTATTCTCAGACCTACTGAATATACATATAAAATTTCATCAAAATCGGTCAAGCCATTTCGGAGGAGTATGATAACTAAAACTGTGACACGAGAATTTTATATATTAGATAATATTCAAACTGTTTGGGCAAAATGTATAAAAAATGGTTTCGAAAACATATGACACAATAACGTCTTTTCCAACAGTGAAACACAAAGTCAAAGGATTTTTATGACGACTAAGTGTAAAAAACTGAAGGACAATTATTATCTCGACAAATTAAAATGCAACTATTCTACTGCATTATTCGTTAACGCAGGTTCTGTGTTCGTAAATTAGTATTTACAAATACGAAGTCTTAAGTACACAAATACCTATTACTATTTGTATTAAATAAAATATACCGATGGCATGTCTTGTGACAACTCGTTAAAAAATAATAGCGACTAGATTATGAAAAACTTGTGCTTTCATATTATTGATTTGAAAATTTCTAAATCTCGAAAACTACACTTTTTATTTGAAATTTGAAATTCTTCTGAAATGGAAAGAAGATGTGGAGAATAAGAGTTTCCAAAACTGATACAAGACGATAAGTGAAGAGAAATTGATATTTGAAACAAACATCTTAATATAAAATTACTGTGGGAACTGTTTTTCAAGAAGTAGAGTTAGAGAAAACTTTTGTTTTGTTGCGATTTGTGTGATATTAATGCTAATTATTGTAACTGGTGTTTACTTATCCTGTGTATTATATAAAATAATTTTTACTTACTAGTTTTTGTCGTGCAAGCAATGTGCTGCTGTTAGAATATATTGTTCACTTAGAATTGTTCCTCCACAAAGCCAACGTACTTTGTCAGAATTATTTTTATATCCTATAGCTGCCTATAATGTACGTATAAAACAAAGTAAAAAAGATCAATTTGTGCTTTTACCATATGAGGAAATTCTCTTATATTAGCCAATTCTCCTCCAATAATGAGTGGATCAACTTTGTGATCACATTCGTTCCTCTTCAGAATTGGTGGTCTTATAATATCATTAACGTACTTGGAATATTCTTTACACTCTTAAAACGAACAACATGTTGGTAGGTGAGTACTTGATATTTCCATTAAAAGTTTGTTACATACTTTTCTTACTCATTTCACCTGGTTTTCGCACTTTCCATCCTTCATTCTTATTTGGGCAGCAAACAATTGATTCGTGGTCTTGAAGTCCACATTTTTGTGGGTAATGACGATATTTACGTATTTGTTCAACAGCGTATTTACAGTCGCTCACAAGTTTGCAAACTCCTGGAGATCCAGACGGTTGCAACGTACACGAATCATCTACAAATATGTAAAAATGTGCTTGAGTACAGTGTAATCTGACCACTTGTACCAACTATATATAATAGCTAACAGTTGGTATTCTTTTTGATGTTCAATAAACTGTTCAATTCTTTCGAAACTCATTAATTATAAAACAGTTTAATTATAGGTTCATAAGACCACTAGTGTTTCATAGACTTCATAATATATTCAAAATCGGAATTATTATAACTTCATAATAAACAGGTGTTGGATAAATATTTTATTGTGACTTAACGTATGTATTCGTTTCCGTTGTATAGCTCAGAAATAGAGCTAAGCTAAGAAAATTACTACAAGTTAAAATAAAAATAAATTTTTTTCACAACTACCTGTTGTACTTTTTAGCAGAAATAAATGACTAAATATAAAATTTCATTTTCACTGGAAGTGAGTTGTTTTAAATACGTTTTAGATGCGTTTTTATATGTAACAACAAACCAATAAATCATATCTAAATCACATAAGTTTTCTTATTTCTACAATAATCCGATTTTTCTCAACAATTAGAATTCCCTATCTTAGGTACCTACATACCTCTACTAATGCTACAGTCTAATCAAATTTGTCACAGTTTTCAGTTTTACACTATCGGATACTCTTTGAAGTTAGTTAGTTAGTTAGAGTTTAAACTACAATAAATTGGTGATTTTATGGTGACTGATAATAAATTATAAATAGTTTGGAAACGAGAAATTGGAACTTTAGCTTCTTCACTTGCAATGGGTTTAGGGTAGGTTGTAAAGATTTTTTTTTTTTTTTTTTAAATTTGCCATTCCCGTTTTTGCCATACGGCTTTTACGGTACCTTTCGGTCGGCCGTTTTTCAATTCATTATCCTTTCTTTTTAGGTGATGCGACGGGGCTCCGGGGCACTTTCCCCAGCCACCCACGCCCATTCCACCTCACATTCACAGACATACACAACAACATTTATACACCCATGGGCGCCTTTCCCGACGGGACTCGAACCCGTGCTGACCCCGCGGTGGTGGCCGAAAGAGTGTTGATTCTTCCTTCCACCACCCTACCGTCAGCCCCGAGGAGACATACATACACATCCATGGCCCGGCGGAGGTTCCTTCCTTTGAAAAAATCCTCCCCCTTCGGTGGGATTCGAACCCACTAGCATCGGGACCGCGACCTCGGAGTACTTTCTCCGACAGCCATGCGGCCACCGAGCTACCTAAAGATTATAATAATGAAGATTTACGATAGTGGGCAGTTTTTTCCTGTCGACGTTAAGGTAACTAGATCAACACACTACGTATAGAGGTACCGCCATCAGTGATTTTTTTGTCTGTCCTTGTCGCACAATCTACTCAAACTGGGGATAAAAAAAACACAATCTAAAAATGATTTGACGTAATTTGACAAAAACTAGTGTCATTATTCTGCTGCATATTTAATAATCCTCGTTCAAGATTCATCTAACTTATTATTTCGTTACAGTTTTCGTTTGTGTTGAAGTATTGTCATTTATTTCTTTGTTCTCGTTACATCTTTTAACTTGGTTCAATTACTTGCGTTTATTTTAATACTTTAACATGGTCAGTAACAAGTGTTGTGTTAGCGGCTGTTCAAGTTCTAGAAAAAATGGATTTAAATTGTTTTATGTTCCAAACGGTAAGACACTCGTTACATATACTTATATACAGTAACAAGCAATTTAATATTAAAGTCAAAAACAGAGTACGGAGGGAACAGTGGCTAAAAAAATTGAGACTGTCTGTGAGTTCGTGCTCCAACCGTGAACTACAAATCTGCTGTGTAAGTATCTAACGGGTGTTTTTTTAAATTTGGCGTCGAAGTAGGCATTGAACTGTCGATTGTGAACGCACTACACAGGTTACGGATCACGGATCAGCTGTTCAAATCCGTTGTCTGCGCTGATCTCATTATAGTCTGTGCAATACGTTTTTAGTGAGACTAGAGGCGCTGTGGGTCTGGGACTTACAGAAAACTGTAAATTGAGGTTTGTCGTTTTCACCACAGGTGTCAAATTCGCTGTTAACATTAAACGTCAAATAAACGCGTCAAAAATGTCAGAAATCAAAGTTCATGGCAGAACATCTCAGTAAAAACAGTTTTCATGAATAATTTTGACCGAAAAAAATAATATCTATCTACAAGCGATGGGTCGAAATTTTGCAGAGACCTACAATTCCTCAGTTTATAGCGCCATCTCATAGCGTTTTTAGTTCGGCCGGCGTACGACCTTGCTCTATTGCACAGACTAGAAGTAGAGAAAATCAGCGCAGACAACGTTCAAATCTTACGTTTTTACACGAGTGGTGCGCTCTCAATCGACTCTCCAACGCCTACTTCGACGCCAAATTTAAAAAAACACCCTTTACATAAAAGTATGGGAATGAGAAGAGCAGTTCAAAATATATTTTGATATTGTATTTTTAAACGATTAAAACTTTGGTAACTTGTTTGGGTTTTATTAGTGATGTTTTTGTAAATTTTAATTATAAAGATATCTGCAACCAGTAAAACATTTCAGTTAAAAAATTTTGATTAATAATGGGCGACATAACCTAACATATTTTTGACATTGTAGTAATGCCATTATTTCATTAAAAAAATCCCCAAAACTATTGTCTTCCTTATTCCACTTGTGAAATTTGCATTTGATATCTTTATCTTACAATCCACTCTCGCGAGGAATGGAATGGCGGTACCTCTATACGTAGTGTGTTGATCTAGTACCTTAGTCGACGTGCTAGTCTAGTATACCTGCTAGTTACTTACTTAACCTACTATTTAAAAATAAATACAAAACTTACTTAGAAATTTATCACTGTTTGCTACTTCAACCATCAAAACAAGTGTAACTATACTACATTTAGTAATCGACATACTGATCTTGAATTTGCACACAACAGCCAACATTAAAGCTTAAAATATATGTTTTGAATCTGAATAAATATGTTTAACTCGGTTAATTGCTTATAATATACTATTGCTACTTATTGAAATCAAATTTACTTAAATACATTATTCACGGAAGTTTTTCCTTTGACGCGATCATATCTTAACGTAGGTTTTAATATTTGTGACTAACTTTGGGGAAATTGCGGTTTCTGAATATATTATCACGTCAAACGTTTATACGTCTCTTTTTTTAAGTTACCTACTGTTGCGGTAGATATGAGTATAATTAGATCAACTTACAACCACTAATTATTATAGTCGTTAACAAACTTACTGAATACTAATCGGTGAATAATAGGAAAAATATTTTAAAAAATCCATCCTCATTGGATTTTAAAATAAGAACGTTGTTAATTGACCAATCGCGTGTAGATATAAAATTACCTTAAAAAATTATATTAGTAACTATCGAAACAAATTTGATTGTTGCAAAGATATAATAATTGATTATGTCATAATAAATTTTTTTTTTTAATAAGTGAAACTATATTTATTAAAATTTAACATAAAATAACATTTTTAATTTACAATGCGAAAATTTCCGATAATAATGCGGAATCTGGAAAAGTACCCCGAATGCTTGCAGCGTTTCCACGTTGAATGGCAAGGGAAATCCTCTCAAAAAGGAATTTCTTAGATTTTGAATCCCCTGATTCCGCGATAAGTCGGTCTCCGATGACATTAATGAAATCTATTGTTTCTTTGCACCAAGGGCCTAAGGTTTCAAAGGCTAAACCTTTAAATATGTAGTTTGACGAAATAATTGAACTATATTTGTTATGTTTGCGTTTGCAAGCCATTTCAGCGGCAAAACCTGAGACTTCAGATGTTTTCAATACGTAACTGTCTGCAAGTGTATCTACGACAGTAACGTCCCAAACCAAAGGTTGACCTTTATTCCACGGTACTAAAGTCATCCCATCAGGGCGTTTTCCGTCATCACGAGATAGTCCGTTTGGTTCTAAAGTTGAATTAACATGAATAGAAGTCAAAGACCGGTTGATAATAGAATTAATTTCAGTGTGTCTTGAAAATCTACCACTGCTTTTGGAACAACTTAGACCGTGAATACCAATTTCATCAACTTTCGCATTGCATTTGCAAATATGAGGTGTACAAAGATTACAACCCAATCTTAAACCAATACAAACTTGGAAGGAAGTGTTATCTAAAAGAGTACCAATATTAGGAGAAGGTATTGCATGTAACCAAGATCCTGATTCTCTGCATTGTAAAGCCTTAAAACGAGCCAAGTCCCTAGATGAATTAAAGATTAAGTCATTGTCAATTATTCTTTTGATATTGATATTATCCCAATTCTTCTGAAAATGTGGAATTGTTGGTCTTTCGTTCTCATTTTCTACATCCCAGACTGCTAAAGCTTCATCATAATGGTGAATAATAAGCTCATTATCCTTTGAATTTAGTAATTGAGAAACAAGCTTTTTAACACCATGAACTGAAGATAGGAAAGCAGGGAGGCAAATATCGGAAATGCGGCGAATTCCCAGTCCACCAATATAATATAATAAATTATTTCTGACAATTACAAAAGTCATTAAAAACGCTTAATGTTTACTTCTTCAGAATATTTTGATATGCTTGTCTTATATGGACAGTGTGATGAACTGATGAGAGTGCTACAGTTGCTGCTCAAGAGTACGCAGTTCGATTTCCCCATAGGGGAACATCCTAGCAGAAATCTAAAAAATACTATAACCTAAAAACGTCCGTCATTGCACAACAATAGTTACAAATAAAGCAGGAAAACTAATTTATAGGTAACTTAACATCAACAACAGGATTAGTCAGTTTAAATTGCTTCTTTCCTAATCACTATTTAAGATAGATTTTTTTCAATATTTTTCCTATTATTCCCAGAAGATGATGAATTCACCGTATTATTTTGGTCCGCCAGTTCTGATAGACCCTGTATACAGGGTGATTCTAAAATAAGGTTGGAAAAAAACACGGTAATTGGTGATGATGGGAAGAAGTCATAGACAAAAAAAAATTCTTATAAAAGTTTTTTCGTTTTCGAGATACAAATGATTGAAAATTTGGTCAAAATTCCTAGTACGCTGCTGAGTTAAAGGTGATTACCTGATTATCTTGGTAGTTTAGCAACAATAATACTCAAAGGTGCCCGGCACCCCGGCAGTCACAAACGTACCCTTACTCTCGCTTTACTCCTCTCGATCATTTCCATAGAAACATTTATAAAACAGTGTGCTTGCACCACGGCCTCCTTGATTTATAAGAGACTCGTCTCTTATCCGGCCTGTCGCATTCGATAAATGTCTGTTTTTGAAAATTCCCCGTATAGTATGTCCATCTAGCGACTTTAATGTGACCCATATATTAGTATATGCAACTAAAAATACGTATGAATAATGACATTTTATATAATAAATTGTCAATTTGAAAAACTAAGTGCAGTCGAAAGTTTAAAAAATGCCACAAACAAAGAAAAAATGTTGTATTAGTTCACGACATAAAGTTAACATTTCTTATCATAATCTACCCAATGATATCACTTTAAATGCGGCATAGAAGATAGGACTGAGAGATCATACTGGTAATATCATGAGTGCCGCAGAATATGCAAGTAGTAAAATGTTACCAAGATTCCAAAATTTAAGGACCATTGTAAATATTTCAGTCACCTTGCAAGATAGTTCTCTGGAAAAAGTAGAAAAATTGTCTTCCTTTACTTATTTGCCAAGTACCAATTTTCAAATTGAGACGGCGGCAACAGCTTTTTTATGTGGCTACTTAATTATGAAAATAACGGAGGCAGTCCATGGATGTGATTATTGATTGTCACATTTACAAGATTCAAATTCGAAAAAGAAAATCCCTTTACTGGAATTAATTTATTACTAAGATAGAGGAAGGCTAAGTTACCCCAAATGATCAATTTGTGGGTCTAGTATAGTTTGGGAATGAGAAATTGGAATTTTAGCTTCTTCACTTGCAATGGGTTTTGGGAAGGTTAAACATTATAGATAATAATGAAGATTTACGGCTATGAGCAGTTCATTCCAGGAGGGACAAACAATCTGCATTTTGCCCTTTTTAGTAACTAGCAGGTGTATGTGTGCGTTAAAACTATCATGTTGCAAACACGTCTATAAAACAATAATTTCCTGCAAGGCAGGCAACCAGTACAACACATAAGCCCCGTAATGTGGCGCACCCTATAAAACAAAAATAATGCTTAGAACTACGAATGCGGCAGGCCGGATAAGAGACGAGTCGCTTATGAATCTAGGAGGCCGTGGCTTGCACCTACGACGTTATTGTGGAGTTGCTGGAACCATGGTTGCTAATGAAATGAACAAATTCGGACAAATTTTCCTTATTCATACGCGTTGAAAATACAAGGATATAGGGTAATTTCCAACCTTTTGATTTCACCTCCAAAAGTCATTTACGCAGAATTCTTTTGTGTCAAGGATACTCCACATTTTTTTCCAAACTTATTTCAGAATTTGCGTTCAGAGAGGTTTACTGTTTGCTGGTGTTCACGTTAGAGCAGAAATAGTATATTAAGTATAAAGAACGGTAATGACAATGTACCGATCGAACACAATTGTTTGGAGGAGGAGCTTGCGACGACTCCAAAATTGTCTGAGATCGGTACATTGTCAGTAACGTTCGTGATGCTTATGAGATTTTTTGCGCGATTGAATATTTATTACAAAACATTCACATCTAGAATAGGCCCAATGCGATACGTGTTTATACCCTTCACATCGTGTTGCCACAATGTCGATTTTTGTATCGCGTTTCCAAGGCAATCTGCAAACAACTACCGCCATTGCAGTTTTTGTGCGCAAATATCGCCAGTTGTGTTGAAAAACAAGCAGTAAAATGAGTGACATTAGTGATTCCGAAAACGAAGTGGATGTTGTAGAAGAAACTTTGAATGTGGGGTGCGTCACAAATAAAGAATTTTTGAAACTAACGACCTCAAACCTCAACGTGTAATTAAGAAGACAAGGAAAATTTGGGGTATGAAAATTTTTAATGTCGCGGCAAGTTCGCTAATATTATTTCATTACAGCGGCAAGGAAAGCCGATTACAAGAGCCGTACGAGTTTCCAAAAAGTGCTAACATCTTGTCTTCAACTTCTGCCCATATAAATAGAGTTTCCCAAACCAACGACCTCGATGTGTAATCAAAAAGACAAGGAAAATTGGAGGTATGACAATTTTGACTATACTAATGTCGCGCCAAGTTCGCTAATGTTATTTCATTACAGTGGCAAGGAAGGCCAACTACAAGAGCTGTGTGAGTTTCCAGGAAGTGCTAACATCTTGTCTTCAACTTCTGCCCACATAAATAGAGAATTTCCGAAAGCAACGACCTCAATGTGTAATCAAGAAGACAAGCAATGTTCAGGGTATGAAAATTTTGATAATGCTAATGTCGCGGCAAGTTCCCTAATGTTATTTAATTGCAGCGGCAAGGAAGGTCGACTACAAGAGCCGTGTGAGTTTCCAGAAAGTGCTAACATCTTGTCTTCAACTTCTGTCTACATAAATAGAGAATTTCCGAAACGTCAATGTGTAATCAAGAAGACAAGGAAAATTCGAGGTATGACAATTTTGACAATGCTAATGTTGGGGCAAGTCCGCTAATGTTATTTCATTCCAGTGCCAAGAAAGGTCGACTACAAGAGTTTCCAGAAAGTGCCCCGACTTCTTTTCTTCAACTTCTGTCTACATAAAAATTATTATAATAATTGATTAATTTTGAATAAATTTACTTACCGTTCTAAAACACCAAAAATTACTTACTGTGGAGTTTATCGTTAGCAACGGGTAAACATAGCTTACCGTCTTGGAAACAGACGTGGTAAACAACCAAATAGAGTGCAATCGCGCAAAAAAATTATTGCCCTTGAAATGATACTAATAATAAGATTAAATTAAACAAAATTAAAGGTGCTATTTTTATTTTAAAATACTAATTTAAAACTTGGCGGTTTTGAAATATGACATGCCATGATTTTCAAATTGGACAGCATTTGTCAAAAAATTTAGTAATTTGTTGGGTTAAGTCAGCGAATTTTGGTAAAATGGTATACAGATTAAGAGAAATTTCTCTTGAAGTAAGTTTATGTAAATCGCGGATACTGAATATCCTCAGGAAGGACAAATATCATCCTTACAAGACACAGTGTCATCAACGGATTTTTGCTGTTGAAGAAGAAAGTAAGAGTGAAACCTGTTATGAAATACAGGAGCGTGGTAATGATCGTCGCTTTCTGTCGACAATTTGCTTCACAGACGAATCTACTTTTACACTAAATAACGAACCAAATGTTCAAAACACGCGATATTGGGCTCAAGAAAACCCTCGAGTGAATATTCCTACTAGAACTCGGTATCCTCAAAAAATTCATATCTGAGCTGGGATTTTTAAAGACTATTCGAACCTGCGCAAAACGGTAACAAATATGGTCGTGATCGTCGAAGCGGAGGAGCCCTACGTTGTGTTTTTCTTTTGGCGGAAAAGGTTCGGAATGCAAATGGTGAGGGTTCCAGTTGGAAGAGTGCCGCAAATAAAACACACATGTGAGGGATGCAAAATACCTTTTATTGAAAAATGCCTGTGATAACGTTGGTTTTCGGCGAACAAATGAAATAAATCCAAAATTAACAGGGGTCAAGTATAACAAAGTAAAGAAAATTAACTAGCTGAGGCCATTACAAAAAACAAACAACAATATTAATACAGCAACATTTAAAACAAACACAACGGATAAATGACAACAAAAATGACAAGTTAAAGGTTGAAAAAAAAAAACACAAGTAACAAATTCATAATGCAGTTATCACAGACAGGGACGGATAAAAACCCTCTCCAAAACCGTATCCCAGGTATTACTCATATTTTACAATTAGTTATGACAATTCCAAGTTTAATTAGTAACTACGCGGTCAAGGTACGCTGACGGGAGCCTAGAGTTGGAGGTAACAAATTCTCGGCCACGAGGGGACTCAGAATAATAATCTGAATCGGCTTGAGACCGTTTCTAGATACTCGGGTTAGTAATGAACGTCGGGCTATTTCACCGACCAAGAAAGAGTGACAGAGCGCCTCGGGGTTGTACGATGAGCATCCCAGAGCCGCTTCGAGCAGAGCTTGATCCGCCTTCCCCAACCAACCGTTTACCGACAAAAACCTAAGATCTCTAGAACCGCGACGGAGGTTTTACGTCAGCATCCCAGAGCCGCATCGAGCAGGACTTAGGTCCGCCCATAACTTAACCGTGGCCTCCACAGAAATTTACTAGACAACCCCACGACTTCCTGATTGTCACCTAACTCTCATAGAGGTGCACTTACAATATTTTACTTTAACTCTTCCGAAATCTAGCGGTGCTAGCAACAACACAAAGAAAACCCGAGTTTAATTCAATCGAACGAAGCGTAGCATTAAACGATGAGCAAATTCAACAAAACAAAGCCCAACATTAAACAATGATAGAAATAAGCAAAACCAAACGCAACATTAAACAATGATCAAATAAAAGAGAACAAAGCGCAAAGTTAAATAACGATAAAATAAAAACACTTTAAATGGCGCAAATATCAGTATTCAGTAAGCAACATAAATAACGAATACAATAATCGCTGGCAATGTTAAACAAAAAAATGGCGAGTCGAGTGCCGTTAGGAAATGTTAGTAAAAGAATAAACAAAATGAATGCACGCGGTTCGGACGACGGCTCCTAATTTTCGAAAGTAACAGATTGTCGAAATAATGAACCTCCCGGGAGAAACTTAGGGATAACGCTTAAAATTAACAAATGGGTGCTTTTCAAAGAAATAGCATGCAACAAAATGAAATCTACAACATACCCTTACCACGTGGTCCTGGTCCCAAAAAAAAAACAAAAAACAAAAAAAAGGCAACGAACGTGGGATAAATTACCCAGGTGGATTAAAACGTCGGCTTCTTCAAGGGGACACAAAATATCTACTTGGGACGGTAGTGTAATTGATTTAGATTTAACTTATAGTGGCGGCCGGGGAAAATGGGAATGACTTAAATTACTTTGGGCTGTATTTAAATAAATCTGTAATGGTTATCATTATAAAGATTTACGACAGGGACCGATTTTTTTGAATACCTGTGTTCTTAGAAGGAACGATTTAAGAAGGGTTTTGTTTGCAGGTGGTGACAGGCAAAAATTTGGCCCTATCGAAAATCTTTATAATGATAACCATTACAGTTTTATTTGAATACAGCCCAGAGTGATTTAAGTCATTCTCATTTTCCCCGGCCGCCACTATACAAATTTTTGGAATATGGATCGCTCTTCGTACGGTGTGTTCGTTTCGAAAAACCAAACAAAAGTGACCTACCCCCTTCAACTAACCGCGCGAGAGCCCGTTTCACCCCCGCTATATTTCCGCTCTGAGCGTTGCCAACTCCCCAGGATTGCCAACCCCATCCCTTAGTTCCTAGTTTAGCCGCTAGTACCTTCACATTTGACGCGCTCTCGTGGCGGTACCGGGAATTAAAATTAAAATTTTAAACTGGGCCACTACACTAAATAGACTGAAAAAATAAATTCTAAGGAAACTAATTTTTGTCAGTGGTTCAAAAGGAAAAGTTATTCTCATATAATCAAACGTATTACAAATTATTTCTCTAGTTCGACGATGAATAACTTTCTTATTGCCAATTTGCTGCATTTCTATCGAAATCACGAACGTCTTTGAGAAATTTGACACTGACAATACAAATTTGTGACATTTCTCAGTCTTTTGTTTCCGCCATCAAATATGAAAATATCTGTAGCGTCGTCCGCCTGTAGTACAAATAGAGGTAAAGTCAAAACGAAACATGACATCACGTGGTTTACGCAGAAGACGAATGTAGGTCAGTTGAATCCAGCTTACGTATATGACAGTGGCGGAGTCAAAAATTTTCTTTTGTTTACGCTATAGAGGGTGTTGGAGGAATGTTATGAAGATGAAAATAGTTTTTATTATTCTATTAGAGATTTTACAACAAAAGTAGATGACCTCGGTGTAGAATTTCTTTCATCAGGTGAAGAAAATTGAGTTTTGGTTAAGTTTTGCCCTTAAACTGACGACTGTATGATACGCCCCTGTCAGCGAGCGCGCATCCTTAAGCTCATAGAGAAAATAAAATACTATAGAATGAAAAGTCCCTAATAAATTTTTGGAAAATCGTTTAGCGCACCCTCACCACACCGCAAGAGGGCGCAAATGTTTTAAAAAGTCAAAACTTTAAAATCAAAGTAATCTCAATAATCTAAAAATCAGTCAAAGCAGTGTCAATCTTTATGTCACTATCTTGTAATTCAAAATGAGGCTGTGTCACGTTCACAAATAAGATTGCTAAATTTGTTGTTGACAGAATCAAGCAAAATTTATATAGAAAACAATCAACAAATTGAAAGAAAAATAATACTTCAAGACCAAGAGATTACACCATTATTTGATACACCTCATCTTATTAAAGGAATTAGAAATTATAGGATAACAAAAGATTTGGTTTGGGAAGTAAACGAAGAAATTTTAAGTGTGAAATTGGACCATATAGTGAAGGTTTATCTTTATGATTCAGCGTGGGGCGAATTAAGAGCCCTCCACAAAATTACGGACTTGCAGAAAAGATCCAAAAGATGTCCTATGCAACTCAAGTTTTGAGTCGTCATAATCATGATTAATTCAACTATCACGCTATTAGTTAACTGTGGTAATTTCTAATAACATTGTTGTTAATAATCTAATATACATTTTAACTAACAGGTAGAACAAACCTAAGTGATGAAGAATTGGGAACTGCAAAAACAATAACTTTTTTGGAGGGAGGGACATTTCGCCCACGTTGCGAGAAACCTCTTGCTTGTGGAGTTTACAAAAATCCGGGGCACACACAATTTTGGCAGGAAGCGGTCCTACACTTACGCAATATGTACCTACTGTGGAAAATTTTTTTGATTAAAAAAACAGCACTTTCGTCCATAAAAAAAAATTGAATGAAAACATTGGAAGGATTTTTGGATTTATACTAAAATTTAGCAGAAAGTGGCAAGTATGAGTTTTTTAGAGTTTGTAAAAAATGTTAATAAGATTCATAATATTTTCAAAATTATATTGAGTAGGTAACATAACTTCGGCCGATAATATTAAAAGCAAAATTTCAACGGTAATTCAAACATAAGTACCTAATATTAATTTTTTTTTTAAATAAAATTGAAGATGAAATTATTGGTAAAATAATTCATTTAACCACACTTACATTAAGGGGTAAAATTTAATTTTAAATGGTAGGATTCGAGAACGATATCATTTAGGAATAATATTTAAAAAAATATAACAATAAACAATACTAAATTAAAATCCGAGCCTATTCAAATTAAACGGGGAATTTATCAAGGAGATTCTTTAAGTCCTTTATGGTTTTGTCTAGCCATCAATCCTTTGACAAATCTATTAAATAGCACTGGATATGGTTTCAATATTAGAGTTAATAATACCACACTATCCAAATTAAATCACCTTCTTTATATGGATGACATAAAACTTTATGCATCTAAAAAGAATCACATTTTATCTTTACTAACAATAACTGAAAATTTCTCAAATGATATTGGCATGAGTTTTGGTATTGATAAGTGTAAAACGCAATCAATATGTCGTGGTCATTACGAAAATTTAGAATATATAAGCAGTTAATACATATGCTGTTCCATTGTTGACTTATTCTTTTGGTGTTATAAAATGGTCCAAAACTAATTTACAGAATATAAATATTCAAACTAGAGTTCTCTTTACAAAATTTTGTAAACATCACCCCAAATCTGCTATTGAAAGATTTAATTTACCACGCGAAAATGGTGGTAGGGGTTTTTCAAATCTAGAAATTCTACAACACAATCAAATTGCTTCACTAAAAAATTATTTTCTCAATAGAGCTCGTGATAACACTTTTTTTAATGCTTTGGTTTCAGCGGATAAAGGTTACACACCTTTAAATTTAAGTGATAATGTAATTTCAGATATTGTTGAGCCAAATATACCTGACACTATAGCAAATATAAAACAAAAGGCTTTACATGGGAGATATTTTAAAGAGCTAGAACAGCCAGAAATTAATATTCAAGCTTCTCATGCATGGCTTAAAAAATCAAATATTCATCCTGAGACTGAGGGTTTTATATTTGCAATACAAGATCGTGTTATAAATACAAGAAATTATAAAAAACACATATGCGGTTTACAATCGATCATCGATAAATGTAGGATTTGCGGAACTGAAGAGGAAACCATTGAACACATCATTTCTTCTTGCACCGTTTTGGCTCAAAGCGAATATAAAAAACGTCATGATATATTCGCAAAAATTATACACATGAATTTAGCAGTTAAATTTAATTTATTAAAGGATACACAACCACATTACATTTATAAACCAGAAAGTTGTTTAGAAAATGACAATTACAAATTATATTTTGATCGCACAGTTTTAACTGACATTCACATTCAGCATAACAGACCAGACATTATAATTTTAAATAAACAACAAAAGCAAGCATATCTTTTAGATATAGCTGTTCCAAATTCACACAATATAACACAGACGTATAATACAAAAATTAATAAATATTTAGAACTATCCGTTGCTATGAGAAATCTTTGGTGTTTAGAAAAAATTTCGATTTTACCATTTATAATTTCAGCAACAGGAATAGTACCGCAATCTCTTTTTAAAAATTTAAAAATTTTGGACTTAGAGAACACATTGGTGGTTGAAATTCAAAAAGGTATATTATTATACTCATGTCACATCGTGAGGAAATTCCTTAACATTGACACAGAACATAAAACACAAAAAAGTCAAAATGTGGAGGCGAGACGCCGGTAATTATGTTGATAAGCACTGCACTATTACTTGATAGTATTATCCGTAATAGTGTATGTACTCCGGCAAAATTGCCGTGCCGCCGGGTGGAGGTGGGATACGAAGCAGAACTGTATCAAAGACGGTTGAAAATAAAATATCGAAATTACCTATTGTTGGCGTTTTAATTTGTTGTGAAAATTTGCAATGATAAAAAATCAAAGGAAAGGTAAACGCATCCAGTAGGCTGTGATTTTGCACCGTCACCAGGATAAGAGATGGCGGTAAACGCTTTGTGCCCCAAGGTTGGTAGAACTGACTAATTTGTATAATAGGTTGCCTCGTTGAAAATTGGGGGGCGGGGGGGAAAGTAACTCGTGACGTAAAATCAACCCAGAAATTTTGGATGTTCGAATAGAACCCAAGGTTTATAAGCTCCGTGGAGTTTATTGGGTGGCTTTTTGGGCTTTATTCTAGCGAGGGAACACCTAATACATGATCGACAGACTCTGTCGTAAAAGTTTAGTACACTGTGACGTCACGAGTAACTTTTGCGGGGGGAAAAAATTCAAACTATTGCTTTAAATGGCAACGAGGCAACCTATTATACAAATTAGTCAGTTCTACCAACCTTGTTGTGCCCAAAAAATGTATAGGGAGTTTGCGTTCTATATGTTCTTATTTTGTCTATGCTTAAGCTCATGTTTCGTTTTGACTTGAGCTCTAACTATTTTATGATGTTACCTCAACCACAACCGACTTTTTAAAGTTAAAATTTGCAAACAAAGAAATGCAACGACTTTGTTGACTATTTACTCTCTAGTGAAGAGTTATTTTCCAAAAGTTGCATAAGACAACAAAAATTATTCGAAATGATCTGATATCTTCATTTGTTGCCGACACAACCTCTGACACAACTTCCAGAACAGCTGATCGCTGTCAGTTTGACAGCCACTGTGCACCGTAGCTGTGCACTGTCTCTGGCACTGTGTCCAGAATGTTTACTCCTCAAGTCTCTGCTCAAGTTAAATAGAAATACTGCCCACAATGATTCAAACAGTGATAACTACGTCCGCATTTAAGATATTATCGACATAAGTAAACATAGAAAGGGGTTTACAATTTACTAAGGCGTTTCAATGGTCAGTAATCAATAAGTGTTTGAGTAATTGCAGCTTTACCTTAAGACCTGCTCTGACACTATGAAAAAAAAAGTGTAGACACGTTTTAACAACATTAAGAAACTCCACAGGGAAACTAGAGTTTTGCACAACAAATTGAAAATAAAAGACAAGTGTCGAAACTGATCTAGTTACAAAAAATGAGGTATTGCTTATTAAGATGAATATGCCGACACATTCTTGTAGATTAGATGAGGTAACAGTTCAGACGTAGAGACAGAGCATTTTAGACGTTATATCTTGGAATTTGTCTTATTCCATTGTTGTGATTCACCATGTGTGCCAAGTTTTTTAAGTTTGGTCACAGAAGAGCACAGCAGCAATGTGAACTTTATTAGAGTCGAACTGAACCTACCCAAAGATCCTGAATATTTTAGTATAAATTTGGACCAGCGATACATTTTGTAACGTACTGTTAGTGACATAACTCTGTTATTTAAGTGTAGGTAGTAGAAGTAGTAGAGTAGTGATTGTTTGACTGTTTTAGTGTCTCAGAAAATTTTAAATTGATGTCCATGTCAAGACAAAAAAATTATTTAATAAGTGTGCCCACTACTACAGATAACACAACTCTTCTGAACAGCATGATCAAGAAATTTTTTACTCAATTCAGTTTTGAAAATGTCTGTGCTCGATCAGAATCAATAATTGTCAAATAAAATAAAAAAAATATAAGGGATAAATGGCGGAAGTGATAATTTGTAAATAAGGTTTTATCATTAATTATTAAATTGTAGCAACATGCATTGCATAATCAACTGCAGAAAACATGAATGCGAGAAGGAAATTGTTTGTTGACGTGGTCCACACCAAGAATGTGACAAAAAAACTTATATGTATTATTAATTATTATATTAATTTCAAATTTGTACAAATGTAAAGAGTAAATGGGGAAATGTCAATTTTCAGCGGGAATACATGAAACATCGCTCGGAGAATCCTTGCACCGTGTTTTGCCACAGCGACGACTAAATTTTGAGGCGGGTACAAGAAATGGACCTCTCCGATCCGGAATTGCAACACAGCTACAGCGATTGAATCTACGATTATACCGCCAGCAAAAGGAAAAATGTTAAGATTGGAGATGTCGAAAATGACCCTGCGAGCGGCGATAGCTACGAAAAAGTCAATTTAGAAGATTTGATCGGTACTAATAGGAACTTAATGGACGAACCGTTGCCATCGAGACTTCCAGGTCCGGACTTATTAATGGAGTCTTCGCAAGTCAATAGCGCATCAAAGGGGGATAAAGTAAACAACGAGTTTGAAGGTGTGAATAGAGGAACGTACGGCGAAATGTCGAACTTTGATGACATCGATATGGTCCAGAAGTGGTCGGCGCAGTTGTTCTTAGCTTCCGAGAAGTTGCACGTCTGGGAGTTAGGAGTAGGTGAGCGAGATTAATCTGATGAAACGGCAGTTTATTTGTGATTTAAAAAAATCTTTCAATGAATTGTCTATGTTTCTGAAAGAAAAACAGATAAATGAGATTTCTTTCAAGTGTCTGATTGGAGATGCACTACAGTGTTACATAAATGATTTTGAAGTGTCATTCAAGAAATGTCTCACGGGAATTCAGTAACGAATGTCTCATGTTAATCAGATGTCATTTTGTCTAGTGCGGCTAGCCGTACTTTCAAGTCAGCGTGCATCGAAATCGAATATAATAAATTCTAAGTTCTAACAACTGCCACTTACCTTCTTGTTTCACTTTAAGCCATCCACAATCTCAGAATCTTATCGCCGACAACAAGGGTGATTTAGTTCTGACCTACATGTCCCACGTGAAAGAAGTTTCGAACGTTGTCAGCAGCAGCAGTTCAATACACTTCGCTTCCGAGATCTATACTTTTGGATACATCACAGATGCTGTCAACTGATGGTGTTTCGTTGTAGTTCTATACGAATTGCTCATGGGCCATGGGGTCAGGGAATGATATTAGTTAATTATATTTTAAGATCGCTTTTTCACTTCTAGTATTATTTCAGGCCTTGTGCACCGTATATTCGGACAGGTTGACCAGCGATAACAATCTGAAAATACCGAAATTCGCGTCGTCGAGTGATTTTTGTTAAGACAGGTAGATACTTTAAGTAACGAAGTCTTTTTTTTTAAATTTATATCTCTATTTTAGCTGTTGACTTTTGGACCACAGCAGTGGCTGGAATTCGGTGTCAAATTAGGAGTGAAAAAAAACTCATTAATTTTTGTTATTTCCTGGATCTTTGCTAGTTCGAATGCAATACTTAAGTCATTCTTGTTATTGCCTCATGTGTTCACATTTGTTATGTTTGTTAAAATATTATGTATGTATTTGAATAGGAGACATTCCTTGTATCGGTGTTCATTTAAATTTCCGGTCAAAGTTGGCGTTGAGAGAGTCGATTGTAAACGCACCAGGCACCACTCGTATAAAAACACAAACAACGGTAAGATTTAAACAGCTGAAGCTGATCCGTAATGCGTTCACAATCGACTCTTCAACGCCAACTTTGACCAGAAATTTAAATGAACACCTGATATTTTCTTGCTTTTACATGGACAAACAATAAATTAATGATATTTTGCTCACTTGTTTAACTAAATTTCAATATGTATAATGCTAACCCTTACGATATTTTCCAAGTAGTGTCAATACAAGATGCCCATTTTATCTGTTCACGCCTGAAGATTCAGAAATAGGCAACAACATACACTTCGCAGCAAAATTAAGGGATATTAAAGAAAATATAATGACGTTTGAAAATTACATGAGAATAATGAATTATATTTACTGGCATTGTCACTAAACATCATTTTATGGAATTTGGAGCTGTTTATTAAACTTACAACTATACTTATTTCAACATTTTAACAATTAGAAAAAGAAAGTAAGTAATAAATATTGAGTAACTCCAGTGTTAATAACGAGTGTGCCCACCTCTTGCTCTTATACAATCTGCAATTCTTGACGGCATACTTTGAATTAGTGCAGCAACCTCCTCTTGATGAATTGCTGTCCAAACTTCTTGCAGCCTAATGGATAGCTCGTGCAATGTGCTAGGAGGATTTTCGAGAGCTCTGATCTTTCTGTCAAGGTTGTCCCAGAGATGCTCAATTGGATTAAGATCAGGATTTCGTGGTGACCGCTCCAAAACATTGATATTAGCCGCAACAAGTGCCTGTCGCACAACATTCGCAATGTGCGGCCGAGCATTATCATGCATAAAGACAAATCTCGTTCCATGTATGGCTCCAAATGGTTCAACAACATGGACTATTATGTCATCTCTATAGGTTACTGCAGTCATTGAACCTCTGTTTAAAACCACCAAGTTGGTACGATCCTCAAAAGTGATTCCACCCCAAACCATAACTGATCCACCACCACACCGTTCCACTTCTTGTATGGCACATTGAACAAATCGTTCACCTGGCCTCCTCCAAACTCTTCTACGACGATCATTAGTGGAAAGGCAGAACCTGGACTTATCCGTGAACAAAACGTGTCTCCAATCTTCAATTTGCCAATCGGCATGTCTGTGAACAAACTGTAAGCGGGCTCTTCTGTGAGCTGCGGTTAAAACTGGCCCAGTAGCAGGTCGGTACGGTTTGAGTTCAGCTTCACTGAGCCTTCTCCTAATGGTGTCTGTACTGACTGTGGTACCAGTGGCGAGCTGGAGGTCATTTTTGAAGTGAAACTTTTTATGGGAGGGTCTTGAAATTCTGATCGGCAACCTTTTTGTGTGACGAAAAGTGGTGGGGGTAAACACTATTGGGTCTTTGTCACACTCACGGCATTTATCGATAATGTTCTCTCTTTGATTTGGAGGCTTAAAAATGAACAATGAGTTACGCATTTCGATATTGTTTAGTGTTATCGTTGTTTATAATTTATTTTCTTCATTAAAATATACAATTTTGTTGTGAATATGCTATTTAAAAATGATTGATGAATAATTATAATTACAATGTTTCTGTGTAATACAAAAGTTTCACTTCTATCGTGCGGCTTTACGACACATTCTTTTTTTTTAATTCCCTTGCCGTGCAAAACCGCTTTCTTTTTGCACTAATTCTCAATAAACGGTCTTCTGCATACGTTGTCTTTTTTTTTCTACCCTGTCCTTGTCGTCTGTGGTAGATACCAGTTTCCCTATACCTCCGCCAAGCTCTGCTTACTACAGACTGGCTCACACCTAATCTTCGGGCAACTTCTTGTTGGGAATGACCTTCTTGGAGAAGAGTCACTAATTTAACGACCCCGATTTCAGATAAATGACGATGTTCTCTGTTGTTGTTCATGACGTTTACTTTTAATGACGTTTCTAAGTTTTTCATATAGATTCTTCGAAAACGCAAGATTGATACTCGTTGAAATTTTAAAAGATTAATAATTTTTATGACATTTGATTCCTTTTATGTTAAATTTGGTCTGAAATAACAACAGTATGCATAAAAAACTTATTTTAATTACACTTACATGGATTCACAGAGAAAATTTAAGTTTATTTGAAAATAATAGCATTATCCCTTAATTTTGCTGCGAAGTGTATTAACATTCCATAATCAACTATAATTTATTCCTTTTTTTTTAATGCTTTGGTTTCAGCGGATAAAGGTTACACACCTTTAAATTTAAGTGATAATGTAATTTCAGATATTATTGAGCCAAATATACCTGACACTATAGCAAATATAAAACAATAGTCTTTACATGGGAGATATTTTAAAGAGCTAGAACAGCCATAAATTAATATTCAAGCTTCTCATGCATGGCTTAAAAAATCAAATATTCATCCTGAGACTGAGGGTTTTATATTTGCAATACAAGATCGTGTTATAAATACAAGAAATTATAAAAAACACATATGCGGTTTACAATCGATCATCGATAAATGTAGGATTTGCGGAACTGAAGGGGAAACCATTGAACACACCATTTCTTCTTGCACCGTTTTGGCTCAAAGCGAATATAAAAAACGTCATGATATATTCGCAAAAATTATACACATGAATTTAGCAGTTAAATTCAATTTATTAAAGGATACACAACCACATTACATTTATAAACCAGAAAGTTGTTTAGAAAATGACAATTACAAATTATATTTTGATCGCACAGTTTTAACTGACATTCACATTCAGCATAACAGACCAGACATTATTATTCTAAATAACAACAAAAGCAAGCATATCTTTTAGATATACCTAGATGTTCCAAATTCACACAATATAACACAGACATATAATACAAAAATTAATAAATATTTAGAACTATCCGTTGCTATGAGAAATCTTTGGTGTTTCGATTTTACCATTTATAATTTCAGCAACAGGAATAGTACCGCCATCTCTTTTTAAAAATTTAAAAATTTTGGACTTAGAGAACACATTGGTGGTTGAAATTCAAAAAGGTATATTATTATACTCATGTCACATCGTGAGGAAATTCCTTAACATTGACACAGAACATAAAACACAAAAAAGTCAAAATGTGGAGGCGAGATGCCGGTAATTATGTTGATAAGCACTGCACTATTACTTGATAGTATTATCCGTAATAGTGTATGTACTCCGGCAAAATTGCCGTGCCGCCGAGTGGAGGTGGGATACGAAAAAAATTCATTCATTTTTGTAATGACGAACTAGCTGGAACTTTTTTTTGTTAGATTTTTTTACAAAACGGAATAGAGCATCAGTAAGGAAGCAGACGAAGCAGCACATTTTAAAGGCTTTCAACAAAATAAAAGAAATTACTCATGGAGATAATGGAAACATAATGAAAAAGTAGGTACTAAATTGTAGAAGCAGTGGCGAGGTTGTTTATACATCAAAATATCATCAAAACGGCAAAATCGCAAAAATCGTTGATTAATGAAAAATAGTGTATTAATGGACCTCATTAATTTAGACAAAATAATTCATTAATATTGAAATTAACAAGCGGTCAATGGAAAAATAAATTTCACTATACATACTTTGATTGAGACCAGTTTTGACAGAACAAATAACGTGACCCATCCCATAACGTAACTTTTTAAAAGCCCAAATTCGCGGTAAAAAGGTGTGTTCACAAGACAAAAGTTACTAAATTTAGTAACTCTAGTTCGTCAATACAAAAATGAATTGATTATACAAGGTGTAACAGAAATAAGTGCATTAATTTTAATTGGTAATAGAACTCATCAAAAGGAACAACTTTTCTCGCTGCCATTTTGGCGAAAAACGTTGCGTAATGGCTTAAAAAGGTAGGAAAGATTTTCCTAAAACCGTTCATATCCAAAACTAAGCTACCTAAAAACGTGAAACAACCAGATTCTTACGAAGTGGATTTTTTGCTATACGGGTAGATTTCTTTGAATTTAGATTTCGGCGTTAAAACACGATTTCTGCATGAAAATGGACGTTTTTTCCATATTAGTGCTGACCTCAATTAGCCATTGCAGTTTTTAGTGGCGTAGGGCTATTTTAGTGACCATTTAATTCTTACACTAAAAATCCCATAAGCAGCGGTGTTTTTGTCATTATGACAACGAAAAAAGTTTGCCCTAACTTTTCCAGCGACAAAACGGAACCTAACTTTTGAAAGCGTCTGATTCTAGTAGGTCTGCATCATAGTGATTTATGTATTCATTAAATTGTCTTACCGAATTACACTCAAGCTTTTTTTGTGTGTCGAAGTAAAGTTGCCATTTATAATTCGAGTTTTGTTGTCTGGCAATTAAACTTAAAAAACTGCCAGAAAAAATTACCCCAATCCACATATTGGAGTGCAAACTCTATAATCCATTCTTTATCTTGGTGAGTGGTCTTAGGAAAATTTTCAGCCGTCAAGTTGAATTTAGGGATTTTTGAAAGTTCCCATGGAAAAGTGCGTTGGTAGTTGTTGAAAAATATTCAAATATTACAATAATGTACTTACAGAGACGCCGCAAAGTCTTTCTATTTATGATTTTCCAGGTTGAATTGCTCATGATTCACACGCATCGGGACATAACCTCAAACGTGTCATCTTCACATCGCATCGTTTACTAAAATTTTCATAACTTACTTGGGAATTTCAAAATGTTCTAGACCGACCACACACTCTCCGGTGAAATTAGGTCCGGTTTATGGTTTAATAATCCGGTTAATTTTTCAAACCCAAACGTCTTTGCAATATTGCCCGGCACCCGGCACGGGACGGGAATAATGTTGAATGTTCGGTCGGATTGACCGACGACGGACGCGCCGATAATTTTCAGACCGGGAACGGTTAAATTTAAGAATCGATGTGTACGGCTTATATATTTTCATTTCGCGACATAAGATCGCGAGATTTGGACATAAATGCTTAACGAAGACTCTGAATCTGAATGACACCGATGACAGTTAATATTTGATTTACACCACACACACATTTGGTGGAAAAAGTAAAACTTACAAAGCTACCCATGGCTTGCTTGATCGCATCGACCACTCACCAAGATAAAGAATGGAGTATAGTCGTGCTCTTCGATGTGCTGCAGTTAGTCTAGGGCCTGTAGCTGGTGATCTCGAAGACAGACCTTCTTCTCTAAGTCTCCTCCGCACTGTTTGCTCTGAAATTGTGACTCCACGAGCAGCAGCTAGTCGTCCAGCAAGAATATTTGCTGGCAGTCCCCTATCTCGCAGCACAGAGAGATGGAGAAAACGGTCATCCCGGGCATTTGTTGACCGTCTACGGCCAGATCCGGGCCTTCTGGTAAATTTATATGTCTTACGGAAGCGGGAGAGAGTGTCTTGCACAGTAGGTACTTCGGGCTATGTTAAGATGTTGTGCAATATACCGCACACTTCGGCCATCGTTGTTTAAAGCAACAATTTGAGCAGAAATTTCAAGCAGCATCTTATGCAAATGAGTATACAATCTGACATGTAAAATTCAGCTGTCATAAAACATTAACTTAAGTAAAAACCAACTTGATAAGCAAACAATCTTAAATAGGGCTAAAGTGAAAAATTGAATAAAATCAAGAAGTTCCTAAAAAAAAAACAATGTAGGCATCACGTTTTTTGCCCAAGACATTATAATAGACCTAGTTAATTAATAACATGACTTGAAATTATGAAAATAAAAAAATTAAGTCGTTTAAATTTCCAAAATTTAGGTGTCCGGAATTTTTTGAGCGGCAGTGTAGATATTTTTTCATACTATGTTGGTAACTATAAATTATGACATTTATTTGATTCAAAATAAAATTCAATTGCTTTGAATTTTGTTCATATTGTTTTATTAGCAGCACGTATCACTTATTTATTGATTCTTATTATTTTTTCTTAAACATGCCCAGAAAAATAAGACACTTAATAAACATTTAACCTCAAAATTACAAGTCTCACCAAATTTTACACTAGACAGCGTTGCCGATAGTAATTATCAGAGCCGGATTTAGCACGGGGCAACCGGGGCGAGAGCCCCGGGGCCTCCACAAATTAAGGGCCTCCACAAATCTCCGGACACAAAGAAGAAAAAGTTAACTTCGTTAAATGGTATTACTCCGGATTGTCTTTTAGAGACATGCAAGCAACATTTCCTGTATTCTATCCGGAGCGACCAATTCCAAGTTTAACATGTCAAATATCATTCATTGTCATCTTTGGTTGTCACATCGGTTACACTTCCCAGCTATTGCTATTTTGACAAATTCTTTAATTGTTTTTTCCATTATTGTGTACTTCCTGAAGATGTTAAAAAACAAAACAAACAAGAATTGGGAACCATTTTTAAAACTCTACAACTTTTGTATTTAAGGGTTTGTTCTAAAGTAATTAGGGGAGCCAATATCCGAGGATTTTTACTTTTACACGTAAAGTGCCTATGTAGAGTTGCGGAAGTAAAATTTCGGGCAGTATTGTCAATGTCATGATATAAACTCTAAAACAACCTTGACTTTAATAACCTCATTTTGTACTCTTGTCATGTTTTTGTCTTTTTGGCATTCAAAAATTGTCATTTGTAGCATAATAACGGGTAGGCAACATATCAAAGCAATGATTTAATTACACTCAGTGAAATTAACTGAAAACTTAAAATTCAAAACTGACTGGGTGACTGACACAGAAAAGTTTAATTTTCGAATGTCAGTCATGATGACAGTAGAAGGTGCTTTATAGAGATTTTGTTGAAGTGACAGAAAAATACTGCCCGAAATTTTAATTCCGCAACTACCAAAATCCATTCTACACCCGGTATAAGTTTGTCTCAATTCTAAATTTCCACCAACTGTTGAATTATGTTGGCAAAATAAAGATATTTCTAAATTGGGGATTCTTATAACCAAAGTTGGCAATATAATTATTGTATAAACATGATTCGAAAACATTAAAATTGGTTCATTAGTTTATTTTGCTTTTAGCATTCGATTTTCTACCTACTTACTTGCTGCATTTTAAAAAAGGTTTTCGTTCTTTTCCTTTATTCCAAAATTTTGAGTTGCAAAAACGGAAATTGACAGATAACCTAACAAATCTGACGCATTTTTCACCAGACAGTGTTGCCGGTTGTATTTCCAACGTAGAATGCAGTGTTGGTGGAAATTTAGAATTAAGACAGACTTTATGTACACCCAAAAAAAAAATTGACACTGACAGTGTGGAAGTTGAATAAACGGATAGTAACGGGTGTTTTTTTAAATTTGGCGTCGAAGTAGGCGTTGAACTGTCGATTGTGAACGCACTATACAGGTTACGGATCACGGATCAGCTGTTTAAATCTTACGCTTTTACACGAGTGGTGCGCTCTCAATCGACTCTCCAACGGTTACTTCGACGCCAAATTTAAAAAAAAAACACCCGCTATAGTTGGTATAGTTGTAGCTAACGCACGTAAAATTTGAAATATATCCTTCAAGCAGTAACATTTTTGCCCTGAAATTATGTACTAATTAATGTATTCTAGTGCATTTTGTAGTTTTGGGTTAATTTAATACAATTTAAAATCTCCCAATCTCTCGCTGGACGAAGTTTAACTCCATAATTATTTGAAAATCCATGACCACCTTTGACCAAGACAATTTTTGGTATCCCGGTAGGTGGACCATCGTATAATCTGACAAAGAATATTTCTTATTGTTGGATTATCGCTTATCAGTTTCTATATCTATTTCATCAAGCAATGAAAATATTGATATATTTTTTACTAATTATTATTTGTCGGACTTTTGTCACTTTTACTTCTCATTAATTCCTTCTGAAAGAGGCATGGATCTGATTTATCAAATGCCATTTTTATGTTGTGTCTATTTTATCAGATAATAGAGATATTAAAATATTACTCTTCAATTAAATATCGGTGTATCCATCAATTTTGCTATTTCCATTTTGCTAATTTTCTGCTTTCACGTTAAAAACTTTGATTTTCTGTACTTGATTTTAACATAAAAACTTACATAACTTACATAATATGATAATTGATAACATACAGTTCTCATATTTTTTCCAACACATCAAACTGCCGTGACATCTTGTCTACAATTCTTTCTACGCGGTATATTCCCACAAACAGAATTTTTGCGCAATTTAGTTAACTGGAAGTAAATTGTGTAAATTTGAACCTTGGGAGTAATCAGTGTTGTGTGTCTTTCTGAGATGGAACCGTCCGAAATCCGAATACTTCTCGGTGTTGGTTGTTCTTAGTTGGACAGTTTGAATGCGATATTTCGGATTTAAGAGGAATTCAGTTTAAACGATTCGGCTGTAATCCAGTCAGCGGAAAGACGTCGGTCGTCCTCACATAACACTGAGGAAATTGTGCCGTTTCTAAACACGTAACGGCTGCCTTAAGTGAAATTGTACAATAAAACCGTGAAAATTGGCAGAGAAGAGACGGCGAACGGTGCGTGCTAAGCACTGAAGAATTGTAAGTTGATAATTAATCAGAGCAAAATGAAAACAATCACTCCTACTTGTGATACCTACTCGTATTGCGGTGGATGTTTGGAATAAATACGGAATTGCGGCGGCGCACACACTTAATATGATTTTCTTGGCAACAGGACCAATTATTATTATTCGAGAATTTGAGGATTTGGTGATTAATTAGTGCGGAATGCATGGAGACTCCCGAAACAAGTTTAAAGACATAAAAAAACATTTCCTCTTTCTGCATCAATTGCTGTTTTGAATGGTGGGGTGGAAACAGACTGAAAGAGCCTTGTATCTTGTATCTAGTATTTGTTTTACGTTTTATTTGTATACGGTAACAAAATCTGAATTACATTTTTCTATTTGCCTGATACAATGATACTATTGTTTTACCATTAAAACAGTGTCACAATAGTATATTATGATACGAGTAAGTATAAGAAGCATTTTGTAGCACGGACGGGTTTAGGGCACGACGAGCTTGTGAGGAGTGCCATGAAGGAATAAGTGCTACAAATGCCTTATAAAGGAGATATCATACACTTTTTTTACCTTGCACCTTTTAAGATATTTTAAGTGAAAATTAACAATTTTCAAATTTGAGAAATTTTGTCGTGGTTGACAACAAATGTCATATTGGAAGATTCAAATTTCAATTCAAATTAAAAATGAGCGAAGACAATTTTGTCCGTTCCCCGCCAGGAATACGAGGTTAGGATTAGTCTAACTGCGTAAGACACGATTAATGTTTTCAACAATTGTATATCCACGGAAACAATTTATTTAAATTAAAATTCGTTTTGTTTCGGCGTTTATTTTGACATTTCATTTTCGTCATGCCAAGTTCAGGAATGTCAACCTTGAAAAAGTAAATTGCACCAATTTGTTTCAAAATCCGAATTTCTATTACAGCACCCAAAATGGATTTTCCGGGTTTTGTAATAGCTCTCACACAGACGCAAAGCAGAAAAAAATCAAGTTTGTGTAACCAAAAATTGTAATTTTTTGCGTACGGTTGGCAGTAGTAAATTTGGCTGTTAGTTGTCAATCCCAGTTAACTCTCATTGTCTCATTCCATTGATTTTTTGTTTGGCCAATAAAACAGTACCTACGTTTATAATACCAACCTCAGCAGCAATTGCCCCTATCGAAATCCCGTCTCTTAAAAACGTTGCGCTATAGTCTGTTTTTGAATTTCAGTTAAATCCATTTTTTCGCATTGACTTTGACACTGACAATAACGTTTGACGTGTAGACTTTGATTTACAATACAACACTAAAATTTTAGCTGCATAATTTTTTTTTTGGCCAGTGATGGTACTATTGGGAGCAAAAAAAGTGGGACATCAACACCACTGTCTTGACTTTTAATGTGAAATGATCCTTATCTGTTTCTAACCCTACTTTGAATTGATTGACGTTGATTAAGTATTGTATGTTGTTGGGAATGAGTGTAAGTAAGCACGTAGTGAATATTTATTTAATGCAAAGTCCCAATCAAAATCTAGCTTTATCAAAAGAAGAGGACATTTGGAAAAGGAAAATTGGAGTACAAAATAAATTTTCAAATTGTCAATTACCATTTCCGTCACATAATTTAACCATAATTGAAACCAAAATTACTTAACACTTATCAATTATTTGTTCTGTAGTTACTATCAACAATGTTACCAGATGTTATAGCCACCCCTTATCCACATTCATCGTAAATAGACTAAAATATGTATGTGTGAAATTTTATAAGAAAAAAATTTTTTCGTAGGTGTTTGGATTTCAATTGTGAGCATTATATTTCGATATATGTACTATTGCGGGCAAAAAAAGTGGGACATCAACGTCATTGTCTTGACTTTTAATGTGAAATAACCCTTACCTGATTCTAACCCTACTTTGAATCGATTGACGTTGTCATTATGTATTGTACCGTTGTAGGGAGCGATTGTAAGTAAGCACGTAGTGAATATTTATTTAATGCAAAGTTCCAATCAAAATCTACCTTTATAAAAAGAAGAGGGCATTTGGAAAAGGAAAATAGGAGGATAAAATAAATTTTTAAACTGTCAGCTGGAATAGTGTCAAAAAAAATGACAATAAAGCTTGAACTACATCGAATTTTTCAAAACTGACAGAAATTTGATGTCCCACTTTTTTTGCCCGCAATAGTACGAGTATGTACATATCTGATGGTGGCAGTGTGGCCCACTCATGCCATAAAGAGCCCAATTTACACACGAACACACGAACGAGTTGAATACAACGTTTTTTTGTTCGACGAGCACCTTAAAGGCTCCAAATCGCTTAAAATCTTTAAAATTAGCTTGACGTTTCGTTTTGACAAGTTGTGACATTTATCAAAATTCGTTCACACAGGAGAAAATTCTCAAATTCTGACAGTGTCGAACATAGACAAAATAAGAACATATAGAACGCAAACTCTCTATACATTTTTTGGGCACAAAGTGTTTACCGCCATCTGGATACGTTTACCTTTCCTTTGATTTTTTATCATTGAAAATTTTCACAACAAATTAAAACGCCAACAATAGGTACTTTCGATATTTTATTTTCAACCGTCTTTGATACAGTTCTGCTTTATTTTTATAAATATTATTCCTAAATGCTATCGTTCTCGTATCCTACCATTTAAAATTAAATTTTACCCCTTAATGTAAATGTAGTTAAATGAATTATTTTACCAATAATTTCATCTCCAATTTTATTTTTAAGTGAACGAAACATTATGTTTGAATTACCGTTGAAATTTTGCTTTTAATATTATCGGTCGAAGTTATGTTACTCAATATAATTTTGAAAATATTATGAATCTTATTAACATTTTTTACAAACTCTAAAAAACTCACACTTGCCACTTTCTGCTAAATTTTAGTATAAATCCAAAAATCCTTCCAATGTGCTGTTTTTTAATACAAATTTTTTCCCAAAGTAGGTACATATTGCGTAAGTGTAGGACTGCTTCCTGCCAAAATTTTGTGTGCCCCGGATTTTTTTAAACTCCACAAGCAAGAGGTTTCTCGCAACGTGGACGACATGTCCCTCCCTCCAGATTATTATCAAAGAGTTTGTCAAAAAAGTTATTGTTTTTGCAGTTCCCAAGTCTTCATCATTTAGGTTTGTTCTACCTGTTAGTTAAAATATATATTAGATTATTAACAACAATGTTATTAGAAATTACCACAGTTAACTAATAGCATGATAGTTGAATTAATCATGATTATGACGACTCAAAACTTGAGTTGCATAGGACATCTTTTGGATCTTATCTGCATGTCCGTAATTTTGTGGAGGGATCTTAATTCGCCCCACGCTGAATCATAAAGATAAACCTTCACTATATGGTCCAATTTCACACTTAAAATTTCTTCGTTTACTTCCCAAACCAAATCTTTTGTTATCCGATAATTTCTAATTCCTTTAATAAGATGAGGTGTATCAAATAATGGTGTAATCTCTTGGTCTTGAAGTATTATTTTTCTTTCAATTTGTTGATTGTTTTCTATATAAATTTTGCTTGATTCTCTCAACAACAAATTTAGCAATCTTAGCAGCGGTACTACATTATTTGTGAACGTGACACAGCCTCATTTTGAATTACAAGATAGTGACATAAAGATTGACACTGCTTTGACTGATTTTTAGATTATTGAGATTACTTTGATTTTAAAGTTTTGACTTTTTAAAACATTTGCGCCCTCTTGCGGTGTGGTGAGGGTGCGCTAAACGATTTTCCAAAAATTTATTAGGGACTTTTCATTCTATAGTATTTTATTTTCTCTATGGTGTTGAACAAAAAATATGTTTTTCCCTAACTAAAAATTCAAGAAGTTTTGAAGATTTTACGATAAAGTTGTTCAAGTGGTCTAAGATTTATAACCCTAATCTACCTTTACTTTTCGTGTTTAACTGTACAAGACTATTGAAATTGTATCCCACACGTTGAAACTACTCGACACTGCTCATCCATCCCTTCTCAGGACTTTGCATCCGTCGAAGATTCATACGGACTAATTTGCACAAGAAGTGCAATTTTTCCTCGTAAATAATATAAATGGAGAGTTCGCGTGTCACATTTATGGCACTAGTTTTGATGTAAATAACATAGTTTGCAGATTAATAAATGAATCGCAATTGATTTATGCCCGAGACGGCAGCAGAAAAGTGGCCAAGAAATTTTTATTTTTCACCCTATTACCCTGCACCGGTCTGACGTTTAAACATTTGTAAAGTTCGCTTATGTAACACGTCATCCCTTAAAGAGCTTACAGAAACGAGAACGTGTTTCGCCGTGCTCTTGTCTTAGCGCGGGGTCATTTTTTAAATCCGATGCAAAACCGGAGTCTGGAAAAAGATTTCTTTGTGGGGTGCGCAGTCACAGGTGGTTCGCGAGTGAATTTTCACACCACTAACTTTAATGAAAAGCAAATAACACTCGGGACGTATTAATTTCATATCTGTCACTCTTCGCGAATTTATTAAGCGGTGATTTATGGGGGAATGGGGCGTCGGAAAAAGCCGCGTTCAGGGGTATTGTTGTTTAGAAAGGAATTCGAGAGGTGTTTTTAATGCTCTCCTGATAAATCCCTGTCTGGACTTGTATCAACAGACATAAATACATCAAAACGACAAATATTGCAGAAGGGAGATTAGACAGAAAAACGTACACTATGTAATTTTGTTGGACCGCTGGCAATTTATCGAATGGAACATGCACAACCGAAAATGTCAAAAGCAAACATTCATCAGAATCTCACTCATTATGAACGAGATTGTGTCAACGAACCGTGTGGCTGTTTATAAAATGTGTTTGTAGTTCCGGAAGTGTATACGCCAACGGTATTAATTTTGATGGTGGCATAATTCTTGGAAAAAATCAGGTGGAGAGACAAATGACGGAAGAGAGGATAAACGTCAAATGAGGGGGAGGACTGGTAATGGTGGATGCGCCGGAGAATAGAGAATACAGTTCTTTTTATACAGGGTGATTCTTAAATAAGTTTGAAAAAAAAACGGTAATTGGCGATGCTGAGAAGAAGTCATAAACAAAAAAATTTCCTATAAAAGTTTTTTCGTTTTCGAGATACAATTGATTGAAAATTTGGTCAAAATTGCTAGTACGCTGCTGGGTTAAAGTCTGACCTGACCTGACCTGATTATCTTGGTAGTTTAGCAACAATAATAATCAAATGTGCCTGTCAGTCACAAACGTAACCGTAACCTTACTCCTCTCGTTCATTTCCATAGAAACATTTACAAAGCAGTGTGCTTGCACCTACGACTTTATTGTGGAGTTGATCTAACAATGGTTGCTAATGAAGTGAACAAATTCGGATAAATTTTTCCTATTCATAGGCGTTGGAAATACAAGGATATGGGTAAGTTCCATCCTTTTGATTTCACCTCCAAAAGTCATTTACGCAGAGTTATTTTGTGTCAAGGATACTCCACATTTTTTTTCGAAACTTATTCCAGAATCACCCTGTATAGTTATTTTTGTTTTATTTACTTTGGCAGATCTATTAATATTGGTATAGTTTGTCCAACGAGAAAATGGTTGACATAAAAATCACTAAATTCTACGCAGAGAAAATATGTATGTAGTACCTAGCGTATATTATTTATTTATTTATTTATCTTCAAGCAGTAACATTTTTTGCCCTGAAATTATGCTCTAATTAATGTATTCCAGTGCATTTTGTAGTGTTGGGTTACAAGTCTACAATTTAAAATCTCCCAATCTCTCGCTGGATGGAGTATAATAATAATTTGAAGAATAAAATTATAAAATATAATTGGGGTTTATCAAAATTTGCTATGGCAACTAATGAGACTGCACTGTAACAAAATGTAAAGGACGTACAGGAAAACAAAAACGTAACTGGGACAACAATTAGCTTTGATCAAACAAAATCTTGTATGAGTGAATAAAAATTTCAAATTCATTAGTAAGGTTGTGGGAAATTAAAAAATCGAACAACAACAACAACAATGTAAAATCAAATCTGAACTCGTTTGGGATTCTAAAATTAGTTAATTATTACAGTGTTTTTTTTTGGTTTTCCTCTTTTTTCAATTGTATTTCACTATTTCTCAAAACTATTTCATATTTACGTCATTTTGACATTTAATAAAGATAGGAAATACCGAGCGATCATTTAAAAAATAAATCGAGTTTGCTTTGGAGCCTATGCTATATCATGGGTTGCCATAGGTAACACGCCGACTCGATTTATTTTTTAATTGATCGCATCGTAGTTTTGAGAAATAGTGAAATACAATTGACAACAGAGGAAAACCAAAAGAAAAACGGTGTTAATATTATTTGTCTTTTGATATACAGACAGGAGACTTCACGAGTGATAATGAGCCCGACGGATTGAAAATGCAACCCATAATATATTTGCACACTTAACCTAGATGCCAGGTTTGCTTTGCAAATGTATTGTGGGTTACATTTTCAATTCCGTCGGCTTTATTATCGTTCGTGAAATACCCTGTATATATCTTGTTTGTAATTTGCAAGGTCATTTTTAATTTTTTCATTTTTGGATTTGTCATTTACTAATAAATTATGCTAATTAGATTCTGGTCCCAACAATAGTCAAATTTCATGTTTTGATGGAAAAAGCAGGAACATAGTAAGTTCGAGGCAGAAGTTAACGTGATTGGTTGTAAGAACCAATTTTGAATCTAACTGAATTGAATGAAAATTTGATCAAGTAGGGGATGCACAAGTAGGGTGTCTCAGGAAAAGCTGAAAATATCACTTGACACGTGAAACTTGATAGAGACGAGCGTAGTAGTTTTCATTTCAGCAGTTTTCCAGTGACAGCGACTTCAGAATGAGTGAATGAATTACTTAGATATGATATTTACCTTCAATGCTTCACGTACACGTTTGCAAACGAAGTACTACAAAATATTAGAAAATCATTTAAACAAAGACTTTATTATTGTATGGAGGCACATAATTTATGTCTTGAACATTTATTAAATTAATGTTACGTCAACAGCGAAAAAGTTATGGTGTTCCAAGTCCATGTATCTAATGATTTGCAAGAGGGTGAACTCGCAGACTAGAAGAATGAAGTTGCACTTCTGAATTTGTTATTGTTAAACTAGGCAAAAATGAATAGGGAATTCCACAATTTTTCTCGGAAAGCAAAGTAATTGCCCCAATCCTCCCACGTATTCTTAAACACTAGATAAATTTAAAATGTAACAGATACTTGAAACATTACATTTAATGTGTATATTTATATATTTCTAACACATTTCACTGCAAATTTTAAACTGTATTTATAAAAAATCCAAAAAAGGAAAAATTCCCTATTCATTTTTGACTAGTTTATGTGTCCCTGTCGATATCAAAAATAACTTGTCTCTAACTATGTACTCAATAATTAATTATTGAGTTCTTTCGATTTTTGTTGCAATAATTAAAATTATTTAATAATATTTTGAGGTTGGGGTACTGCCTTCCTTTTTTTCGTAGAACGTCACAATGTATTTTTACAAGAGTAATGCAAAAGTCATTAAAATATCAGGTAAAAATGTTTAAAAAATCTTTTTTTTTTGTAGAAGATGTGGACCTCTTTGTTACTCTAAATGTGGCAAGATTTAAATAACGGGTGTTTTTTTAAATTTGGCGTCGAAGTAGGCGTTGCACTGTCGATTGTGAACGCACTATACAGGTTACGGATCACGGATCAGCTGTTTAAATCTTTCGCTTTTACACGAGTGGTGCGATCTCAATCGATTCTCCAACGCCTACTTCGACGCCAAATTTAAAAAAACACTCTTTACATTCCATTCATATCAATAATCTGCAAATATTTTATTTTTTTTTGTATCCATGGAAATAACAAAAGAAACCTGACATAAAATCACTTCTTGGAAGTGCTGTAAATAATGAATTATTATATCACTGGCTAGTAAAAAACAAATATTCAAAATGCAATGCGAAAGTTGACGAAATGGGCACTCACGGTCTAAGTTGTTTCAAAAGCAGTGGTAGATTTTCAAGACAAACTGAAATTAATTCCATTATCAATCGGTCTTTGACTTCTATTCATGTGAATTCAACTTTAGAACCAAACGGACTCTCTCGAAATGACGGAAAACGCCCAGATGGGATGACTTTAGTACCGTGGATTAAAGGTCAACCTTTGGTTTGGGACGTTACTGTTGTAGATACACTTGCAGACAGTTACGTATTGAAATCATCTGAAGTCTCAGGTTTTGCCGCTGAAATGGCTTGCAAACGCAAAAAAAGCAAATATAGTTCAATCATTTCGTCAAACTACGTGTTTAAAGGTTTAGCATTTGAAACCTTAGGCTCTTGGTGCAAAGAAGCCATCGATTTCATTAATGTCATCGGAAACCGACTTATCGCGGAATCAGGCGATTCAAAATCAAAGAAGTTCCTTTTCGAGAGGATTTTCCTTGCCATTCAACGTGGAAACGCTGCAAGCATTCGGGGCACTTTTCCAGATTCCGCAATATTATCGGAAATTTTTGTATTATAAAACAAAGATGTTATATAATTATGTTATTAATATAAAGTTCCTTAATTACCTAATATTCAAAATCTTTTTTAATATTTAAAATAAATAAGATTAAAACTGCACCTTTTGAGCCCTTATACAGGGTGTTTTCGAAGCTGAGGCGTTCCTTTTAATATGTGATAGTATGCGGAGTTTTAAAGACTTTTAGCCAAAATCACCTTAATAAAATGTGTACTGCAATAAAGATACAATAAGCTAATTTTTTGAAATTTTTGAAACCGGTCCTGCTCAAATTTGCGCTGATTTGTTAGAAATTAGAATTGACAAAAATAATCAAATGAGCATCGACATTAATCAAAAATACTGCCAGAGTTGTCATCAAATTAGTCAGAATCGGTTATCATTACGAAAATAATGAGCTCACAGATATGTTGCTAACGTATGGGCAATGTTATCAGAATGCAGCTGCGGCGTCCAGAGAGTACGCAGAGTGATTTCCAGAAAGACACCATCCTCGGCCACGTCAGTTATTATATCAAGTACAGCGGAAAAATAAACAGGACGGGATTAAAAATTTTAGAAAACAACAAGAATATACAATCAATTATCTCCGTTAATACAAACATTTTACTAAGAAGATTTAGGGTAAAATTCTTTAGAATAATGTATAGAACCTCGTGTTACAAGGAATGCCTGAACTTCGAAAACATCCTGTACATTCAAATATAAAAGGTATAGAATTGATTTAATTTTTTGTCATCATTTTCTAACATGAATTGACATTGTCCCATTGAGTTGTTCCTCGAATTTTGGGGAACCCTGTATAACTAATTTTGCAAATTATGGCCTGAAATATTTTTATTTGTTCCCTACTTGTAAACATCAGTTTATCAAGTCACTGTATTCACCTTGAAAATGTCTCTTAACTGGCTAGCATGTAAAATGATACTAGCAAGCATGTAAAATTTTACTGGCTAGCTAGTACACATACCCGTGCTCAAATGTGCGTTTCCAAAGCAATACGTGTAAAGCTCATACGATTTTATTTTCAAATACCGGAATTTTTAATAGTTTGTATAACTATTTACAAGTGAGGAACAAATAAAATATTCAAAAAATACACGCATGGTAACGGGTTTTAATGATTTTACTGGCTTCAGAAAGTGACTGGCTCGCCTTCGGCTCTCCAGTCATATCCTTCTGTCGCCAGTAAAAACCCTTTTTACCATGCTAGTAATGTTAAATACTATAAAGATGTATTTATTAATAGTTGCAGCAAACAATTTTGCCAAGATGTTAGCAACCACTTTTCTGTTCTAGACAAAAATTAAACAATAAATTAATTATTTATAATAATAGTCTTCGTTTAGAATTATATTCTTTGTATTTCGAAATTAATTTGGAAACAGAATATTAACCAATCGATAATTACACAATTTCTACTCATGGAAACTGTTTGCACTACAAAGTACACCACTTCAATTTAGAATGATTTCCGACTGAATATTATTCTGTAATTTCCTCTTTCCCATATTATAGATGTACGAACGATTGGCAACCCTTTGATGTGGATGCAACAATTATACAAATAAGTCCGTGACTTTGTCTTATTAAGTGATCTTCTAGTTCGGTTCTCAATAATTTGGTTACCTTAAATATTTAGAATGGAATTTAACTGGAACTTGTGCTGCTGTTCGTTTTAGATCTGGATCTATGAAATTAAATGATGAAACATTTTCAATCTGATGAAGTGTTTATGAAGAGTTATCAAAACTTATATGAGGCTTGTCCGTCCAATTCTACGATTTAGGGATAATGTTTCCCGTTTTGCGGCCAATGCACATCCTTCTGCTTGACAATGGTACCACATTATTTAAAAATTCTTCTATTTACTTTTTTGTGTTGAAATTAGTTACAATACTTTCGTGAATGTTTCGTCTGGTTTTGTTTTGTTTCTGCCTCGAGGCAAAATTTTTCAGTCGCTCTTAATTTTCGTTCGCCGCCACTCCACACATCGTTCGTCTCCCCTGACCACGTTTTAAGCTCTATTATCGCGTCCCTAAGAAAGTCATTTCGTTTTTTCAATTAAACTTTGCAGAAGTGATCTTGACTGAAGCGTCGTTCCTCCAAATTGTTCCCATGTTTGTATCGCCGAAACTAATTTATCGAACCGCCAATCAAAAGCTCCGAAATATCTACTGAGTATGCTCGATCCGGGCGACTTTTAAATTTCCTTTCGTAATTAATCCACGACTAGGGCTTCCGTTAAATTAATGGCGGAGTTGCGATTTAATCGCGACAAAAGCTAACCTCGTAAGACAACATCTTCATAATGCGCGCGATGCAAATGTTGAGTGGCTGAAAGGCCTTCGGTGGATAATCCGCCTGGCTCGCATTGATCTGTCTTGGCGCTAAGACAACTGCATATATTTGCACATAAATACAAGAAGCGGTTGTGCAATGAGCAGTCAAGTCGAACTTGGAGGAGCGTGAAATTACAGGGAGTAGGGGATGGTTATGGCGGCGGCGGCGGCGGCGGCGAAGTCACGACCCGATACTGCCGCCGAGAACGAGAAGATCTTGGACAGGTTATACACGCTCACCACAGTTTAACGAATTATTTATGTTATTAATAGTTGAACAATGAGGAAGAGAAGATGAATATAATCTTTAATAAAACAAGTACAGTTGCGGAATTAAAATTTCGGGCACTATTTTTCTGTCACTTCAACAAAATCTCTGTAAAGCACCTTCTACTGTCATCATGACTGGCATTCAAAAATTAAACTTTTCTGTGTCAGTCACTCAATCAATTTTAAATTTTGAGACTTCAGTTAGTTGCACTGAGTGTAATTAAATCATCGCTTTGATATGTTGCCTACCCGTTATTATGCCACAAATGACAATTTTTGAATGCCAAAAAGACAAAAAACATGACAAGAGTAAAAAATAAGGTTATTAACGTAAAGGTTATTTAAGAGTTTATATCATGACATTGACAATAGTGCCCGAAATTTTAATTCCGCAACTGTACAAAATAAACCTTTTTTTAAAATTATGTTTGCTTTAAATACCGTGCGACCAACAATTATTTAGATCAAAGAAGGCGTTGAGAAATTCGGCCAAACAGGCAACAGCGCTATATGTCCATTTTTCGTATTGAAAACACCATTACGAAAGTAAGATTAGTCTTTTATGTATACCGGGTGATTCAGATTGGTATTCGCGCCCCTATATTTTTTTTATTTTAAGAAAAAAGTATAGCAAACCATATATATTTGTAAATCGCTTATGAAACTACAATAGTCAAATCTTCTCTACGATGAGATATGTCAAAGTTAAGACAGTCAACTTTTTTTTTTTTAATAGTACATTATACATTTCTTAGTCTATTCTTGTAAAGCTTTTTTCCTACATTTGAATGTGTAAAAAAAGTTGACACTTGCAATAGAATTATTAACGTACCTACATTTAAATAAATAGCTATGTTATAACTAAAGGCCGGATTTATATGCATTTGCATATTTTTTTGCTAAACTGCTTCGGATTACTTTACAGTTTTCTTGGCGTTTTAGATGATTCTAAATAAAATAACATCATTCTTATTATGCATATTATTGCATATTTAGCAATAAAAGCATATTTTACAATAAATGCATATTTATTTGCATATAACCCAGGAAGTTGCAAAAATGTGCCGACATTGCCGATATAGACTGGTCAGGTTTATATAGTTTGGTGAGAGGGGAGCACTTGCCACCGTGGTACCGACAAAATTCTGCAATAAAATAATATCGGGTGTTTTTTTAAATTTCACCTCGTAGTAGGCGTTGAAGAGTCGATTGTGAACGCACTACTCGTGTAAAACGTAAGATTTAAACGGCTGATCCATGATCCGTAACCAAAATAGTGCGTTTACAATCGATACTTCAACGCCTACTATGATTTGAAATTTAAAAGAACACCCGATATAATTTATGCATTGGCATGGGGTCGAAATAATTATATAATATGACAGTTTCTCTCATAATCACAGCG
This sequence comes from Tenebrio molitor, assembly GCF_963966145.1. NCBI lineage: Eukaryota > Metazoa > Arthropoda > Insecta > Coleoptera > Tenebrionidae > Tenebrio > Tenebrio molitor. The sequence goes on from NC_091047.1 coordinate 29,261,532, forward strand.
TCTTTCGTATGTTCAACAGCTTACTGGAGATAATTATATTCTTGTTAAATAAGATTTAGTTTCCAGTGGTGGTTATATTTTACCGAAGATTTTCAGTGCATTAAAATTGTTATTTTCAGAATGTCTAAAGTAAAAGTGTACAGAAGTCAACAAATCCGTGAATGGATTTTACTGCTGACGAGAAAGTTATTTTTTGTCAAATATGTTCCAAACACAAAAAATATTTTATCTGACAGAAGACAACATTTTACTCCAGAAAATTTAGAAAGGTATCTTGTTTGCCATTTTAATGGTAATTAACAACATTGTATTGTAATTGTATTAATGTATCTAATATTCGAATAAAGTAAATTCAGGATGGATCGGGTATTTCACTGTCAAATAATTTTATTTTTTGGCTATGTAATTCTTAAAATAGTGAGATGCAGGGAACCAACATAACGCGAATTTAGCATAGTACCCGAGGCTTGAAAACAAACAAGGACAAATCATTTTATTTTTTGGCTACGTGGTTGTCTTGTAAATAGTGACATGCAGGGAACCAACATAATGCGAATTTACAAATGTTTGGCTTACTAGCTCTTTTTAGAAAATAACGCTTTCGAATAAATTAAATTATATTTTATTATTTTTCTCGATTTTTTTCTGATGTAAGTGTCAACTTTTTTTACACATTCAAATGTAGAAAAAAAAGCTTTACAAGAATAGGCTAAGAAATGTATAGTGTACCATTTAAAAAAAAAAGCTGACTGTCTTAAACTTTGACATATGTCATCGTAGAGAAGATTTGACAACATCATCTATTGTAGTTTCACAAGCGATTTACAAATATATATATGGTTTGCTATACTTTTTTCTTAAAACAAAAAAGATGTAGGGCCGCGAATACCAAACTGAATCACCCGGTATAGTGATAGTTTTTTGACGTTTATTAGCTGAGTTAGCAAAGATGCGAAAAATTTGACACTGTCAAAGTCATAGCCGCTCCTTTTCTAAGTAATTGTTGATTGCACCCTACTAGGTACTGTCGCGAGCAAAAAATTCTGGTCGTCAATGTCATTTCAAAATTTGGTTAGACTGTAACAAATTAAAAAATAATCCCTGCCTAATTATGCCCATATCAACAAAATGTCAAAAAAATTAATTAACTAATGTAATGTCTATTAATGTCATACAACATGATGAAAGGTTATGATATTTACGACCGTTTTACAGTGGAGCACTTTCCATTGTCTCAAATCATAATTTTTGACGACCAGTTTTTTTTGTTCGCGACAGTACATTGACCCGTTTTTTCAATTGCAACTGGTATTACAAATTTCATATCGGGTATTATTATCTTTAAAGTAGGCGTTGAAGAGTCGATTGTGAACGCATCACGGGTTACAGATCACGGATCAGCTGTTTAAATCTAACCTCACTTTTTGCGTTGTTTGTGTTTTTACTCTGCGGACTGACGAGTGGTGCGTTCACAATCGACTCTTCAACGCCAACTTTGAGGATAAGTTTATTAAATGAACAACCTGTAGATTGAAAACTCGTTACCTAAATCGGAGTGAGGTGCGAGGTTGTGTTCACGCTGTGCTCTCTTGAGTTTTCTAATCTATTGTGATTTCATTTAGCGATTATTTGTTTGCCTTTGGTTCTTCTAATAGACTCTGTGATCTTTCAAAGGATGCCGGCGTGTGCAACATAGTACTGAGGAACTTTGATAAATGTGTTGGATGTTTTTTATGCGGTATCAAGCAGCACAAAAAGTGCTTGGAATTAGAGGATGACTCGTTTAAATTTGTAAGTCGTAAGTGCACTCAAAAATTTTAGGTTTTTGTGCGACGAATGTCTGGTGTTTGAAGGATCGCCGAAGATGGATCGGATTATAAAATCGGTGAGTAAGTGCACGACGTTGGTAGAAAAACTTATCAGTCCTGATATGGAACGGCAAAAAACAGAGCAACAGTTCGACTCTTTGAATAGGGCTGTCAAGCCATCTTATGCTGAAATTGTATCTCAAGAACTATTGGTTAATATGGATCCGATCAAATCTAATATTAAAATAAGCAAGGGTCGTGATGGAAGCGTGATAATCACATGCGATAACTCCGATGATTCCAACAAAATAAAAGATATGATTTCTAATAATCTGCCTAACTACCTACACTTTTAAGAATCAAAAATATTTATTGGGCCCATAAACTGTTGAGATGAGGCGTCGGGATCGATAAATAATCACAGATTACCGAAAATAATGGGAGATTTAATGCTTGCAGTTTTACAATTTCAACAGTGACAACAAAACACGTGTGTACACTAACACGATACGAAGACGACAGACAAAGTTTCTAGGTTAGGTAAATATATAAATTTAATTAACAAATTGAACAGAAACTTGACGCGGCAAATACGAATTACAAATAATAATATCAACATTTATACAGTGTGGAAACTTTAACTGGAATAAAATTCATAACTTGGACATAGGTGATTTTTGTAAAAAATCCCGAAACAAGTGGATTTTTGTTTTTCCTTGCCCATATTTGGCGCACATGGTTTTTGGATATTTGCTCCCGGAAGCTCGTAACCACCCCTAACTTTTTTTTTCAAATGGAAGGGTATACCAAGTGATACCTCGTTTGAAAGCCCACTTCGCAAAGAATACAACGCACTATTTGTTTCCTGAATATTTTCAAATTCTACGTCATAAAAAATAAAAAAAAATTAATGCAACAAATTTTCAAAATGGACACCATTTGTTTCTTGGCTAATTGCAAATCGATAGTAACATGCATCTCTTACGTTTTATAACATTTCCGGTGTGATTTGCCTAATTTCCTGCCTAAAACCGAACAGTATTGAAGACCGTAAGCAATGTATTGGACATGGAATTAGGCAAATCACACGGGAAATGTTGCGAAACGTAAGGGATGCATGTTACTATCGATTTGTAATTTGCCAAGAAAGAAACGTTGCCCATTTTGAGGATTTGTTGCATTAAATAGAATTCAACTTATAAAATTGGTTTTTATTTTTTAACACGTAGGCTTTGAAAATATTCAGGAAACAAATAGTGCGTTGCATTTCTTGTGAAGTGAGCTTTCAAACAAGGTGTCACTTGGCGTACCCTTCTATTCGAAAAAAAAGTTAGGGGTGGTTGCGCACTTCCGGGAGGAGATATACAAAAACCATATGCGCCAAAATGTGGGCAAGGAAAAACAAAAGTCGACCTGTTTCGGAATTTTTTACAAAAGCTGCCTATGTCCAAGTTATGAATTTGATTCCAGTTAAAGTTTCCACACTGTGTAAATGACATTGTGGAATCTTTGGACTTGCCGTGTTTGCTTTTTGCCGATGACATAAAGGTTTACTCCATGATTGGTTGCCAAGATAACGCCCTACGACTTCAGGATGGTGTTGACAACATCGTCCAATCTATTTCTAAACTGCGCCAAGTGCAAGGTGGTCAGTTTCACTAAGAAAACTGAACCTCTCTTGTTCAATTATAGCATCAACTGTACAACACTTCCGCGCAGTAATTCAGTTCGGGATCTTGGTGTTGTTTTTGACTCCAGGGTGTCGTTCACTAACCATATCGAGTCAATCGTCAACTCCTCTTTTAAGTCTCTCGGCTTTGTTTTGATAAACGGCAGAGAATTTTCGGATGTTGACATGTTAAAGCTGCTCTACTTCACCTACGTTCGATCTCGCTTGGAGTACGCTTCTACAGTTTGGTCACCTATGTACAGTATTCACATATCCTCTCTAGAGCGCGTAGAAATTTACTGTTTTACTCTTTTTGATCTCTTTGTAACGTAGACGGATCCAAATGATCTGGATCGATCGGTTTAGATGAGCTGAATTCATCCGAGTTTATGAATTCGAGAATTCCTCTTGAGAATTTTCCTCTTGTTCCTCAGGGTCATCATCATCATCATCAGGATCATTTGGCGTTTACTGTTTCATTAGTATACACGTTGGAGTTCGATATTCCCGTAGACGGACAAACAATAAATGCTCGATTTCTACAGGCTGTAACTACGAAACTATTGATCTGACAAAAAAAAACGCAAAGAACAAAAATTGTAGAGAATTGTATGTTTTATATAATGAAATAATCACAGACGTTCCAGAATCTGAAGATCAAGACGAACAAATACCTGAAATCAATGAATTTCTATTTTGGCAAACGCCAGATGATCTTGATGATGATGATGACCCTGAGGAACAAGAGGAAAATTCTTAAGAGGAGTTCCCGAATTCATAAACTCTGATGAATTCAGCTCATCTATACCGTTCGATCCAGATCATTAGGGTCCGTCTACGCTACAAAGAGATCAAAAAGAGTAAAACAGTAAACTTCTAATGCATCGTGGACTATGCCCACTGGGGACACCACATCAAAAAAAAAACCGCACCCTATTGCTCTACCTCTGTGGTGGTGTGGAAAAGAATAAAAAATACAAAAATAAAAGAAATTCTCGATTTCTACACGCTGTAACTACTAAACTATTGATCTGACAAAAAAACATAAAGAACAAAAAATTTAGAGAATTGCATGCTCTACATTTTCTATAATAACTTAGATAGAGGTATCTCGCACGGATAATGAAATAATCGCAAAAATGTGATTTTGCACCCCTATTCTCCAGTATGGCGGGGCGAGCGGCAACCCCCCAAGGTCGCAAACTCAAAAACATTAATAATATGCCTGATAGAAGATACCTGCCAAGTATAAACTTTTCTGTACCTTTTGCAAGGTAAAACTCCCTATTGATTGGACTAATATGTCTTTTGTAGTACATCTTGATAAGACTTTTTAGGGAAATAAAAGGCGCGAATAAATTTATTTAGATATCTAACAAAATTAGCATACTTTGGTTGAAAATACAAATAAAAAACGCATAAAATATAAAACAGTCTGGATAAGCGTCGTGCCGAATTAAAAACCTTTTACGAATCTACGACATAATAAACATAATCTATTATATAAAAAAGAGATCGGAATCTATTATCATAAACTTTATTATTACCATAATAAATCAACATTAACGTAAAATTCATTGAGCTTAGTGAAGCGTACAGTTGAGGGGTATAAAAGCGTTACAGCAAATAGCCAGTCTAAGTCATTAAAAACGAATTTGCTTTCTTAATTGTATGTAATTGAATGCCTACACTGATTTTAATACATTTAATTCCAATTTAATTTCTAAGCAAAACATTAGAGCTTTCTCATTATCTTTCTTTATTTATTTGTATTTTTAAAATGTGCGTTTATAATAAAACTACTTTATGAAAATTTTCAATATTGCGGCGCATCCCCAATTTTAAACAAGCTTAGAATTTACAAAATTGAATATTATTATACTGGTTACAAATATGTAGTAAAGAATAGCTAAATGAATAATTTTGCAGACTTTATTGGTCGTAAGTTAATGTAGATTTGACGTCACTGCTGTTGCTATCATGTTAATTGACAATCAAGATCAAGAGGATTTCTTAAAAAAATGTTAAAAAGATCTTGCAAATAGTAGTTGCTCAAACGTAACTTGCGTATAAGGGTATCATTTTACGAGAAATATTCAACAACAACATTCAAAAAGATGCAAGATATTCGAACACGTTCAAATAATACTTTTCTAAAATGTACCTGCATTTCAGCTCTTAAGGCTGTATGACACGCTACTAAATTTTGTAGAAAATTTGTTATAAAATGAGAGAAACCCTCGTTCAGGACCAATGAACGATCAGGATCATAGTCTGTCTTTGTCATTTTTACAGAATTTTCTGTAAAATTTAGTATCGTGTCACACTAGCTTTAGAAGGGGTTTATTTAAGTGCTGAACCTGTTCCAATAACAATTATCTGGATACTTGAAGTGAAAATTTCAAGAATGGAGATTTTAAAATAAAATATATCTGCAAATGTAGGTACATTTTAAAATCCTAAGTGGACACAAAATGTTGTTTACGCAAGCGCTAAAGAATTTGATCTTTGGAATGCCATGCAGATGCAAATCTGTTGATTTTCTAAAACTAGAAATTGTTCTGCTGTTATTATACTTTCTAGAAACTGTGAAACTTTCTCTCACTCTCTCTTATTGACACATTTTGTTTCTATAAACTAAATGATGTTATCATTATCCTTTTGTGTTTTCTACTTTGTTTTGTTACTTTTCTAACTATAAGTGCAAGCTGTTTTGTTAAGGTCCAGAATAAAGCTCGGAATAAAGCGATTTGTTTCTGATTAATAATTCTTGCCCTTCATCTTTCTATTGGAGCAAAATTTAAGCATACGCAACTTTGCACAATATCTTCGCTTACGATAACTTTTGCGAAAATATATTGATTGGAATTTCTTTACGCGAAATATTTGTTTTGACTGAAGTTGAGTAACGTCACTCTTTTTGCAACTGATTAGAAAATAAAAATTTTTCGCAACTGGTGAAAATTTATTTCTTGAAAATTTGCAGTCCTGCTTCGCACTTATGCAACTTTTCGTCGCAATAAGCAGTAATTCATATTTCTGTCAGAATTATCAGTAAAAATGAATGAATGAATGTAATATACAGGTATTTCACGAGTGACAATGGGCTCGGCGGAATCGAAAATGCAACCAACAATACATTTGTAAAGCAAACCTGAATATCGGCGCGAACAATCACCATATTATTTCGGTTCTCCAGTTCTGATAGACCCTGTACCTATATCCAGGTTTGCTTGGCAAATGTATTGTGGGTTGCATTTTCAATTCCGTCGGGCTTATTATGACTCGTAAAATACCCTGTATTTCAAAAATAATTCTGGAACGTGGAAGTCCTGTATGTTTCTCCATTCCAATATTTTGTTTTCTGTTTAGGGGAATACTATTGCTATATAAACTTATCACTATCAGAATAAGGTTATCTTACGAGAGAATTATGGTTCTTAACTTTATGGACTTATTGAAAGAATATTTCTATTTTTTACACTTCAAAAAATTGTAATAACCTAATATTTTTTTAAATTGTAGATTTAATTTCTTTGACAGCTTAAACACAGTTTTTTGGTTTCATTAGATTTTAGTTATTTTTACTAATCAACAAGCTGTTTCAAAATAATGCTAACTGTTTTATAGAGCTTAATTAATTAGATTAACGGCTAAGCGTTCTACGCAATTAAAAATTTAATACGAAATTCTATTTCAAAATAACGATCCCATACTGCAAGTAATTTACGCTTTATTGGTAATTTTCCAGAATTTGCATTATTAAATGCTCAACATCTCAATTAAATATTCGAATTTGTGGTAGAAAAACCGTGTTTATCATATTTAATAATTCAGTTAGTGTAAAAAGCAGCTAATAAAAAATTTCCATTAAAGAAGGTCACAATAAACAGCCGAATAACTTCCATCGAAATTAAACGCAATTTGCAATAAATTCTTGCTAAGCCATTATTTTGTTTCCCCTATAAAAATCTTGCCGGAATAAGCATTTCTTCATCCGTACACTGTTAAACACCGTTTCGGATGAGGGGCTCGCCCTCCTGTCCCGGCCGTCTCTTTCATCCCCTGTTAATTGCAAGAAGCTGCGAAATGGCCTTAATTGCGAGAATTTTTCAGGCGAAGAAACGAATTTTTAGGTGGATCTGCTCGATCCGGCGGCGGTCCATTAAGCTCCATTAGCGCTTGTTGGTGAAAACCCGAAACGATTAATAAAAATTTGTTTTGACTGACAATCGCGTCTGGATCTCTTTCGACAATAACAGCGTAAAATAGGAGGCGAAATTAGCTGAACTCTGGTTCATTTGCATTGCATTTTCCAGCGGATTTAGTCGGTGATGAGTTTTATTTTTTACTGCCGTGCGGCGCCAGATACGTGGCCCGTTTGCGGCTAATCCGCAAGGTGGAAGATGCGCTGATAAGGCTGAAGAATCGCGGGGCATCCGCTCCGGCCCTTATAATTTCATTAAGGCGACTAATACTTAATCTGGCCGAACAATGTTCGCCTTCCGGAAACCAGAGACAATTTGTTTAATGTTTGCGCTTTCTAATTGCCTCGTTGTTATATTTTCACTTTATTAGCTGGTGCGGAGCTTTCCTGTCTAGTGCAAAATTATCCGGCGTTTATTATGTTGCTGTTAACTAGTCGCGTTTAAAAACGGCTCTAGGAGAGTTTAAAAGGAGAAGCTCAAACAACTCCGACCCGACTCCCTCTTATCGGCCTCCTGGAACTGATTTCTCGAGCTCTACAAAGGGAAGATGGCCCTCGGGGTCGCTCCCGCTCTGATAACGCCGCCGTTTTAAACCTTATCCGATCGGGATCGCTAACGTCGATCGCAAAAATCGCAAAATATGAGCCCTGCTCATCCTATTCTAATTATCACAAGGAAAGAGCAGGTTTTTAGATGTACACATCTGAATTCCACCGCAGAACAAGACAAAGAAGACAAGTGGCACATTACTTGACTTTTTCCGTAATAGTAAAGTTTCTTCTGTTGTTAGGGTATTGAAAGAGAAACAGGAAAAACTCAGCTGGCATAAACATTTTTTATTCGACAAATGTGCATATAGGTAGATACAAGACATAGAGATAGCACAATATTCTGACTTAGAGCCTTTGCTAACTGCTAATAAACGGGATAAATAAAGGACCATATTTTTCACTTCCTAGCTAGAAGGAGAGTAGTGAGACGTTGGTCGTCTTTTCAGCCACAAAGATAGAAAATCGGGATGGGTATGGTAAGCATGTTGAAGGATGGTGGTATATACAAAGGGCAGAGATTTGTGATATGCGAATATGCAGCCCTACCAACTGTACTGAAAAAAACCCACACCAAGCCAGTCAGGCGTCTCTGGGACTCGAACCCGGCACCTGCCGAATACAAAACGGCGCGCTAAGCGCTTGGCCGCAGTGGTCGGTACTTGAACATTGACGATTCTAGATGTTTTAATAGTTCCCATCCCTTCCTAACTTTTTAACCAGGCAAGATAGGACTAAATCAAATGATGTCAACTTTATTATTTTTGACTCAATGGTGAAATTTGAAATTTTCGAGCTGACCTGACTCCTCTTGCTATTTGAAATTTCAAAGTTGACAGCAGCCCCAAGGTCACATTTGTAGATGCTCGATGTGATCGTTTTGGTTAGTTCAAACGTTAGATAGGTGTGAGGACTGTTTACGTGACGTGACCTTTTTTGCATTTAATAATTGGGAAATGGGTTCTCGCTAAGGAGACTTTTTCAGAAATAGTTAAGAACAATATATTTCATTAATTATTTTTTCCCGTAGTCGGGAAAGCTCCGTCAGTGTCCATGGTACTCAAGCAGCTATGGTCCGGCGCAGAGCACAAAATGTAGCCACGTCATCCTTAATGAGAAATAGATCGTTGACAACTGACACGTGAAAAGAGTTTCTCATAAGTCTGATGCCACATTTTTTAATTTTTGCCGATATTAATTAACCGGGAGACAATTCAAATCTTGACATTTCACTTTGTAATATTTAATAAATAAATTATTCTCTAAAAAAGCGAAATAACAAAATTATTACCCAATATTTAACCGGTTCCCCTATGGTCTATCACGAGCCGCTCGTTGTGGGCGTGTCCATGGCATGGATATAGATGTCAGATGTCATGTTGTCAAAATCAAAAATAGCGCAAGATGACCGTTCAGTGTTAAAAAGTAAACAGTTGTAAGTTGTAATCGTTTGCTATTCACGTTTTGATAATTTTTTGTTATAAGTACAGTGTGCCCATTTTATCGATTCCCGCCTTAAAACTACAAAATAGGCAACACAATTTACTTTTCGGAGATTGCTATGTTTAAAAAAAATGTTTTTGAAAATTTTCAAAAGGTTGCATTGAATATTACCGTCATGGATGACATCAGTCATCAAATACTTCAAAAGTTTGGAAATAGAGGAACTCTAGTTTAAACTATTAGGTTATGCGTTATGTCACTTTGTGGCATATTAAATGTTTCACTTTAGCTAACTATGTTTCTTATTTTTAAAAATAAATAATTTCCACCTAGATATCTGTGCAATGTATTATGTGTTGCCTATTGCTAAACCGTAAGGCGGGAAGAGATAAAATGGGCACCCTGTACATATTTAGCGAATAACTGAAGTATGTCCGAGGCCATTGAAAACGAAATGCATTTTGCGCTTCGAGAATTGACGCAGAGCGCGGCAAACTATGTATGATCTAGTCTCACCAAAGTCCCGAAAAGTGTATGATTGCTACAAAATGCTCATAATGAAAAGTATTTGGCTACAAAGGTAAAATTTTTGAGTTCTCTAGAGGAAGAATAATAAATTAAGTATTATTATTGTAGGTTATGTCTGACCGGCGCTTATGATGCGATGAATTCACCAATTTGACAATGAGAGATATCGAAGACTTGGGCTCTGCTATCCTAGTTAAAGTTCAGGACACTAAAAATTACAAATTGCGATCATACACCATTTGCAGAAAGTACATCGGATAGTTTGGATAGTTTTGTAGACTTTAAATACTAATATTATCGAAACTTCAAGTACCAATAACAAGGGAAGTAGAAATTTCTAGTGCATTAAAATTTGAAAACTGCCAATTCGAAGATTGTAATTTTAATGTAACTGCAGAAAAAGAAAAATAAATAAGTGAGTTCATGTCCGATTTTTTTCTTTGTGATCCGCCCAATTGCCGACCTCGACTTCATCTCGGTCTTCAATCTCTGGGCTTAGCACAAAAAGACTCCCTTGTACTCTCATGGCCGTTTGCACCGACGTTCCTTATTTTTAAACCAAGCTTAAAAACAATTGTTACGATTTTAATAATTGCAACTAAGGTTTCAAGTTCTTCTTAATTTTAAACTACGACAGTGCAAACGGCTATCAATCTTATTGTAAATAGTACTTTTACCGTCTTTTGTAAATAAAAAGTTCGAAAACTGCCAGTATTCTTTTTGCATCCCAGACGAATCCTACGTGATTTCGTGCGTAATAAGGTTGCGCCTTCGAGATGAACACCTATAACTTAGGGGAAATAATAGTATATTACATACCGAGGACAATAGTTTACCAAGAGGCTTGCCCTCGAGCTGAACTAGTTCTCGAGACACAGGAATGGTACTTTCGCCGAGGTTTGTATACTATTTTATTCACAATCAGTCATTTAATAAAACAAGCAACATTATTATAATAGTAGGCGCGCACGATTGAGATTGTATTAAATTTTAGTCAAATAAAATTGACATTTGCTTAGATTTTTTAACAAACAAAATGTGCGATAGTGGAATAGAGTACAATTGCGGCAATCCGCATACAAATTAACACTCAATCTTTTCCCCGAGAAAAGCAAACTACGATAACAAAAAAACCTACAGAGATTTTCGCGATTGGTGCGACAGTGGCGCCCCCACAGGTCAGTTATGGGTTTCATTACTGACCAATTACGATTTATTACTGACTCCTTTTTTCACTATTACTGACCGGTTGAAGTATACGCGTGTAATCGCTCACTTTACAACTTTTAGTGTTCGAAAACTGTACATTACTAACCGATTGTGTAGGTACTTAGTAAGTTGATTTAATCAAAGTTGTGGTTAGATAATTTAAAAACCAAGTTAAGTTACAACAAAAATCATTTCCGAGGTCAGTATTTCACTAAAACAGTCTGTTGAACTCGTTAACATTTGTAAAATTGTCATGTTCATTATATTTCTTTGGAAAAGTCAATATGCCGAACTAAATCGCATTTGGAATCAGTTCCGGTGCAGTTTTTATCTTCGCACCGCACATAACTCGGCTATAAGTAATTAATTTTCCTTTGGAAGTTAACAGGATTTCTTTGTTCGCTGATTTCTCGGCTAATTACATTTTACAAATAGGAGTTGTTTTTTTCTTGTTTTCGTTGGAAGCGTTGATTCGTACGGAATGGGGTCCGCTTGAGGAAACGCATCCATTTTGTTCTGTTCACCAACAGCTGTCCCTGCGGTATATTAGAGAAAGGGAGGGTGCGACATGTAATTATACATCACTTCATTATATTTCGCTAATTACTTTCGAATGGCTCCTGTTCAACTTTCTTAGCGGGGGTTTCGCGCGATACACCGCCGACGGGGGAGACGCTGTAATTTAACGTGTTTTACATCCACAAAGACCGCCGTTTCCGGTTCTTGTCTTCCGAGGCTGGAGATGGTGCTCGATTTTTCAAACCGAGCCTGCGTTTATTGGGAAAATATTGTTCCAAGAAATAAAAGCGACGACGGAACAATTAATGAACACATTTTTTTCACGTTTGGAAATATTTCCACAGATCTGTCAAAATGATGGTTCCCGCCGGAGGAAACCCACCGATTCCATCCGTTGCGATGCGAAAGTGTTTAATGAGAAATGATGAAGCTGTTCCGACTCTGCCAATTCCATCAGTCCTAAATAAAATAGATTTCGGTCCGAATTAACGGCAACTAATCTACTTGTCTGAGTATTTTTTTACACGTCGTATAAACGCGTGTGCACCAATAAAACACGTGCGGAATGGAATTACAGATATAAATTCCGGCGCTGAAGTCTTTATGAGATAGGACCTCTTGCCGGAAGATCTGGTCTTAGGTTTCATTATTTTTTACAAGCTTCTTTGGTTTATGTGCGTTCAAATGGCGACTATATTTCGAGTCGTAACGGCGTAACAGCGCAATTCTCCACCAGGAAAAATTCGAGCTTAAATGTGGCACAATCCGTGCAATTATAAGGTCCGGAATAGTGACAGGGCCCGGATCGCGCAAATGAAGCTTGTCAAATGGCGGACGAGACGGAGAACACCTGGAAAACAGCGATCCGGGCCTAATTGGGAAATATAGCTTTCATTTTCCGGGCAGATATTTGTTTGTAAAAAATATTCTCCGAGAGAAACGCACTGTGCAAGTTAAGTAAATAGAAATTACGGCGTAAAGTTTTCCCAGACGGTATATTGAGCGGTTATAACTTCCAGTTATGTTGCGCCTACTCCACTGAACTTCGTCTAGCGAATTAAACGAATCGTTCCGCACAACTCAAACAAACCTTAAAACGCCTCAAATTTATACTATGAAACATGAATAATTAAACAAAAGATCAACTTTCCGGCTTAAGTATTTCGCCGAACAATTATCCGACTTTTTCGTTTTGTCTTCGGCGCCATTCGTAAACTTCCGAACGTGATAATTAAAGTTTCGTAGAAAAGTTTATGAGCATCTAATAATTATTTCCACCACAATTCCACTACAACGTTGCTAATTTCGCAAGTGCGCTTTACAAAAGCACACTCGAATGACTGATATCAAATTAGCCCCACTGTTTCTACACATAATAAAAGGTTTTTTTCGATTCGGGAAAAAATACAAATAAAACCGACCGGTTGCGAGGCTTACGGCTTGAATATAATCAAAACTGAAACTAAAAACGTTTTGTCGGGATTAAAAAAGCACGCAAAATATCGACGGACGTTCAGAAATGCAAGCCGATGCTTGACGATATAGAGCACAATTGCTGATACTCGATTGGCAAACAATCGAGCTTTGTTGATGAAAGCGTAATAATAATTCACTATGGTCGACCGTGTTCGGTCGTGAAAGACTAAAGTGGAGTCGTGGATTAATTCATGTAAGTTTTAGCTGGGAGGAAGCAGAGGTTAAATTGTAAAGGAGGCGGGTTTTGTGTGCTTTCCATCCGTAGAAAAATAACTTATATTTTGAGTCGAAAATGTTCACGAAAATGTTCACTCTTGAAAGATAAAAGACAAGTTGTGGATTGGTCCATACAAGCTTCAGCTGGAGGAAATCAGAAAGAAAATTAATTTTTAAGGAGGATATTGAAAATATTAAATAATTTTAATGAAGATGAAGTGATAATATGAAAATGTTTTTCGCACAACATCTATAAGGGGTATTGATAAATACCGTATGTTTCAAAAAATTTCTGGTCAAGTAAGTCCTGCAAAACAAAAGCATTAAAAACGTATGGCGCAGCTTGTCAAATAATAACTGAACTGAACTGTCAAAAACGTCATTAATTGCCGTAATAATTTTGTTAGCAAAATGTTATCTATGACAATGATTTTCACTCCTGAACAACAGATATTCATGACTGAACCTTATTTTTCCAATGGTGACACACTTCACACATTTCGAGAAAGTGACAAGTGTTCAGCAGAAGTGCTCGACCCAAAGTTTGTACTGAGGAAAATATTGACTGTCAAACGTGGAAGACGAACCCCAATTATCTCTCAGGCAACTGTCGCAGCAGACTGAGTTATCAGTGTCAATTTGTCAAAGGATTGTTCGAAAGGATCTTGAAGATTCAGTAACAGCTGAAAGATACCGGAACAACATTCTTGATGTTTTCACAATCAACTCCAACTGGCTCAAGGGTATTTTCAATAAGACGGGGCTACAGCACGCGACACTCTTCGTTATTTGTGGCAATTTTTTGCACCTATGCTGCTTGATAAAGAGGAGTCTTCCAATGTGCATCGAAGCTCAAGGCTATCATTTTTAACACTTGCTCTAGAGTAATTTAAAACACATTATTGTTAATTGTTGTTTATTTATTTATTTATTGTTGTTACATTACTTGTTTACACATATTGCCCGGGTTTATTGGCTTTTGTTGATGTTGTTGTTGCGCGGCCGTGCCGGGTACATAACCTAACTTTAATCCGAACCGAAGCAAATAAGCGATCGTCTGCGCCTCCGCGGTACTGCAATATGAAATCTTGGCGCCAACGCCAACGGCCAACCCCAATTCTCGTAGAATCGTAGGGGAAAGGAACCGTTCTCAAGCTTTTTTTGAAATTGCCATTTTATGACAGTTCATTCAAAACAATTATTGTGATAAACACATTTCCACCTGAATATTCAAGTTACGCCATACGTTTTTAATGCTTTTGTTTTTCAGAACCTACTTGACCAGAAATTTTTTGAAACATACGGTAGTTAACCTTCGTCATCTCTAATAAACAAAGACAACTGTTGTTACCGTAGCAATCAAGTACCTAAGTATAAAAAAAATATACAAAGTTTGGCGTTAAAAGATTTGGTCCTTTTCGAATTATATATATTTTTTAAAAGCCACGTTGGATGTAAATTTGAATATTGACAAAATGGAGGACAGTTCAGTGATCAAGCAGCTATTTTTGGTAAAGAAATGTTTGATACCATGTTGACAACTTTAGCAGATCAATGTTCTTTCTGTTTTACTATAAAAGATTGGGTTGTAGCGTTTAGGAGTGATTAAACAACAACAAAAACAACAGAAAATCTCCACGATATTTTGACTTTGAACATTTAATATGAATTATTAACAATGAATTGAGTGTGAAGCAATTATGAGTAAAATTGAAATCTATATGTTTGAATGTTGATCAACAACGAATGAGGATGTGTAGTTACAATGAATAAAATTTGGGGCCTTTATTATGATCCAGAAATCAAAATATGAAAAAATGGAAACAGGCTGGTTCTGATCCCAAAAAACTTCTCTTGCAGAAGATCTGGTGGAAAAGACCTCGCCTTATTTTCTGAGAGAAAGATGGGGTAATTTTCACTGATTACATGCAGCAAGGAAAATCGGTGAGGGGGGGATTACTGCTGTTTATTGTTAACAAAACTTCGAGCCAAAGTAGTGGAAACACGACGTACCAATGTTCTAAGCAACAAGCATTCATTTGCTTGTCTTCTGCAAAAATTCAATGAAATTGGTTTCAAAATTCCCGATCACACAGCATAGTCTCTGACTTAGTTCTTTTAAATTATGAAGTAAGTACTTATTTTGAAAACTCAAGAAAGTCTTAATAGGGTGAACATCTGCGTCGAAATAGCTGGTGATCGATGCTCTAGAGACCTAGTTTACAGAAAAAATCGTGTTCTTGCCAGAGTAAGAATACGATTTTTTTCTCTAAAGGGTTAGACGTATTTTATAAACGTTGTGTTAGAGGTAATGAATTATGTTGAGTAAATTAATATTATTTCGCAATTATTGTTACCACCTGCCCTCCGGAGCAGTCGAACTGTTAATTCCATCTTCAGGGCCGGTGTCGAGATTCATTGACTGATGCCCTTATTAACGCCGGGGTATTTAGCAGATGCATCCCGTCGAAAGAAGATAGCCGTTTTGTAGTCCAGTCCGGTTTATTCGGACCGTCTGGCTCTGAAAAGAGCGGCAGTTTTTCAAAGCCTGGCTCCGGTTAAACCGGGCTGGACTACGAGACGGCCATCTTCTTCAACGGGTTGTATATGCTACTCCGGTGTTAATAAAGGCATCGACTAACAAATCTCGAGCGCTCCAGAGAGCCGGTGGTAACATAATGGCGCCCAACGTGGGGCTCTCCTCCGACAAGGCGTCGGAGAGCCCAAATTCCCGACCGATGTCAACGTCCCGGATAGCAGCAGGAAGCCGTTCCGTTCGTCCACAAGCACCAGACTTGAGGAAGAAGTCGTGGGTCAACTATTGTCCATCGTCGACCTAGCCAGCTGCCCATTGTGTCCAGCCCCCGAGATCGGTTTTTTGCGCGTTTCGCGGGATTGTGTCGTTTTCCGAGTGCCAGAGTGCCAAAGTATAAAACCTGAGTGAATTTAATAAATTATTTTTTCGTAGGTGTTTGATTTAGGTAACGGTCAGTAAATTGAAATATGTTTAATGGATAAGCGATTAAGCTAAATATTTAATTTATAAAGTACTGAAACAACGTGAAACTAAGTTGCTGCGGAAGGTATAAACTGTTAAGTTTAGTCCTCACAAATTCTCATGGAATCTCTCCGTCAGTCTTGAGTTAGTATCGGGACGAATAAAAAGGACAGGTTTCATCAGATTTCTGAGAAACACTTTTCACGTTCCACTGTTTTGTCAACGGACGATTCATATCCTCATTAATGGGTAACGTGGCTTCTTTTTGTGCTCTGCGCCGAACCACAGCTACGTGAGTCTGATGTACACTGGGAAAGCCTCCCCGACTACGAGAACTCCAATAAAATAATGAATGAAAAATTATTGTAAAATCTATTGTGGCAAAAGGTCACCTTGGCGAGAACAACAATAGTAGAACTAATAAATAATGGTAGTGAAATTAAATCTTGAATACAAATTTTTAAAGAATTAGGGAAATAATTTACCTGGTAATTTTACAACATACGAACAACTACGAGTTCTCTGTAGTGGGTAGATTATTATCAAACACCCTACTTTCTCGCCCTTTACTTGACCTAAGTCTGTAATTAGTTCAGTTAGATTTTAAATTCGTTATTTTAACTAATCACCGTAGCTTTTTCAATTTTTGTAGAAGTTTTATGCAACTGTTTTTTCCACCATAATTTTCACCAGACCGAA
Source organism: Tenebrio molitor (assembly GCF_963966145.1). Classification (NCBI taxonomy): domain Eukaryota; kingdom Metazoa; phylum Arthropoda; class Insecta; order Coleoptera; family Tenebrionidae; genus Tenebrio; species Tenebrio molitor. The sequence goes on from NC_091047.1 coordinate 29,278,853, forward strand.
TTTACATAATTTGTTGTTGGTTTACAAATTTGAAAATGAATATAATTTCTTTATACAATAATTGCCCAGCAAGAAAACAAAGAGAAATGAACTGAAACAAATTTACATTATTTTATAAATCTAAATTGGGTTTGAAATGCTTTTATGCAAATGTTATAGAGTTTGACCTTTGCAATGCCATGCACATGCTATTCTGTTGATTGGCTAAATTTAAGAATTGTTCTACTTTTGTTTAAATTTTACAAAGACGTTCTAATTAGTTTGAAATATTTATTTATTCTCTCTCATTCACACATCTTGTTTCTGCGAAACTAAACGTTGTTACCGGTATTTATTTTGTATTTTCTGCCAATTCCTTTTCTAATTTGTTTTGTTACTTTTCTAACTAAAAGTACCAATGATTCTTGTCATTTTCTACGATGAAGCATTGTGTACTTACCTAATTTGACAAAAATTTGACATCGCTTAATCTAGTGAATATTATTTCTCCCAATCTGAAATTTTGTCAAATTTATTAATTCAATTATCCCCTGATTTTAACAGACATTTTCAAAAATGTCGAACACATGTTTACTGCAACATTTTTTCCCATAAATATATGTATATTATTACCCTTGTATCTGGGTTTACCCCACGGACGCCTACAGTTTCAAAGATGGTAGGAAAGTACTACATTACCACTTTTAAGGATTACTTTGCCGACAAAAACATGAAGAAACATAAAATATAACAACTAACAAAAATTGTTGTTAAAAGGACAATTCGTTGAAATTAATTTAAATTAAAATTCTTAATTTAGCGAACATATTCGAACCATTATACTACAATCAAACTTTCCAAGAGACTTAAGGACAATTAGGCAGGTTTCTGACAGACGTTTGTTAGCAAACAAATTTTCTAAATAAGGGAAGCAGACCTTTTGACGTCTTCCAGGAGTCGGTGGTGAGACTAGATTGAAAATGAAATAAATTGAAGAACAATATTTCAACTATATCTTTCCATCTTTTTAAAAAAAGATATAGATTTTCGAGAGTTTCTGCCAACCCTTTTTGGAGTTTTCTTGAAATATTTTCGTTTTCCAAATATGTACAGTGTTATTCACATTACACTACCGGCACCATGGTTTTTGTAATGTAAATGTAATTTGGGTTGCATGTGAGGCTAGTACAGCTGGTACTCTTACGTGAACAGCCCTGTATACAGGGTATTTCCCGAGTGATAATGAGCCCGACGGAATTAAAAATGTACCCCACAATACAGTTGGAAGGTAAAATTGGATACGGACACGGTAAATATCCAGCTTTACCTTCTAAATGTATTGTGGGTTGCATTTTCAATTCCGTCGGGCTCATTATCACTCGTGAAATACCTTGTATATATTTAGTGAAAACTAACTGTTAACGATAAGAAAATTTGAAATTAAGAATCAAAAAAGTAGAAAGTAGAGGTGCAGTCTCATTCTTCTCGTCACCGAATCTTCAAAACAGATACAAGCTCCCCCTCCAGAACTCTGCAAAGCACAAAGCTGTCCACGGCCCAACTGCCGCTATTCAAATATCATAAGCGGAGAAGTGTGTTAATTACAGGGCGTGTGTAGCAGTGACGCTTTGTTTCAGACAGTAAATTACCGCATTTAATTAGATTTTCAAACAATCTCCGCTGAAAGAAAACGTGTTTCGCCTGTGAAAACGTCCACGTCTGTGTTCTTTTGTGCCCAGAAATCGGCTAATTAGGAATATGTAGGTGGCGGGACACCGGTCCCGATCGAATTCCGGTGGGTCCGTGGAAGACTGCTCCGGCCGGGCTTTTTATCAAATTACCGGAATACATTTCAGCCGATGTCTCCCCGAACACACAAAGGCATTTCTCATTCAACGACAATATAATTTAATTTGTGGCCCGGCAAAAGACGAATAGCTCAAGATAGAGAAACGTCTTCAAAACATACGTCCCGGCTCATGTTATATAAGATGCTGATTGCCTTTAAAACGTCTACCTCTCTAGGAGCCATTATCTTTATTGTTCTCCCGGTTTGACAGATAAATAACTGGGCGCGACAGTTCAATGGCGAGCCTCTATGAATATATTAGCGGGGTACGTCAATTAGGGGATGTTGACAACGGTTTATTACGTATTTGCAGGTAAAATGTTCATTAACCACTGTTGCTACCAAATTAATTTAGCGTTTAATTGAACGATTAATTAACCGGATATCTGTATCGGGGCCCGAACCTTCTGCAACGTCATGGCATCAATCATGCGGATATGCCCGACCGGGGCCTACACCTTAATAACATCCTGCTATCAAATAAATTTGGACGCTCGGCTGCTCATCGAAAACGAAAGTCAACTCTTAGATTGATTCGTACCGCTCATTTGTTGTCGACTGGATCATACTCTTCAACAATCAGCTCAAATTTAATTATGAGATATTTTATTATTTTTATCGAAACTGTTTTATTATTACTTAATCCTTCATTTCAGAACAGAAACGTCGGTACTCACTTGATTAATTCCACCCATCCGAACAACAATATTAAAGGAGTTAATTACGCAATTATTGCGTAATCGAACGAGATGAAAACACCTACTTGACAACGAATGATGTCGGTAATTCCATTTAAGTCTTCGTGTAACGTTGCAGGTGAGCTATAGCTTTAATTATCCCGTGCTCCACCACCTGTATATTAAAATATGTCTAACGCTAAACGCTCAACTTCTTAGTTTGTTCATTTTAATATCTTAAGTATAAGGCTGACAAACAGACATTAAGCTGATTATAACGTCGGTTCGTGCACTTTACACTACAACTAATTACGTGGAATCGCGATAATTAAATTTGCCGATAAAGAAGATGGAGAGGGTGGAAAGCTGATTGGTTTCATAAAGTAAAGGGATGGGAAAATATACCGTAAAGTTAGATGTTCGATTTTCAAACAAGAGGTATTCTTTTTTGTCTGAAACTCTGACTTGACTTTCTGTATTTCTTGTTGAGAGAATATCCCTATCTGAACTAAAATTACTTTAAAAAATGACAGTGAAAAAGAACATACATTTTATTTAAATAACCCTTTTTTCTTGGTCATTCCTGGGCGTTTTTCCTGAAATCACTTTACTTTTGCTTTCTATGGAGCCGATTCACCTGGTTCAATCCACTGTTTCGACTGTTTCGGGTCATAGTGGTAAATCCAGGTCTCATCCATAGTCACAAATCGTTTCTTGAAATGCTTTGGATTCCTTTGAAACACTTCCAAACACTCATCTGGTGTTTGAGCTTGAACGCGTTTTTGCTCCGAACTGAGCAAACGCGGCACACATCTTGCAGAAAGCTTTTTTAAATCAAATTCGTTGTGCAAAATATGAAATACCCTCTCGTCCGACATTCTTACGGCTTCAGCAATCTCATGCACCTTTATTCGGCGATCTGCCAAAACCATGTGGTGGATTTTATCCACAATTTCAGGTGTGGTCGCCGTTTTTGGCCGTCCTGAACGTGGTTCATCATTTGTGTGGGTACGGCCACGCTTGAATTCAGAAACCCGAAAACTCACGGTGGAAAATGAAGGTGATGAATTCCAAAGAACAACATCCGACCTTGATTTGATTTCTTTTGCCGTTTTTCCTTCCAAATGAAAAAATTTGATAACCGCTCGAATCTCGTTTTTATCCGTAATTGAAAACACACAATATTGTTAGAGTCAAATATTTGTCAAATCCAAATTACTTGGCAAATTCTTTTGAGATTTGCAATAAACATAACATAAAGGTGTTGTTTTTAGAACAACATAAAAACAATTTAAAAAAGGCGACCCCTTGGGACTCATTCCGGATACTTTCCAATTCACCCTCGTATCATACAATGGCCATGCCTGTTTATAAATGAATCTTTTTTTGTTTGTTTCTCAGAAAAAGATACTTACCTTCATATAACATTAAATTAGTTTAATACATATAATAGTTTACTAAAGTGATGTTTTGTTGACCGAGCATGACTGATTTGAGTACGAGCGCATCGAGTAGGTGTTCAATAGTCATACGAGCTCAGTTAAGGCCGATTCATACTATAGGTACGGTCGCGGTCAGATCGCGGTCAAGTCAAATATTAGAACATGCATTTTGTATTGAAGTGTTCATATTATGAGGCACGGTCAAGTCAAGCTCTGGTCAAATGATCGCGCTCATTCTGCTGAAGAATATTTGAGCGATCCGAGACCGTGCCGTCTAAGCAGAAACTGCAAGTCTGAACAAGCAATGATCACGATCAAATCAAAACACTCATTCATCATCCACTCATATACCTAAACATTGGTAGGTACTGTTACGTTATAAATTACTGGCCCGAACTGGCAACCCTGTTACCGGTTACACATCCGGAATGTTCAGGGGTATAACGAACAAGTCGTGGCTTCGACTCGGTTTACAATGCGAACCACGAGAAACGCCGACTGAAGCTGAAAAATTGGTGAGAACAGCCCGGAGTACGGGAAATGATACACAATCTTCCAACTAATCGTTTATTCAGATGTCAACAATGAAAATAATGAAATAAATGAAAAGGAAAACAACGAAGCCTGACTAGCCTAATGGCGTATACAAATTTAAATAATCCTAACTCCTCGGAGGGTCCTCCGGGTCCCAGACGTTCAACGACGAGTACCGGCGAAACAGTAAAAAAAATCCTTTCTTTAGCGAAGGAGGAAGGGCGACTGATCCTACGTAACGTCGCTATTCGGCTACGCCGCCCGCATAAGCGGAGAGGTCCTCCAAGTCTTTCTTCGCTCCAAAAAAAAATTGAAGTTTAGATTTTTTCCTTCTGTAAGGTCCGGTGAAGAACCACGCGAAAAAAAAATTATCGGTGAGCGCGATACACAATTCCTGGCGAGGTCGCTCACGGATTGATAAGCGTTCGTGAATATAAAAACCCGACGGACTTGATAAGGGATTTTTTTGTTTAATTAATACAATTATTGAATTCACGCGCCTTATAACAAAACTGCAACTTTAACAGTCGAACAAATTATAAAACCCTAAACGCGATAATTAAATTAAATGAATTCGATGGAAGCCATTCACCCGTCGAAATAATGAGTTGCGACAATGGAAATGTGACAATAGTTAAATACAAACGCTCAATTAGTTCGACGGAGTGACAAAATACAACCGAAAACTTTGGGAAGCCACGGCCTGTAGAAAATGGGGTCACCACTGCTCCGGACTTGCTGGTGGGTAGATCCGGCACCTTCCGGTGAATCCGGGGACGACCTGGACTGACAGGACCCGACGAGATCCTGATCCGCAAAAGCGTTCGGTTTGGAACCTTCCGTAGTGAAGTCCGTGATCCGCTTGGCGATTTGGGCGGTGGTACTTAGACGAATCGTCTCCAACGGCCCTCGTGAACTCCACTACGTCGTCTCGTCGGCCCTGCAAATTCACTCGATCACTGTCCCCTTGACTCTCCCCAGGCACTCACAACACCACCGGCAAAAGGTCACGAAAATCTCTCGTTCCGTCTCTGGTATTCCAAATGCATTTTCCACAATTCGCCGAGCACGACAGAGACGATAGTTGAAAATTTCTTTTTCAACGTCACTACTTGCTTGAGGTTCGGGATACGGCCTCATTAGATTTGGTTTCAATGGAAATGCTGAATCTCCGATAATCACATGTGGTGCAAGTCAGTCTGTGCCAGGCAGTGTTTTATTTTCCGGAATGTGCAGCTTTCCATTCTCTAGACCTCTTCCTAACTTAGAATTGGCGAAAATACCTCCATCACTATTCTTACCGTAAAAGCCGATGTCTACTGCGATGAATTTATAATTTGCATCTACTGAGGCCAATAGGACGACAGAAAATATTTTTTTGTAATTGAAATAATTTGACCCACTGTTACTAGGTGTTACGATTTCAACATGTTTCCCGTCTAAAGCGCCAATGCAGTTAGGAAAATCCCATAAGTTCAAGAATTTTGTTGCAATGTTTTCCCATTCTGCTTCTGCTGGAGTTGGTATGCATTCCGACAACATATTTTTTATAATTGCTGAACACACTTCTCCAACTATTTGTTGGACTGTCGATTGGCCGAGACGATAACTGAATGCAATTGTTCTGAAAGAATCCCCAGTGGCTAAGAATCTAAAATTAAAAGAACACGTATTTTTATCCAATTTTTTTTTTAATTTTTTGGTTTAATAAATATTTAACTGTTATTTTTACAGATCCCGGTTATTGCAAGAAAAGGGGGGAATCTTTACGTTCCCAGTTCCGCAAAATTTGCCGCGCAAGAAAAACAAGAACAGGCGGGGCAGCCAAAAATATGAAAAAATGGAAGTTTGAAGAAGAATTGTCATTTTTACTGCCCCACATGACGGATAAACCACGAGTAACTTCAGTGGACTTATCAACTGATGAGTCCCGAGAAAGTACAGCAGAAAACCGGTCTGCCGAAAATACTCAAGCTGCTGAAAATACTCAAGCTTCTGAATTAGTAGACAACTCAGTAGAAACCCCTTCACGTCCTCTGCAGGAAGCAATACCTACTCCGACATCTTCGTTGAAAAGAAACCACCGAGACAAAGACAATAAAAAAAAAACCAGTCTGCTCTGGTTCCCGAAACAGCAAGTTCCACCTTGATGAAATACATATTAGACCAGAACAAGACTACAGAGCAGATTCAACCCAAAAATGGATTAGATTTTTTTTTGATGGAATCAAAGGGACAGTAAAGGCTTTTTCTCCTCAGGATCAACATCTAGCCAAAAAGAAGATCTTGGAAATTGTCTCCAAAATCGAGGGCAAATATTAGAATATTCCAAACAACCCTCAAAGTACTCAACACTATCAAAATGCACTACAACCACGCCATTACGTTTCGCTTATCCCCTCAGGCCCTTCTTCCTCACAGTCAGCTGCCAGTTCGTCCTGTGGGTCATATTTACAAAATTTCTCACCACAATATGATGAACACCCAAAAGGGGACTGTTCAAATGCTGCTTTTGCACAATATCAATGAGTTATTAATGTAGTTTTGTAAGTGTAGTGTAATACCTACCGAAGTCAAAATTATAATAAAAATATACCTACCTGTGTTTAATAAATTACCTACATGTATGTTTATGGATTATTTTTGTTTACCTTAAACATACCGTTAACTTCTCGACAGGGTCCCTGCGCCGTTTTTTCTGCTCAGATTCACTGTTCTCTTCTTCTTCGTCCAAAATGCAAGCCACTATGGCTAAGTCCTTTGTGGAAAGATTGGAAAACATAATATCCTTCTTCTTCGGGATGTTGCTTGAACGAGACTGATGCTTGCTTGACCGTGACAGTATGAATGGTCCGTCAAAAAACTTGACCGTGACCGTGTCATGATCTGACCGTTACAAGACCGATAGTACAGGGTCATTATAAATGATTGTCCCATCGCAGTTGGCGTTGAAAACCCACACAAATTTTGGATGTGCCGCAGCCTCGCAACGTTAGCCAAACTAGTAAACTTGATTTCCACTGCCGCCAGGAGCGCCACCTATCAGCGATACTAGTCTCACTCATTTTATAAGGCTTGCGGCACATTAAACCCTGTCACCAACGCCAACTGCGATGGGACAATCATTTATAATGACTCTGTATAAACCAAGCTTAAAACCACTATTCTAAAGGTAGTCATACGCGGGGGGACTTCATCAAGGAAAAACCTCCGGCCTTTTTTGGAACATTTTTAATGGCATAATTTGTTATTTCGCCTTATTTTAGGACTTTTAGACTTAAATTTCTTAGGTATCTGATTGATTTAATGCCGACTTCTTCTAATTTGGTAGTTTTTTGAGTTTCCACAATTATGTCAACTGTGGTTTCATTGTTTGTGTTTAATTCGGTTTAAATTTTATTTGTTGTAAGTGCTTTACTTTGTCCTAATGTGAAACATGAAGTTGCTTGTTTCTTTCTTCTTATTGTCTTGGCGATTTTCTAAGGTTCCACCATGCCGATATTTATAGCTTCTACTTTATTCATGTAGCTAGATATAGATAGGTAGACATAAGGTACGTAGGTAGGATAGAAATGGTTACTCCGGCGTCTTTTCGTTGTCTCTGTAAAATACTGTAGTGACCCAGTTTAAAATTTAAAATTTTAAAATTCCCGGTACCGCCACGAGAGCGCGCCAAATGGGAAGGTACTAGCGGCTAGACTAGGAACTAAGGGATGGGGTTGGTAATCTTGGCGAGTTGGCGACGCTGTTGAAAAGCGGAAATATAGCGGGGATGAAACGGGCTCGCGCGGGCGGTTGAAGGGGGTAGGGCACTTTTGTTTGGTTTTTCGAAACGAACAGACCTTGCGAAGAGCGATCCAATATTCCAAAAATCTGTAAGTTACATCTGAACCGATTACACTACCGTTCCGAGTAGATATTTTGTGTCCCCGTGAAGAATCCGACGTTTTTTTAATTCACCTGGATAATTTATCCCACTTTCGTTGCCTTTTTTTTGTGTTTTGTTTTTGGGACCAGGACCACGTGGTAAGGGTATGTTGTAGATTTTATTTTGTTGCATGCTGTTGCTTTAAGAAGCGCCCATTCGTTAATTTTATGCGTTATCTTTCTTCCGGAAGGTTCTTTTTTTTAACAATCTGGTAATTTCGCAAATTCGGAGCCGTCGTCCGAACCGCGTGCGTCCATTTTTTTTTTTTTTTTTTCACTAACATTTTCTAACGGCACTCGACCCGCCATTTTCTTTTTGTTTAACATTACCAGCGATTATTGTATTCGTGATTTATGTTGTTTACTGATATTTGTGCCATTTAAAGTGGTTCTATTTTATCGTTATTTAACTTCACGTTTTGTTCTCTTTAATTTCCTCATTGTTTAATGTTGCGTTTTGTTTTGTTTATTTGATCATTGTTTAATGTTGCGCTTTGTTGTGTTGGATTTTCTCATCGTTTAATGTTACGGTTTGTTCGATAGGATTAAACTCGGTTTTTTTCCTTCGTGTTGTTGCTAGATTTCGGAAAAGTTAAAGTAAAATGTTGTAAGTGCGCCCCTGTGGGAGCTAGGTGACAATCAGGAAGTCGTGGGGTTTGTTTAGTAAATTTCTGTGGAAGCTACGGTTATTTAAAGCCGTTAGCGGAGGCGGACCTAGGTCTTCGCATATGCGGCGGCGGGATGTTTTCGTGAAGCTTCCGTCGAGGTTATAGAGATTTCGGGGTTTTGTCCGGAAACGGTTGGTTGGGGACGGTGGAGCTAAATATTCGCTGATGCTGTTTAGTGATGCTAATCGTACAACCCCGAGACGCTCTGTCACTCTTACTTGGTCGGCGAAATAGTCTGACGTTCTTTAATACCACGAATATCTATAAACGTCGCTTGCTCTCAAGATGATTCAGATAATTCTTCTGAGTCCCCTCGCGACCGAAAGTTTGTTACCTCCAGCTCTAAGCTCCCGAAGGCGTACCTTGACCGCGTAGTTCCGAGTTAAACATTGTTTTGGTAATTAATCGAATTGTAAAATATGAGTAATACCTGGGATACGGTTTTTGAAGAGGGTTTTTCATCCGTCCCTGTCTGTAATAACTGCCTTATAATTTGTTTACTTGTTTTGCAAGCTTTAAACTGTCATTTTGTCTGTCATGTGCCCGTTTTTCTGTTATTTTAAATATTGTTGCATTCATCTTGTCGTTTATCTTTGTGATGTACTCAACTAGTTAATTTCTTGTACTACGCGTTAAACTTAATTTCTGTCCTTTGTATTCGTTCCAATTTCTTTTTCATCAAAGTTATTACAGACATTTTTAATAAAAGGTATTTTGCGTCCCTCACATGTGTGTTTTATTTGCGGCACTCTTCCAACTGGAACCCTCACCGTTTGCATTCCGAACCTTTTCCGCCAAAAGAAAATCACAACGTAGGGCTCCTCCGATTCGATGACGATCACGACCACATTTGTTACCGTTTTGCGCAGGTTCAAATATTTGGCGGAAAAGGTAATGTATTCAAATCATTACAATACCTTGCCTAAAAACAACACAGACTTCGTGAACATGTCAACCCAGAGCCACACAACTACTGGTAAATGACAGTTCAACCCGAAGACTGAAACGCAAAAAACCTTGTGATCTAGTGCACTGAGAGATGAGATAACAGAAGCAGAGTGTAGTATAGTGCGTGAGTTTCAACAAGATCTGGAACCGGTCATATCTAGTCAATTAGAATAAGTGAATAACAAACGCATCGTCTGTTTTCTTTTTATATTTATGTCGTTATACCAAAGAGAAAGTGAGAAAGGAAATCATGACGTCATTCTATAAGGGTACAAAATGGACTATATTAATAATAATTATTTGGTAGTAATGAATGACGAAGTTGAGCCTGAATGCAAATTAACTGCCGGATTATTGTTGTGAGTTGAAAATAATAATGATATATTGAAAGTTGGTAATTTAAATAAGAACATTACAAATTTATATACTTTTAACATCTTGTGGAGATTTTAAATATAGTGTAACCATTTCAGTAGTTTTATGTTGACACAAGAGTTTCATAATCATAATACGTCAAAATTTCCCAAACAGAAAATTTACATTTATGATTGATATTGTTACCAGGTACAAGAAAAAAAATTAAAAAGAAACGCGACGGAGATTGCCCGGGAGGAAAGAAAACAATAAGAAAAATTAAAAAATCAAGTTACCATACCAACAGTCGTCATTCTGAATAAAAAACGGTTTAATAAGAGTTTGCTAGCTAAACTTTAACAACATTAATGCGTCCTTAAGAATTAAATTAAATGATTTAATTATGTGGTCAATAAATCAGTAACTACCTACTACATTTTAGTAGTAATTAAAATCACGTAACGGTCTCTCTACAATGTTGAGGTTTGTTTATTTTGTCCAACATGCATCACAAATACAACTTTTTTGAAGTTGATTAATAACAAAGTTTGAAGCAACTTTGTTATTAATTTAAACCGTGTTTATTTATACGAAATCACTATTCACTGTATGTTGACACTTCTCGCCTAAACACAAACATTTTGATTTGAATCAAAATTTAATTTTTAATCACTTTCTACTAACAGAATAAATTAAACTACTACAGAAAAATCAACTGTAGAGTACTTCTTCATGTTGGTTTATTTTAGGTAAATTTTCACCTCAGCTATTAATTCAAAGTTTGAAGTGCACGAGTTTCATTTATCGCCTTTTCAGATGCCCTTCAAATGAAACAGCGTAAACTACTAGCATTATTTATTAAACTCTTCACAGTTTCAGTATTTAACACTTGATTATTCACTAATTGGTGGAGATTTTTAATTGAGTAAATAAATTTCGTGCTGAAAAAACCACCTCTTCATCTGTTTGTTTTCCATCTTTCACCTCGTAACTCCTTATTCCTGCCCCGAAATAAATTGCTTATCATACTTTAGTTGAACGGCTTCTTTTATTTGTAGTGGATAGAAATTCGAACATCATTTATTTTCACCTCAGTATCTCGGTTCGGGGCTAAAGTGTGCGGGATGCACAAAATAATTTAGTGTAGGAAGTGAAAAATGTGCGCAGTTAACTACAATGGAGGAGAGAACTTAGGCGTATATTTAACATTGATAAACTGTCTGCTCGTGAGTTATGAGTTTTTAATATCCGTGCTAATATTGCCGGAAGACGAGCTTCTGCTACGAAGCACCGACCGCTCTGGATGCAGATGAACTGCTAATTTTGATTCACCAAGGGCTTTCGATATTTGCCCGCCGGCGTCCAATTAAGGATTTATATTTATATAAAAATTCATAACAAGGGATGAATATTCGAATCGTTTTAAATTGCTTCCTGATGTACCAAGCTTTACTAATTTGCAGTTTTGGAGTAGAATTTTCTGTCTGTCTGTCTTCGAAACTGTCGTGATACATTTCATTGCTTATTTTTGAGGAATTAACTTTATAAATTTAGTAAATGATCTAAATATTTTCTAAAATGTTAAAACTCTTAAAATTAGATTCTTAGAAGTTGGAAATTCATCTATAAACTAATTTCCCCGTTAAGTTCACTTAAAATTAATTATTGACCGAAAGGTGGAAGTATGAAGTAATTTTTGCATAAATGTAAGGAAATAGGTTCCCGGCCAGTTCATCAGTCAGGTAAGATTGTCATTCTTACAAATAAATATTTTATATCAATTAATGATGCATTTACAATGATGACATATTTATAAACATGAACAACTTTAAACTAAAGATTCGAATTGCCTCCTTTGTTAAATTTACGTCAATAGAAGATGTCAAGGCAACAATAAAGTAATATACAGGTGTCTTAAAATTTGCGAATTCCTAATTCAGAGCGTTGTAGGGGATCACTTCAGTTGTCCAAATGTGGAAATAAAAAAAATCTCCCGCACAAAGATACATTGGTCTGAAAGTACACTCTTCGAACTGTGTTTTCTTCAAATACAAGCTGAAAAGTTCAGTGTTTATTGTTATTTATCGTGTAGATGATTGTGGAAAATAATAACTTAAAACAATTTTTTGAAGAATAGCTTTACTTTGGTGGAGTAACAAAATCTTAAATTTTTGTAATTTTTCTTAAAAATGGAACGGGAACGTAGCTAGAATAGTATTTTGTCACTATAGATATGAAGGCTGCTATGTATTGAACAAAATTAAAGTGCTTATATCTTCTTCAGGAAGAGCGAATTTTTTCGTATTTTTCGAGCTCCACTGAGTCTTTTCCTACCACGCTCTGAATTCGGAATTCGCGAATTTTGAGACACCCTGTATAAAAATAAAACTAAAAGGACCTTTGAAAAACACAATACAAAATATTAAAAGTAGAAAAATTATTACTTTTTTTTTATTTCATATTAATATTTACATTTATGTTACAATTATTGCATCCACAAAAATCGAATAATGTCATGCTAACAGTCATATGTCATTCAACCTTTTTATAATAACAAAAAAAGTAGTAAGCTCTGTTTTCATCCCTCTTGTAATTATTGCCATCGCTGCGCTCACCTAAGAAACTTACGTTCGAGATGGAAAGATACACTTTCGTCCCTTGTTATATAATATACTATTTTGCAACTTTTCACTTATATAAAGTCACCAGCTCAGCCGGAATACACACTTTGTAAATCAAACTGCCTTAAATTTATCTAGCGACTGAATTAATTGAGCATTTTAGTGTGCTAAATCTAAAATTTCTGGTGTAATATCTTTTAGTAGAATATTCAAAAATCTCATTGGTTTAAAAACAATTTAAATTTTGTCGTTATATTTTATGAGAGTGCAGACTTTTAAAAAATCTGAGTACATTTTCTATATGAAATTTTATTTTTGTATCCTAATGAACGTTTATAGTTTAATGGATGATGGCAGCAATTAATTGAATTTTCTATTACGTTAAAAGCTTTTATGCTTTTATGCGAATATGAAACTCTGCAGATTTACCGTCATAAAATAATAGCATTTTGCATATTATGATAAACGCGTAAGATAATTATTTTCCCAAGAGGATAGTGAAGCATTTAAGAAGCTTTCGATTTATTAAGAAATGGGTGGGAATGCTATTTAAGCTTGTAAAAACAATATCTTTAATGTAACAACAATAAAGTGGGACAATAAAAGAAAGAATGTTGTCAATCGATGTGTGGGGCGAAGGTTAAGTCGATTCGACCCCTGTGCGTGTTCAAGCGTTGGACGAAAATTATAACTATTTGTCATTTCTTACGATGTGACAGATAAGCATTTGTTCAGTTCTACACAAAGCCGAGGTGTTTTCCAATCTGGAATCATCGTGACAGTTACAAATACATGTACAGTTACACACGGATAAGCTTGTTTAGGGGTCGCTTGTTTACTCATCTCTTTATTACATAGAAAGGGATGTCCCGAGGAGTCTTAAAATTCGAGTGTCGTGTCAAAATATTGTTATCTGCATTACTCAGAGCCACTTTTTCGCAGGGAATGAAGGTTTACAAGATAAAGCAAAAACTGGATTACCATTAACTGTCTAGCTAGAGTGTAGCACAAAATTTCTGAAACAATTTAAAATCAGGAAAATGATTTTCTTTGCAAAGGACGAAATACAAAAGGCATTCAAATTTAAGTTTTGAGGTGTTAGAACCTTAGGCTCTCAAGTTTTCATGGAAAATATTGCTAAAAATAAAATTTGTCTGTATGAAACTTATGAAGCTCGATATTTTTTATATTTATAATATTTTGTAATATTTCCATCAAGAAAGTTCTGATAGAAAAACAATACATATTTTCTAAAGTAATGATAACTCTTCTAAGAGCCGATTTAAATTTTCAACGTGTAGTAAAATTGTTTGATGAAACTGAAAGCATTATAGCAGTGTGCAAATCATAAAAATATTAAATTCTTCTGTTTTTCAGTTTTTATGAGTTCTGAAGTAATGTGTTTTTGTGTTCGATTTGCCTACGATATGGAAACAAAGGAAAACTATTTTATTCACAATCGGTTAGTAACGTAGAACTTTTCGAACCCCTTAGAGGTTGGAAAGTGAGCGATTACCCGCGTTCAATTCAACCGGTAAAAAAGCAGTCAGTAATGAGTCGTAATCGGTCAGTAATGAAACCCATAACTGACCTGTGAGGGCGCTACTGTGGCATCAATCGTGAAAATCTCTGTACGTTTTTTCGGTATCATAATTTGCTTTTCTCAGGTAAGAGATAGAGTGTTAATTGGTGTGCGGATTCCCGCAATTCTTCTTTTGTGGACTAAAATTTAATACAATCTCAATTGTGCACGCCTACTAAGTTTTAATATTTTGCCTCAAATAAATGATAATATTATGGAGGTTTCATCTATTTTTTATTATTATAATGTTACTTGTTTTATTAAATGATTGATTGTGAATAATAGTTATTTATGTTACAAGTGTTGAAAACGATCGATTGCTTTACGAACGGTAATATGGCGCGAGACGCAGTCGAGCGCTGTATGTGAGTGAGTAAAGCAATGGAGTTTTCACAAGAGTACCAGTGGTACCATACAATATTTTTTGTGCTGCCTTTTGTAATAAAACATATTTTTGAATCATTAACATAATAAATATTACTTAAATAAAATTATGTTGGTAATCAATTTAGCACTAAATATGTCAAATGTCAATCTGTCAGTGCTCGAATTTCAAATTCAAACGCAACTTTATAGCTTGCAAGGTCACCAACCGAAATTTTTATAAATAAACCCCCAAACCTAAAATTAACACATTTTAGCATTTTTTAAATATTTACGAAGCACCTTTTGTTTTATAACATTAGAGACATAATTGTCTTTCAGTACCTAATACTTGATTTGCCACAATTAGTTTATTTTTTCTTGCCTTAGATTTCTTGTTTGTCCATTGCAGCACTAGAGTTTTCTCATTTCCATTGCCGCACGCTAATCGTCTACTTAAAATGCCAATTGCAACTACGGCAGCACAAAAAATAGTATACAAACCTCGGGGAAAGTACCATTCCTGTGTCTCGAGAACTAGTTCACCTCAAGAGCAAGCCTCTCGGTAAACTATTGTTCTCTCGACAGGAATGGAATACTTGCCGCCTCGGTATGTAATACACTATTATTTGTGAAGACAATACAAGTAGATTTGGAAGTGAAGGAAAATGGAAGTGGTACTTAAATGAGTGCAAGTGTTATTGTACAAGATAGTAAACATGTTTCCATACGGTGGATTGTCGATGCTGTTAACATATCGTTGATATTTTATATCTATGTACAGTCGCGGCCGTTGAAAACTCAGACACTTTGACAACGCCAAACTTTTGGCTTTGTAAATGGTATTGAAAGTGACGTTTCTCAAAATGTCACTCAAACATCATCCACATTAATTTCTCTCACAATGGCTCTTATATTCACACCGTCCCTCAGTCTAGCAAATTTTTGCAAATCAGGTAATTGCGGCATTTCAAAAGTTACGGTCTATTCTGACCTAATATGTCAAAAACTGACACTGACTTTATAATCCTCGATGAAAATTCTGTTTACGCTAAGCAAATTTCGGATTTTTTTAAATCTTTCCTGTCTGAGATTTCAACGGCCGCGACTGTATGTACTAAATGAAAATATATATACACGAAAGTTCAGTTGGCTAACAGAACATTCCCAAGGAATCAACTATGGAGTAGACTATCTACCCTATTAATATTCAACAATAGTTTACTAACTATTGAAATGACAGAAAAAATGGACACTACCTATTTTGTAGAAAATTTAATGCTGTTTAATTGTTTTGATCAGTAATTTTTCGAAGAAACCAAAAGTATGGATATTTTCTGAGAAGATCTTCAGTGCTTCAGGAATCTTTACACGTTCAACAGGAACCTCTAATAAACATTTCAGTTAAATTTAAAAACTTTTATTTGTTTAATTTTTAGTGATGCATATTGACATTTTCTGCAAATACAAAATCTTGCGTTGATCATAATTTTCATGAAGACTAGAGGAAGAAGTCCCAACTCTGTATTTCTAAATAAATTCACAAAATACCATAAAATAAAGGTACATAATAATGGATAATAATTGATAATTTATATTTCAATATCAATTACAAATTTATTAAGCATATTAAAATAAAAAGGAAATTGTAATGATCTACCTACATTACTTCTTTCCGCCAAATATTCAAATCTGCGCAAAACGGATACAAGAGTGGTGGTGATCGTCATCGAAGCGGAGGGGCCCTACGTTGTGTTTTTTTTTGACGGAAAAGGTTCGGAATGCAAACGATGAGGCTTCCAGTTGGAAGAGTACTGCAAAATAGAACACGCATCTAAGGGACGCAAAATACCTTTTATTAAAAAAATGCCTGTAATAACTTTGATTAAAAAAAATGAAACGAATCCAAAATAACAGAAATTAAGTTTAACGAAGTAAAGTAAATTAACTAGCTGATGCCACATCAAAGACAAACAACAAGATTAAGGCGGCAACACTTAAAAACACACAGAAAACAGGTAAATGACAGACAAAATGACAAGTTCAAGTTTGCAAAACCATGGCCTACTAAATCTGAACTGCGCTGCGCTTATTACGGCCGTAACAAACTAGCTGAATGATTGATTCGGCTAACCTCAAAAAATCTACCCTTAACTAGCGTCATCTCTTTCAAGATATTAAACTACAAATCAACTAAATTGCCACAATAATTTAAATTTCCTTGAATTTCATCAAGGTTGAAGTACTAACATGGGAAAACAGTGCGTTGCATGTGGAGAAAATAACAACAGTTATTTTCAAATTTCCAGCATCCTCCAAACCAAATCCAAAATTGATAAAATTATAAAAAAAACTGAATGAAACATTTCACTGTGATACATGTCTCTTCTTTATTATCTACAGCAACTCCAGGACCCTTGTTACGATTAGTTTGGCTTGAAGACCGTGGGATCTGTAAGTTTGTGGGGCTTTTAAAAAACTTGGCTAATATTGCCACAGCAATTTTATCATATCTAATTCCAAAAAATCCTTGTCAACCACTGGTTACTACTTTCCATCCACATTTAATAAAGAATTCCATATTTACCTGTGATAAACACAAAGATAAAATTTGTAAAGTTATTATCAAATTAGTAATGAAACCAATTTTAAACATTTGTTTAAAAAAAAGCAAATTACATAAAAACGAAATCCATTCAGAATAAACTCACAAGTAGGAAGGTTTTAAAATCATAAACTTACGAGAAAGGTATTGTCTTCCTGCAGATAGTTTTACTTTTAATTTTTCTACTTTGTTCTTTTATATATAAATATTATGTTTCATAATTTGATTATTGTAATTATTAGGTATCCTTACGTTCATGAAACGTATTCCTGAAAATTTATTTTCCGTCAAAATGACAAAATAGAAAGTGTTAACCTAACAAAATAAATACGTTATGTGATTGTGATTGGATAATTTCAATTCAAATTACATTTTTCTTTTCCATTTCGCTAACAGATGGAGTTGATTAAGGGTAAATTTTTTGAGGTTAGCGGAATCAATTGCTCCATTGAAAATCCGAGCTTTGTTACGGCCGTAATAAGCGCAGCGCAGTATTACTCATCTGTTATGACCCGATTAATGACAAACAATGCGTAATTACTTAATTAGGAACTACGCGGTCAAGGTACACCAACGGGAGTTTATGAGCTGGAGGTAAGAAACTCTCGGCCGCGAGGGGTTAATGAACGTCGGACTATTTTACCGACCAAGAAAGAGTGATAGAAGCGTTCGGGGCTGTACGATGAGCGTTCCAGAGCCGCATCGAGCAGGGCTTAGGTCCGCCTTCCCCAACCAACCGTTTACCGACAAACCACGAGTTCCCTAGAACCGCGACGGAGGTCCACGTCAACATCCCAGAGCCGCATCGAGCAGGGCTTAGGTCGGTCTCCGCTAACGGCCCTAACTAACCGTGGCCTCCACAGAAATTTACTAGACAAACCCACGACTTCCTGAATGTCACCTAACTCCCATAGTGTCGCATCTACAACATTTTAACTTTAACTCATCTGAAATCTAGCGGTGGTTAGCAACAACACAAAGAAAACTCGAGTTTAATTCAATAGAACAAAGCGTAACATTAAACGATGATAAAATTCAACAGAACAAAGCGTAACATTAAACAAAAATAAAATTCAACAAAACAAAGTGCAACATTAAACAATGATAAAATAAAAAGAGAACAAAGTGCAACGTTAAACAACTATTAAATAAAAAGAGAACAAAGCGCAACGTTAAACAACGATAAAATAAAAATGCTTTAAATGTGACAAATATAAGTAAGCAACATAAATAACGAATACGATAATTGCTAGCAATGCTAAACGTAAAATGGCGGATCAAGTGCTGTTAGAAAATGTTAGCGAAAGAAAAACAAGATGGACGCACGTAATTCGAACGACGACTACTAATTTTCGAAATTAACGGATTGCCTGAAAATTACCTCTTCCGGGAGAAACTTAAGGGATAATGCTTAAAATTAACAAATGGGCGCATCTCGAAAGAAACAGCATGCAATCAAATGATATCTACAACATACCCTTACCACGTGGTCCTGGTCCCAAAAAAAAGAAAAGGAACGTGGGACAAATTACCCGAGGTGTGTTCTTTTTGAAAAACCAAACAGAAGTGAACATCCTTTTCGGCCATCGCGCGCAAACCGCTTTATCCCCCTCTCCCTCAGAGTTGCCAACCCTCTTTTTAGTTCCTAGTTCAACCGCTAGTACATTCGTTTTGGCGCGCTCTCGTGGCGGTACCGGGAATTAAAATTTTAAATTTTAAACTGGGTCACTACAAAATATAAAGGGTATTTTTTTAAATGTGGCGTCGAAATAGGCGTTGGAGAGTCGATTGAGATCGCACCACTCGTGTAAAATCGTAAGAGTTAAACAGCTGATCCGTGATCCGTAACCTGTATAGTGCATTCACAATCGACACTTCAACGCCTACTTCGACGCCAAATTAAAAATTAAAACACCCGTTATGATATTAATAAAATAAATTTTTACATTCATATTACACAAGTCAAATTAAGAAACTTAAAAGTCATTAATATCATAATTAGCTTACAAAATCGGTAATTTATTTTTTTATTGGTAACCAATTTTGCTCATTTAAAACACGCCTGAGGGTGTTTTAATCGAACTTTAAAAAACGATCTTTTCCATGGCAACATCGCGCGTTTTCCATGGAAACATCACCAAACCCGAGAGGACCGGAGAAACGTGAAGTCTAAATGTTAACTCATTTAACATTTAAAAAAAAATATCGTAAAGTATTCGTGGATAAGTGGTCTTTAAAACACGCGTGTTTTAAAGACCTTTTTAGAATCTGCGTCTCTAATAGGTCTATTGTTGTATTCAATTTGGAGTCGTTTACGGCTATCTCTTAAAGCACTCGTAGTTTAATAGATCTCTAAGACAATTTTTATCAATATTTCAGTGTATTATTGTCATTTACACCAAAAAACTTCAAATATTAATGTTCAAACTCTACTTTGTAACATATGTTGCAGATGTAGTTGCATCCGTTACCTTGAATTACCAATTAATACAAAATTCCCTAGAATTTGAAAATTTAATTTTTTTATTGAAAAATTAAAACAAGGGTGCAAATTCTAAAAAATAACATAAAAAACTTGTTTCATAAGGGCATTGGCGCACTCGTTCCATACAAAACTCCCCTACGGGTCGTTTTCTACACCTGGAACTCGTGCGCCAAATCAACCCTTATAAAACTCGTTCTTTAATATACTATTTTAGAATCTGCGTCTCTAATAGGTCTATTATTGTATTCAATTTGGAGTCGTTTATAGCTATCTCTTAAAGCACTCGTAGTTTAATAGATTTCTAAGAAATATTTTATCAATATTTCAGTGTATTATTGTCATCTACACCAAAAAACTTACAAAATTAATGTTCAAACTCTACTTTTTAACATATGTTGCAGATGTAGTTGCATCCGTTATCTTGAATTACCAATTAATACAAAATTCCCTAGAATTTGAAAATTTAATTTTTTCATTTAAAAATTAAAACAAGGGTGCAAATTCTAAAAAATAACATAAAAAAACTCGTTTTATAAGGGCATTGGCGTACTCGTCCCATACAAAACTCCCCTACGGGTCGTTTTCTACACTTGGGACTCGTGCGCCAAATCAACCCTTATAAAACTCGTTCTTTAATATACTATTTTTTAAACTGGATAAGTATTTCAACTTTTATAAGATGTTTGTGGAAGCTTATTTATTATACAATGTTATGACCGAATTGTTTAATTATTACTAATTTAAGTAAAGTTACTGCCCTTCAATTACAGCTTAGAATGAATACTTATTTCTGCACAAACAGGAATTTACAATTAACACAGTTTTCTCCTTTATACAACACTCTCGCAGGACTTTTTTGTTTCAAAAACTCTTTGAACGAACCTGGGGAATTTCCTCAAATTAGAATTGCATAATTATGCCATTTGACTCTGAAAAGCGCATTGTATGATATTAGTACTGCAGAAGGTCCGGTTACTTTCATTAACCGTCGCAAGGTAAACATCGCCGTCGACAACTGTTTGTTAATGTTTCAAAATGCCAGGAAAGCGAATGCCCAGTAGCTTGATACAATTTTTTTCCTGGGCCTTAATTTTTGGGTTTGTGTATTCGCCGCGGTGTTTAGCTTTATTTTGCTTACCTGGAACCACTTTTCCATATCTTCTAAAATTGTCTATGTGCTTTGGTTGACAGTGCACTATACTTGGGCCAACCAACAGATATAGTAATAAAAAAAAGGGGATGTGACCTAGTTGCGTAGAACGATATACGCCGAAGCCTGTTTCACAATGAAGCAGGTTCTTTGCCATTTGTCATTCTTATGTCTTGGAAAAAAACTATTTTGTGATACAAATCGAAAAATGCAAGGAAAACAAACAAACATAAACACGTGGTCAAACTCCCGAAGCGAGGTTAAAACGAAGGAGATGCCGGATGCCGTCAAGTAATTTTTGTGGATGTACATCATCAGGCTTTCGAAAATCTGCGCACGTTTTGAATAAGCCAATTGGAAGCTGCTATTTAAAATACGCGGGCACTAGGGGGCGGTTTTATTACTATATCTGTTGGTTGGCCCAAGTATAGGTGGATAAATGGGTTTCACATGAAGATTTTTTTTTTTTTGCGTTTGGACTTCCGTTAACGCGCAATAGTTTTTGGAAGTTACAACTAAACTAACTGTAAAACTAAATGATCCCGTTATTGATGTGGGAGCATAATTGTATGTGTCAACTTTCAAAGGTGCCATCAACAGATATGCAAAAATTTCTTTCTCGAATACGTTTGAAATCCGTTTCTTCGTCAGTGTTAAATGTGATGAAATTTGGTGTGGGGCAATAGTTTTCAAACGCGGCAACATTGCTAACATATCATAGCAACGAGAAAAAAAACACCTTTATAAAATAAATGTCAATGAAATTGTGACAGTTTTCATAATGAGTTTTACCGCAGATGAATATTGTAATATGTATTCAGCTCTTGAAGCCGCAGAAAATAACGCGGCATACACGGACATACACCATGCTTTTCCTTAGGAAAGGCATCCCAGTGTGAATGTTATTAGGCGTTTTGACCAAGGAGTGAGAGAAAAAAAGTGTAACTATGACAACTACATACGGTACTTTTAGTTACCTATTGCGTTGCTGCCATTTTCATTTTCACTTTCTGAGAGTTTTTTTTTAACTGAAAGCGGCAGAAGAGTTTTTGGTACAAAATGGGGGTCTATGTTATGCAATGCTATGCTACTAAAACGCCTGCCCGTTCTTTTTGACACATCCGATGTATGGGAATAACTTCAACACGTTTCATTGGCTCTGGGAAATATCGCTCCTTAAAACACCTCTCCAGCACATTGCTCAGTAGCGCAACTATTGCGCGTATTATTTGTTTTATCATAAGCTTTGACATGCCATATTTTCTTAGTTGTTTTAACTTCTTCGGTTACACTGTTGAAAAAAAGTAAAGTGAAGTGAATGAATAAGTTGTTAATTTTGAGATAATCTAGTAGTTACTCTGTGATGATTTTTTTGTTTATCCTACTAGTTGCTGGATGATGCCACTGTCGTCGAATATCTAAAATGGTGGAAGAAAAATTAAAAATTAGTACGGGAAAGTCTACCATATATCGGCAGATTTGTCTTACATCGCTCTGCGTATGTACTGTGTATGGGAATTTTGGCCTGTACATTGCGTATAAATCGATGATCGAATATGGTGACAACTCATACGGATATAAATCTGTGACAAGTAAATCTGATCGATTTATCTGAACGCTAACTAATCGTGTATTCGTATGGTAGCGTTAAGAGCTGTAGTCTCCGCGTTTCCTAATTTATAAACAGCTAGCTTCACATGTGTCTTCTCCCCATACAACGACATGTATTTCATGCAATTTCACGGACGAATTTACTGCACAATTTCCTATGGAGTCCCGACACCTTTCCTGTGTCTCCGTGATCATTTTAATCATACATACATACATTCATAAGTCGAAGGATTTGACAGTAATATGCGTTGATTCGAGCTATAATTTTTACCTGAATAAGGGGGTTTATTAAATGTATAATTTGATATCGATTAATTACTTGCTTCATTGTTGTATGATACATACTATCTTGCAATTTCAGCTCATTCCGCTTTAGGTATCTTGCAAATTGTATTAGTTTGATTTCTAGTTTCGATGAGTTAGACGCAGTCTGAGAAGTGCTGCATACTATTGTATGCATTAAGACTCCTTCACAGGAGCCATTCAGCTGTAACTACTAATAGTTACAGCTAAACATCAACACATCGAAAGACATTCTTACTTGTTTTAATCGATCTTGATCGGGAGAAAAAAGAAAATCAATTAACAATGAATTCATTTGTTCATTGTGGTGAATCTAAGCCGAACCTTCCTGCTGTGCAATGTGACGGTTGTCCTCGTATCGTTCATTACTCTTGCGTCAGTCTGTCTCAATCAGGTGCAATTAAAATTTGAGCAAAATCACGCTCTTCTAAAGTTGTCTGTAGTCAGTAATTCAAACATGGTACAGTTCACAAGTTTGACATTTGTTATTTCATAAAAATCTGCAAAAGTGCAAAATAAAACATTGGGTCAGCCGAAAAGTCTAATACAAATGTCGTACGGTAGGTATTTTCCAGAGCTCAAACTAATCAGGCTCGAGGCGAAGCAGAGTTTTCGCGCTGGAAAATACACCTACCGTACTCTAATCTAAATAACTATAGAAGTATGTGTTCAAAAAAAAAAAAAACAAAACAGTTACTAGTTACTGAAGATAAGTTTGGCAATATTATCCATAGTTTTGATTAAGATGCTATAAAAAAGTTTTATTTATAGTACCCTTTGAACTGGCATGGCGAGGTGGAGAAGGAAGAAATTAACATAACGGTTCGCCTAGTAGAATAAAATACAACAGAATATTTTCAAAAGTTCCCCGAGGGGAAGTGAAGCCATGTTGCACAAGCAAATAAATGACTAATTGACACACTGAGAAAATTTACCTCACACTTTACTTCTTCGTAAATTGTTCTACTTATTGTTGTTTAAGTTAAACCACGAAGTAATTTCCAAAAGAGGAAGAAATATTTACACAATTTTGGAAGCAGTCAGGATCAAGTATGTAAATAATTGATTTAGAAATCCTCTGGTTCGTATGAATGAAATGAATAAATCGGTAAATTCCAGCTTAGATGTTAAAAAACGAAAAATATCAAATTTTCATTAAGAAAATCTACAGTTGACACTTTAGACGAAGCTTATGTTCGGATACAACAACTAATGAAAATTACTGGTCACAATGTAAATTCTACAGGATTATTATAAATGATAGTCCCATTGCAGTTGGCGTTGGTGACGTAGTTGAATGTGCCGCAAGACTTATAACATGAGTGAGACTAGTATCGCAGATAGGTGGCGATACAGGCGGTAGTGGAAATATGTCCACTAGTTTGTCTAACGTTGCGAGGCTGGTGGCACATCCAAAATTTGTGTGGGTTTTCAACGCCAACTGCGATGGGATAATCATTTATAATAACCCTATATTAAAACTTATGTGCAGTTAGATGCCGAACATTATGAGCGTATTGTTGCTCAATTAAGGAAAAATACAACAAAGACTGCTGCAGCCTCTACTTCTACTAATCTACTGCCACTATTCTCCTGCAAGAAATACTCAAAGTGGTTAGAAAAGTAACAAAAGAAACTTGAAAAGGAGTTAGTAAAAAGTGACAGTAATCATTTAGTTCCGTACAATCAAAATGTGTGGGCGAGAGGGAGATAGAGAGAGAGTAGAGAGGGAGGGAGAGAGAGAGAGAGAGGGATCACCCGAGAAGAAAAGAGTAAAAACATCCCGAAGATGTCTAACTAGAAATTTTGCAATATGGTGGCAAAACTAAAAAAAAGTAAAAAACACGTCTGTTTCTTAAAAAGATTAAATTAATTTAAATTTCTTTACCATTTTCAGATTTATATGACTGGAACTTTCTTCAGTTTAGTCAAGGATTCTAAACATAAGAGGATTGCTCAATGAATCGTACGCCATCGGAAGTGCTCGGGCGTGACGTAGGCAGCGGCCCTCTGAAATCTCGCAACCGTAGACTCACTATTGTATTATGGCTTTTGCACGTATTACAGTTTCATAAATCATAACATTTAGGACAAATAGATTTATCGACTACAATAATTATTACACAAGATGTTCATTTTGTCGGATAAACATTTTTTTGCAACAAAAACGTATTGCTTTCAAGCAATATCGTGTTTTGTAAATTAATATTTATCCTGACTAAATGAAACATCGAGTAAGTATAATTGGACGATGCAATTTAATAAATTAGCAATACAATTTTAATTTTAGGTAGATTTCTTTGTTTTATTTAGTACTAAAGCTACAGTTATTAAATGTACAATTCTGATTGCATCATAGGAACTAAAGGCAGAGATCTAAAGGTAAGGTAATGTTTGTGTCGGATAAAGTTAAGGCAAACTTTATCCGCTGTCAAAGTGACAAAATCATAGCGGCTTATGGGATTTTTTATATGTAGGTATATGAATTGAATTAAAAACTGAATTATATAAATTTAATTATAAAATTAATACCTACAATCTATTAAATTTACATTAAAACCGGACCTTAGGACATAATTTTTTTAAATTTCTTAGCAATCTTCCTTTCAGTAGCCCCAATTTTTCTTTTTCTGTGCGTAATTTTTCTCTCCTCTTGTTTAATATTTTCATAATTTATTTTAATGATTGTTCTAAGTTTAATAAAGCTTTGAACTAAATCTAAAAAAATATTTTCCTTCGCATGAATAAAATTACTCAGCTGTTTCGTAACTGCGTATTTTTTCTTAAGTTCAGGTCCATGGTACTTAAGAAAATACTTGTTCATTTTTTTAACTTTTAAAAACCACGAATTTGTGGGTTTTATTAATCCTCCATATGATAAGTGTTCTACCCATGAGGGTAAATTATGTTGATGTTCGGTAAGCAATTGATGGGTGTAATTGCCTAGATCGGGATACTTATCTTTAAATTTTTTTGCGATA
Organism: Tenebrio molitor; assembly: GCF_963966145.1. Lineage (NCBI taxonomy): Eukaryota > Metazoa > Arthropoda > Insecta > Coleoptera > Tenebrionidae > Tenebrio > Tenebrio molitor. The sequence continues at coordinate 29,304,932 of NC_091047.1, forward strand.
TACCCAGCAATATACAGTAAAGCATCGTTTGTAGTCTCTGTGTTACGACCGTCATTAGAAGAATTTGAAGAAGAGGAAGATATGGATAAGCTAATTTCTGCTAAATTATCTGAAGGATTTAATGACACTGTTAATTCGGCATGCTCAAACACTTTTGCCGATAAATATTCCTGAGGTTCTACTTCTTGAGTATTCACATGGCTACTAAGAATTCCAGGGTTTTTACCCAAAATAATCATACGAATTCGATACAGAGCATTTAACGGCGAAGGATGATCATCTGCACCTCCTCTACTTCTTAGTTGGAAAAAAAAGTTTTCCAAGCAATCTTGATTTAACCGGTGTGTGCATAAGTAGGTAGCGTTCAATTGTTCTTGCATTAATTTAAAAAGGGATTTTAATGATTTGGTTGATATAATTATGCCCTTTTGAAATATTTGAATATTTTTTTTCCCAATAGGTTTCATATTTTCTATTAACTTGATGATTTTATCCAAATGTGCCATCTGACTTTCTAAGTTAATTCCAAAAGCATTTTTGTTTGATAACTTATTATAAGGTGCGTAACTGTTAAATATATCAAACCATAGATTTATGTCGCTAATAAAGCTGGCTACATTCAAAGCAAGAAGAGGGTCTACACCTGGCTTGTAATGACCAATAGCTTTTGCAGTAGTTTCTGATAGCAACTCGACAGCCAAACGGACATTTTGTCTTTGAGGTCCACTACACTCGATATGTTTTTTTGAAAGTTTGTAACATACATTGACTTCCGTGTCTGTTAATTTTAACAATTCCTCCAATGGGTTCTTGTTTATCAAACTTCCATCTTCTAATAGGAAGCCGGTATCTAGTAACCAGTTTCTTATTAACTTTAAGAGGTGTGGAACATCTGCAAAGACAAATATGTTGTTGTTGGAAATAGGATGCTTAAAAGATGTATTGCTAGTAGTTATTCCCAAGTTTTTCCATAATCCAACGTTTGTACTGCCACAGTCACTTACTATTGCCACTACATTAAAAGAAATTTCAAATAATTTTTCTATTATAGTCAGCAAAACATCCGGGGTCATTTTTTTATCAAAATCAAGATAAATAGGCTGCTTCCAATTTGAAAATAAGCCTCTTGCCATAGCACATTGCATGTAATTATGTGGACCCAAAATTCTGTCGTTTCCTACATCATACTCCAACACATTCTTGACTTTGACTTCATCAAAACATAGCACAACTGTTTTTTCAAAGTCATTCATTGACTCTCCTGCTAATTGCATAAATTTCAAGATATTTGTTAAAATACCATTGGTAATCTTCAGTTTACTAGCCCATCGTCTTAGAGAAGATAAACCAGGAAGGGGAAATTGCAATGTACTTTTAACATAAAGATATGACTTCTTACTATAATACCGCAGAGTAAAGGCAGAAGCAGCTTCTTCTGAAGTCCAATTAACACGTTTTCTTCTCTTTAGTAACAAGTCCATTTGGTTTTTGGTAAAGAATTTTTTCATAGCATTTGTTTCTTCTTTTTCCTGTTTACAGAATTGTTGACACTTACTTCTATAATGGCGTAATTGATCATTCAATAACTTAATTTTCTTTCCAGTAGTGTTCTTTAATAGCTGATGTTGCGTTTCAAGTTCATTATATTTTTCCAGTAACTCATTATATTTAAGCTCAAGAGACAACTTTTCGTCGGACATAATGGACTTTATTTCTTCAGAGCCGACCTCATCACAAACTTGTGAAGTTGAAACCTGGGAGTTACTATCGGAGGATGGTAAACTTAAGGGTTGTGGTAAACTAACATTTAAAAATGTTTCAACTTCTTTGTGCCTCTGCCTCTTTAAAAGTCTGTCGCTTCTTTCTATTTGTTGCGAATCGTCCATTTTTTTCTTTGCATGGGGTAAATTTACTGTTGGAACAGCTGTTTTCTTCAATTTTTTTCTTATTGGCAAACCTAAATTACACTTAATAATTGTAATCATTTTCTTAATATGTCATTGTTATTTACCTAAAAGTTCATTCTGTAAATCCCTTTCGTAATCATTGGAGGTAAAGTGCACAGAACAAACTTGGCTGTTGTTGGGATTCCATTTATCAGCTCTTGCGCAACGTCGAATCCATTCTTTTTTAATAGTTGAAGAAACTAAATCATTTCCTTTAGGAAAAGCATGGTAAACTACAGTTTCTCCCTTTCGTTTGGTTACAACGCGACTATTATTGCAACTAAACACGGCGCATCTGCGACCCGGCATAATGTTTATGTTATGTTCTTCGTAGGTACTAATAAAATTATAATTAAATTAATTTTTTTTAATCAAATGTGGTTTTATTAACATACTTACACGATAAAAACACAAAGTCAGTTTTAAAATATGGATAAAGGAATATAACAACTCAAATTAATAATTAATCTTATTAATTTAAACGATTTTCAACGGACTGCGTTAAGACGTCTGAGATCGGAGGTCCGTAGCTGACGTCACAGCGGTGTGTGCGGTGAGAAGGGAAGCGCTAACGTGGGAACATAGGGAATGAGCAATCCTTTATAGTTTACAATCCTTGAGTTTAGTAACATTGAGCAAACTGGAAAAATTCTTTATGTTTAACTTGACTTAATTTTTTATTGTTCACAAAGGCTATCATGTAGGTACAGTGGCTCCCATTAATTTGGAAACACTAGCCTAATCTAGTTTACTGGATATTTCTAATATTTGATAGTAGGTATAAGCGTTATGTCATGAACTTATGTCACCCATGTCATCGGTGAGCGCATTCAACAGACTGTCGCAGCCGAAACTGATATGTCAATAACATTGTCAAAGTGACAAACAATTTACAATAGAAAAATCTTGGTGTTTCCAAATTAATGGCCGCCATTGTACCTAGTTGGTCATCCCTCAGGTCATAAACTAGGCAAAAATGAATAAGGAATTTTTCCATTTTTGAATTTTTTATAAATACAGTTTAAAATTTATAATGAAATGTGTTAGAAATATATAAAGATACACATTAGATGTAATGTTTCAAGTACCTGTAACATTTTAAATTTATCTAGTGTTTAAGAATACGTGGCAGGATTGGGGTAATTATTTTGCTTTCTAAGAAAAATTGTGGAATTCCCTATTCAGTTTTGGCTAGTTTAGTTGTTGTGAATTTAGGTAAGGTAGAAAAATGGCCTAGTTTAAAGTGGTGCCACGTGACAAATTGGGTGTACGAGTGGAGACATTAGATCGCTCGACTTTATTATGAATCCATAAATAGTCGACGAGAAGTCTCTTGTGTTTGGGAAGACGATGTGCAGTGCCCTAAACCGAAATTCTTCACTTAAGTGGAGCAAACCGCCGGAGTTATTAGACTAGCGGTGAGATATAGCCCGTTTAATTCACAGGATCGTATAACATAAAGCATTAGAATCCTGAACTTATTGCTATGAAATATCGCTATATCACAAGTGAAGTCATAAAGTGTTAAATTAAGGCGAAAATTATTCGAAGACCTTCGAGAATTTTATAATGTGGAGAAACTGTAAATAAGAGGAATCGAGCGGGCGGCATTTTTCCGAACGTAGCCCCAAATAAGGAGAATTAAAATATAAATGGGACGGGAGAAGGGCTTTTAATTTGTAGGGGATACTTAGTTACAAGCAAACCGGCATTGTAGATGCTTTAAACATTTCCTTTAATTTCGACGAAAAACAAAATAACGTTTTTCAAGTCTTTTACGGCGGATAAGCCGGGCGCTTGATATGTTTACACAGTAAATGCAAATGCGTTTACATTGCTTAATTTCTAAATTAAAATGGGGTTGATCTTTCAATACCAAATTTAATTATTCACGGCTAGCCTACGAGTACAACAGAGCGCTCTTGCAAATGGCACTCCTTCGAGGATGTTTATTTCATGAAAACAATAACGGAGTTGAGAAACAACAAAAATGTAATCAAAACGGAAGGCTACACCGAGAAATTTCGTATACAAGTGAGATATCACGATTTTCTTAAATTTAAACAATTACAAATTGGAAATTTTCGCAATGGTTTGTTTAGCGTTTTTATAATTGAAAACTAAATGTTCGATTTCTACAATTAAGTCAAGAAGTTATACTGGGTGCCCCAAAAATCGCGGAATAACTTAGCAGTACGTTGTTCAATAGTCATTAAAATATGAGGTAAAAATGTTTAAAAAAATCAATCTTCTTTTTTGTAAAAGATATGGACCTATTTGTTACACTAAATGTGGCAACATTTAAAAACATTCTATGTATCCCAATAGTCTGTAAATATTTCATTTTTGTTGTATCAATGGAAATGAGAGAGAAAAATCAAAGCCATGTTGCCGTACGTTATTTGAGGTAAAATGGACATAAAATTACTATTTGGAAATGCTGGAAGTTATGAAGAAAATAATTGCAAACCTGATCACAATCGTTCAGAATTATTATGCCACTGGCTAGTAAAAGATAAATAGTCAAAATCTTTTTTAATATTTAAAATAAATGAGATCAAAGCTGCACCTTTTGAGGCCCCATATCTTCAAATTTAAAAGGTATAGAATTATTTTTCTCATTATTTTCTAACATGAGTTGACATTGCCCTATTGGGTTTGTTCCGCGAATTTTGGGACACCAGTATACAAAATGTATATGCAGAGAAAGGAGATACCTACTTGGTGGGTGAAGAAATGTGAAAAGAATAATGAACATATTTTCAATACTATTTATTAACAAAAAACAAATACATACTTAGTTATAAAGCGAATAAAACCTAGTAATAAAAATGTGAGGTATAAAAAACATCCGCAGAAGAGTATAAAAAAAAGAGAGTGTGTCGTAAAGACGCACGATAGAAGTGAAACTTTTGTATTACAGGGAAATTACACAGGTCTGCAAAACAAAACTTTTTAATCGATGTTTTGATTTTGATAACTGATTTTGTATAACATTGCAGCCCTGATTACAAAAATACAATTCATGTTTTTGTATCACGTCAGGTTTTTTCACAATTAACAAAAAAAAAGCAATTTATTTAGGAAAATAAGATGTTTATAATAATTCTTGGTTAATAATCTAACTAAATTTTTTATTCCTTATGAGAAAGGCATCTTTAACGCGTTGTGAGGAAACTTCTTGTAATTGATTGCCTGCTGTATATTTTTTTTGGGTACATCGCGCTGTAACATCCAGCAAAAGTCTACCATCATTGATACGCTCCATCTTCCTCGATATCACCTCTCCATTTGTTTTATATCTTGGTCAAGACGTTCCCCTTGTTCCTCGCTGCCAGCACCAAGATTTTTAGGAAAACGATTTAAGTGCGAAAAGAGGAAATTCACTTTCAAACTCATATTACATCCCAAGATGTGAAAATTTTTAAACATGATTCTTACAATATTTTCGTAGTCTTCATCTTTGTGATTTCCAAGCAATTTTTCTATGACGTTCTTAAATGCCGTTCAGGCATTCCTTTCAACAACATTCATAGAATTTTGAAAATCATTACCTTTGTACAAAGATCTTATTTGAGGTCCTAACCTTTTTAATTTGGCATTGGAGAGATCTGGTAACTTTGTACATTAACACTTGAAACATTGTCCATTTTTATCAAGAGGCTTTACAAATTGCTTCATCAAACACAGTTTGATATGCATTGGTGGTACCTAATACTACTTTTTTAGGATACAACTAAATTATTTTTTATTATTGCTTCCCGGTACAAGTCTAGTTCTTAAAGGTCACTTCTTTTGAGTCCAATGCTTGTCTCCGGCAGTCCCACTCGCAAATAAAATTTCGAATATCCATATTGTTGTCCGATATTACAATATTGAAATTTTGAAATAATTCATTCATTCTAGGTAAACATTTCAAATTTAAGAAAAAACGATTTGTGAAAAAACTAGACGTGATAGCGCAAAACCAAAATCATTTTCGTAATCAGGGGGTCGAAATTGTTCAAAAACTGTCAATTTTATGCAAACATCGAAATCAGTGCAGACTTGTGTTATCACAGATAGGTGTAAGAGGAGGTGGCTAGAGCCCGATTTCAAGTCAGGGTGACAAATAGGTGGTGCAGCGCAAATGTGTAGCTACCTTTGTCATACACATTAATTACCAATATGCATCATCTTTCTCTCTTGCACCGTTACCATGACAACAAGTTGACTTGTAACTTGTATTGTCATGGTAACGCCACAAAATTGCAAGTTTGAGAAAGATGACGCATATTAGTAATTAATGTGTAGGACAAAGATAGTATACACATTTGCACTGCACCACCTATTTGTCACCCTGACTTGAAATCGGGCTCATAGACTCCAAATTAAGTGAGATGGAAATATTGGCGCAACCGTTATGCGAGACAGTGTTTACCCCCAACTCTTTTCGTCACACAAAAAGGTTGCCGATCAGAATTTCAAACCCATCCCAAACTTTCACTTCAAAAACATAAAAATAATTGAAAGTGAAAGCAATTAATAATAATGAAAAAATTAACAAAGTTAGTGTTTAGATCAGGTCATCAGGAAAACTACGAAGACGTACCGTTGAAAGAAATTTAAGCGATTGTTTCTAGATCGACCATAGGAAGAATTCTTAAAGAGAAATCGTTTGATTGATACCTCATCTAAAAATAAATGTTCTTAGGCGACCTAACTTTAATAAATTAAACTGAGCATTCATTCAATTAATATTATACACTCTTGAAGTAGAGGAGTCATCAAAGGCAATTTCATTTCAATTTTTGGGCTGAATCTTATTGACAAGGTCCATTCATATTATCGCCTTGATTATTATTATTGCAAAATTATTACGAATTTCTTTTATCATCAGTTACCACAAATTTTAGAAAATCTTGATATTGAAACTCCACTGAACATGTGGTTAATGGGATCTCCACATTTTAACCTTTACAGTGAAACAACATTTCAATAACAAATATTCAAATTGGTGAATAGGCTATGATAAACTCCGTTCCTTGGCCTTCGTGAGCCTTTAAAGAATTTCGTTAATGCGACACAAGTAAAGACAACTAAGAACCGTGCTTTCAAATAAATTCGGAATTAGAGTAGGCGGTGATTGATGCATTTTGTCTATTAACGGTTGGTAGACTGTTTAGCACTGACAGTTGTCAATAGTTTTATGTCACGATCAGAATAAACACATGATTGTACTGTGCTGTCAAATGTCACTGCTGTGCTGTCTTTAATAATTGCCTAAAAATTTTCTATAATATGGTTCCCTTCCCTTCATATTGTTTTCGTGCGTTCCTCTTTAATGTGAAATTAGGTTATATCTAAAATACATTAGACACATGTTCAGAGCCATCTAAACCTTATGATGTAACGATGAAATCGTTACCAAAAACCTGTAACTGTAAAACGCCAAGCAAATGCAGGAAGCAACAAGAGCACTCCGCGCCTATGGCATAACAATGATAACAACAAACGGCACCGCGTGCTGCAGCCCAGCGCTTAGCGCGCTGCATTGCATTCAGATGGTGTCGGATTCAAATCCCGGGTTGTCTTACCAGATGTAGGTTTTTTCTGGATTTTCCCACACCATAAATCTTGATGTGTGCATATCACAGATAGGAATACCGCATCAGTATGTAACTCTATCTCTAATTACCTACCACCATCCTTTGAAACCTATCCTTCATCCATCCCAGTTTCCTTACTTGTGGGGTTGAAAAGACAAGGAATTCTCAGTAAACCGCCTTTACGACAGAATAAAAAGTGGTCCACTTATTTTTCATTCTTCAACGAACGGTACTTGTTGGCATACCGAGCCTTCGAGTTAATTTTCTCTTGGGTGGTCGTATTGAGACATCGCTGGTCCGAGGAAATTCGCAGACCATAGGTAAGAACTGCTTCGTTAGCCAAAAGCAAAGAATGTTGTGGTTGATTTTTAATATTCAGTTGCAAGACTGAAAATCTTTGTAAGTTCAGCTTGATGTTTTTTTTTGGCTGAATGTTATTTTATAGATCTGTCCAAATTACAGACGTTACTCTCCATTTCGGGAATATCTGTAAAAATTCTGAGATTCTTGTTTCGCTTCTTGTCTAGATTCTTGTTTTCCTTTCTTGTCGCGACTCTTGTCGTAATAATTGGCAAAAATTATCGTTAACAATTGTGTAATTCAAGTAGATTAAGTGTTGAGTTTTAAATAAACAAAGTTCAAGCAAACTACATATTTAATTGGTCATCCATTGTGATCCTCAACAACAAAACTGGTCATCCATTGTGACCACAAACATCTGCATCTATCGAGATTGGTCCTTCGAGCATTCGTCAAAAATTGGATCATCCATTGTGGTCCAAGTCAGCACGAAACAGCCTTTGTAACAAATCCTACATGACATCTTTTTATATACCGGGTGTACTATGAAAAATCTTTGGTGCTGTAACTTCCTTATTTTTCATACGATTTTAACAAATGATGTGTCAAACAAAATCGTTTTAAATGAGCTACTATTTGAATTGATCCAATATTTGTTCTTGAGTTCTGTTTTTAATTGCACTATTAACTTTTTTTTGGTCAGTTTTATGGAGATTTTTATTTTGAATACGAAAATGTAAACAAGCATGCTCATGTACATGTATGGAAACAAAAACAAGAAATTAAAAAAATTATGTAATTTTTTTTTAAAACCAATCACTTTAAACAGTAATAAAATTGCATTCTAATTTTGCAAAGTGACTAAGGCCCGGTTTTTGGAAACAATTTTATCGGGCCAGTTAGTCAACTCTCCGATAAATATAAAAATCATGTAATGTGATTGGTTACTTTTTAGCGTTTCTATAGCAACGCTTGATTTAACGGGTCAGTTAGTCATGGGGCCGTTCAAGAAACCGGGCATTAAAGAGCTATGGACATTTGTCAGTCACGCATTTTATTAAAACTGTTTAGTTGTTGTTAATAAATTCTCACCTTTTCCGATTAAAATGGACAACGGGCAATATATGGATATGATTCAAGCATATTTTGAATGCAGAAATAATGCTGCGGCTGCTTTGCGATTGCGATATATGCGACTATACAGTGAGTTTTTTTTTAAGGATGAACTGGAGTAACAATCTCAGCAAAAAGTTGCGGAATTCTTATAATGCTATGAAACGTTTATTACGAAAAATCAATATTTGAAAAAAAAGTTTTTAATTTTTGGAAACGAATTGCAATGAGTTGCAAGTAAATTTTGTGTTTATTTTCTTGATACATATTTAGATAATTACTTACATGTGGTTTTACAATCTTTTGACTAAGACTGTACGTGAAAGTAAACAGAAGCACACTGAATTTCAATTTTCATTGATTTCTGTTAAAGTTCTTAACGTAACTGTAGTAAAACGTGCGATATGAGTATAATGTTGCATACCGACGTCAATTATATGCATTTTGTTCACTTTTATTGAAATTAAAACAGATACATAACCTCAAAAACCGTGTTTTTCCACATATAATTAGCGATTACATGGAAAATCCTCGACCAACTTTTTTTGTAAATTCATTAGAAAATTCTACGATATCGATACTTTATGTGTGAAAAATTTAAGAAAAATTGGTCTTTTTGAAATATGTTTTTTCGTTCTCGTAGGTAAAATTTCGGCACATTTTAAAAATACACCCTGTATATCATATTTTATAAAACGTACACCAATGCGGTTTCTTTGTTTTAAAGCATATTTCCTATAGGTTACTTCGCATTGGCGTACATTTTATAAAACATGATATACAAGGGTGTATTTTTAAAATGTGCCGAAATTTTACCTACGAGGTTGTAGGACTACGTAGAAAACTAAAAGCAATTAAAAAAAATTGTAGCTCAAAAAACAAATGTCATTTTATTTTTTGACATAGAATTTTTTAAATATTTTTCTACATGAAGCCAGTAGCTCGTGGTTAAAATTTCTGCACAACTTTCAAAAACGCCCTGTATTTATATTTTAAAAAATGCGTAGGACGTCAGAGCTCTGAAGGATAGGTGCAGGAATTTAGAACCATCGCACTTTAAAATAAAAGTTGAGCTGTTTTAGCGTTTTATAAAAATATCATGCGTTTTGAAATTGGTGAAATTATTCCATCAGTAGTTTCCACACTGTATATCAACCACGACCTGCTGTATAATAACCGGCCTGTTCATTTCATTAAAAAAGCATTGCGAAAATGTTTCCGAGAAAGAGCCAATTTTCGCCGATGAGGGCGCCACAGTACGGGCGCTTCTGAAGAATAAAAATGCGGAAAAATAGGTTTAGAGACATGATTTTAGAGTTAAGATTGAGCACAGTAAGTTCATATTTTCTTTCTAAAACAATACTGAATACAATCGTATTTTTGTACTTTTGATTTTAAATTCGAATGTCATTTGAACGAGAAAAACTCTCGGTGACAAAAACTTAAGATGAATAATATCCCCAAAAAGCGCCCGTACACTAGCGCTCGACGGGGATCACTCAAATTACACTTTTGAACAGGCCGGTTATAATACAGCAGGTCGTGATATCAACCTTCGATTGCATTTAAATATATTTGTGAGACTGTAGGGAAGCTACAGTGCCACTGAGGAAATTCCGAAAGCATATATAGATTGTTTGACAAGAAGTTATATTTTATTATATTACCATATTCGTAAGTAGGCCTGGGGGTAAAAAAGTCCCATGAAACGTAAGTAAAACAAAAATAACATATTCAGTAAACTTGGTGCATGGTTTCTTAATGGTTTTGTACGATTCTCGGTAAAAAAAATTACACTTACGTCCCATGGTGCATAAATAACTTCTTATTTCTTTACTATCGAATTTAATCATTGTTGACTTCATGCTTAGCGTTCTTATCCTACACAATTATTTCTGTTGATTGAGTTAGTGACTCAGTTATTGCCGATTTCAATCTTGCTGTGCATCATTTGCAAAACGAAATATTTTTTAAGAATAATCAGCAATCAAGCATCTTGTTCAAGGTTTTTCATATTTAATCCCCCTAATAAGGCAATTTTCTGTCGAAAATCACCTTGTCTGTAAGATTTAAAATTAATCTGCTTTATTTACGTTGTTCCACTTTCTTCATGGTTGCTTTTTTCAGCGACTCCGATAAATCATCCTTGTAGTGACGAAAAGGGGAACATTAACTGGCGTTTAATTATGTAATTAACAGAAAAATTTCATTAGCCCTCGCGAATAATTTAGTTTGGTTGGCTCATTTTTTCGCGTCGGCCACGCCACTAACTGATTACATTCCTCGCTGCTAAGCTCCGAAGGATTATCCTTAATCCTCGCTTTTTTAGCATTTGTTAGTGTTGTAAATTTCGATTTAGGGATCGTTTCTATTTCGCAATGGTTGCAACAGGTACTGTATCTAAGAAGTCGCGACTGCAGGACGGCCACGCTTTTGATCCCCATAGTAAACACTTTGCTGAGGTTTATTTGGATTTGTGTACGGCAAACACATTTATATCCATATCCGAAGGTGAAATATCGCGTTTGTTCCCAAATCGTACCCTCGAAATGCTGGGCGGGCCGAACATTCGGTCGGGAATTAGAAAAGGTGGCGACCGGAAAGATTTTGCACAGACATTGATTTTTTTTCCTTCCAAAAAAAAGATTATCACAAACGTAGATGTTGTAAGATGTTTGATGTTCTGCCCACATGACTTAAATATACACAATTTATTATAAATCTGTGGATAATCTGAAACTAGTTTAGCGCAGATACCTTGCACAAAAAAATTATATATTTTTTTTTTTATAGTTTAGACTGTTTAATTTGGCAAGAGAATAAACTTAAGCCAGTTTGTTAAATAGTTTTCTATCCGTAAATATATCCAGGCATTGTCTGGTTTAGGGATGACTAGATGCAAGAAATTGACAAGTAGTTGTAATGTAATAGAATGATTTTGAGTTCTTTAAGTAGGAGCACCCAAAATCTGGAATATTAATTGTAGTAAAATGTTTAGAGTGATAATGTTTTTTTGATAACTGTAATGATGAAATAGTTATTTACATTACAAATGCGGTAGACTACATTTTACAGCGCGAGGTTTTTACCTTGAAACACGACCGCGTAGCGGGAGTGTTTTAACAAAAACCGAGCGATGTAAAATGTCTACCGCATTAGTAATGTATTAATCTTTTTGGCCGACGGCCTGTTTTCTCAAATTTGAAATTTGTTGTAACCAATAATTTTGCAAAACCTGTCAAAGACTGACATTTGATTAATGAAATAAGTACCAGAAAGTTATCTATTATACCGATAACTGACATGTTTACGATTTATACCACAAGATGGCGCCATCAGACTTCACAATTTTTCACAAGAAAACAATTAAATTATGTTCATTTTCGATAACTGAACCGATCAATGGTAGCGGTATCTTGTCTTAGTATAAATGGACTTTATTTATGATAATTGATAAGCTAACAGTTTTTTTGGAAGTCCCTGAAAGCTTAACATTTTCGTGGTATTTTATACACTCCGGGCGGTAAAATGACAGATAGTTTGACTAGTGTGTAAAAATCAAGATACCGTAGCTGTTCAAAATGGGTAAACATGTCATTTAGAGTTGACGAGGCCAAAAATGTTATTATCTAGAATTAATATCTTCTATTTAACAAACCTAAAAATAACAATTATAAATTTGTAAGTAGTGTCAGTTGTCTTTGTTGATCTAATGCAAAGGTAGGACGCTTGTAATTAGTTTAAATTTTTAATTTCATTTAACTTAAAAGCAGAGTAAATCTTTTAGATAGTTTTTCTTTAAAATGTCTGGCTCGTGAAAATCAGAGACAATTCTGAATGGCTTTTGTATTAAAACTTACCTTAAAGAAACACTTTAAGTGTTAGTAAAGATTCCATCAAAATCCATTCGGTAATTATTTAGTTATAGGTGGACGAGAGATACATCCATACGTTCAAGTTTTACCTTTGATGGTATGTTAAGTTTATAAATTGCTATTCTTTCGTGCGTTGTTTGTATAAACTTTTTTCTACATTTGGTTCCTTCTTAAAGTATCGTTTATAAACAAAAATTTTATGTGAAAAGCTGTCAGATTATGATTATTATTGAGTTTGGAAATTATGTCAACAATTCAAAAGCACAGTCTTGACCCGAAGCTGAGCCCTTTATCCCGGAAATATTTGATCCATTTCGCCGCTCGCTCGAAATCTCCAATCACAGCGACATTCCGGGAGCAGATAAATGTTAAATAGCACAAGAGGCACTTTCACCTCGAAAATATCGCTCTCGTGCTGAAATTTAACGCGCACAAAAGTTAAACGTTTAATCCCGGAATTAAGAAAGATGTCGCCTTTTTGTTTTAATTTGATTACTTAGTTTTTCAGAGGCGGCAGAAGGGCTGACTTAGACGAATGTTCTCCGGGCGCTGCTGAAATTAACAAGCAACTCGAGACCACTTTGTCTGAGAAGAAACACGTACTCTTTCGGAGATAATGCGATTTGCTTACACTAATAGAACACGCGGCAATTACAAAAAGTCCAAAGGAAAGTTGAGGAAATTTTAATATTGCAATTTGCATACATCACTCCGGAGGTGATTTGTCTCCGGGTGTGTTTCATTCTTTCGAGGAAACCGGGAAAATCACGAGTTTGCAGCGGGTGGACGTTGGATTTTGCTCTTCCTCCGATTAGTTTATACATTATTTACGTGGGATTTTCTCTCGGATAAATGCGTGTTAGAGTAAGATATATCTTCATTATGTCTTTTTATATGGGCGCCATAAAACAATGAACGTAAACATTGTAGAGAACCCTTCCCTTTACGATCTGTGAGTGGCCGTTTTATTGTAACATATGTGCGATAATACTAACAACCTTACCAGACTTATGCTGCAAGGATGTTAACTATACAACGTTTGTTTAAAAATAAATAAACATATATTTTTAGCTGTATTCTAGTTTTCAATTCGATAAAAAAAATACTTCTATTAAAAGATATTTGAATTTTCTTTTTGGTTCTGTGGCGTGTTGAGCTTTAGGGATACCTCTTTGAAGAATACATATACAACAGAAATGCATTATTTTAGCAGATGGTTTCATTGTATTGAAATTGTCTTTGCTTGCGCTAAACATTTTACAGCTAAAATTGAGTTCACTTAGTTAAGAAGCAAATAATATTGTTATAATATAAGTGTTACCTTTTATTAAATAAGGATCACGCTACGAGATGAAAATGTCAATTGAAAGAAGACTAAACTGTCACCGAACGGCCCTTGCTTAGGAACGGTCATAGGTGCTGCCATGATAATTTGGTTAAAATCGTAAAATTCCCTAACAAGTGGTGGGCGGTTTAATTTACTGTACACGTACGTAAGGAAGCGTTTACTAGAGGGGTTGTTGGTACGATTTTCGCTATTTACACTAGCGGTCGTAGAAAAAGACAATTAAAGCACATATTACAAAAAACAAGTTTCTGATTTGAATTTAAATTTCCATCGAAGTGAAATGTTTCCGTTGGCTGACCGAACATTACAAAGAAATAAATGAGCAAAATAAATGGGTTTAAAAGTATATTAAATCTGTTGGAATTATTTTACATCCCGGATTTTGTTACCCTACTATGATTTACGTCATAACACCTATAAGCTTGCTCTCGTGAAAAAATTCCCATAAAAAGATTTCCACTTGCACAACACAATGTAGTTCTTGTGGCAACATAAAATAATTTGAAATTTTGTTAAACGAACAATAACGTCTGATGCAAAAAAGATGGACAATATTGTTAATGATGTATATTAAAAACCCAAATTCTCCGAATTATTTTTAGCGATTAAAACGATACTTTGCTTAAAAATCTTCAACCGAAGTAGTTTTAGGAATTTTACGAGGATTTGCGAACAATTGTAAAACTATTTTCAGTTAACCTTTGAGTCACTTGTACTTGTGTACTTGGAAGGTCAGACCAAAACAAACAACTATCACTTCTTGAAATTTAATAAATATTTTGAAATGTAAATTTTTAACATTGACCAGTTTCACAATTTCTTGGCTTAACAAAAAAAAACAGCTTTGAAAAAAGAATACATTGTTTCTCTTCTCTCTTCAAAATTTATTGAAAAAGATATAATTATATGGTTGGTCTGATTCAGCTTTCCAACTTTTAAGTAATTACTAATTATACAGGGTGTAGTAAAAATGGCGCAAAATATTTACATCACATGATTCTATGTTGAAATACAAGCAACAAACTCTAATACCAAATTACTGTTAACCCTCTGCTCATATAGTTATTAACAGTTAAACTTGGAAATTTGCTTCGATTGTAATGGTGAAATACATTTAAGTAATATTAATAACTTCAGTTCTTTAAAATGTCGTCGAATTTTTACTTGATATATTTATCTATGGGCAAGTTAATATATTTCGGTACAACATTTTTAAAATTTTCTATTTTTGGCTCAATTATTTTGAAAATTTTTATATTTTATTTTTATCATAATTACTCTTTATTTTCATACATTTGTAAATACATTGTTGTGATCTTGGTATGTACCTAAGAAACTCTAATAGTTTGCTTCAACGCATAACGCTTATTTTTTTGTTTGGTTATTTTCAGCACTTCACCTATACTGTAGTTTCAATTTGGTTGTAGATCGTAAAATTTTATGGTACTTTAAGTTAAAGATCTTGCGGGGCTTATAAATCTTAGTTTACCACTAGCAGGTAATATTTTAAGCAGGGTTGTATTGTACATTTGGTATATTTGCATTGTACGGCAAACGGCACGCGCCCCTTCCCAACCTTTTCAAACCCAACCATTGTGCCCGTTAATCGCTCATAATATCCAATAAAATTTTACGACCTACAACCAAATTGAAACTACAGTACAGTGAGTTTTTTTTAAGACTGGCCATAGGGTTTTACATGCTAATTTTTCAACCCCCTGTTAACTTTTGTTCCGATGAAAATATTCAAACCGTTTTTGGAACAAAGTTGGAAGATTTTTTAAACTATCGGATAGATTACAATTCAATATCACAAACTGTCGAAAAAGTTGTGAAAAAAATATTTTTTAGCGCGCCGAAAGCGTCCAAAATTGGAGATCGTCAGGTGCTGGTTGAGCCGACAATGGCGCTACTTTGGCGGCCGCTCGACGCACTATTATTTCGGCGCCCTAAAAAATATTTTTTTTCACAACTTTTTCGACAGTTTGGGATATTAAATTGTAATCTATCCGATAGTTCAAAAAATCTTCCAACTTTGTTCCAAAAATGGTTTGAATATTTTTATCGGAACAAAAGTTAACAGGGGGTTGAAAAATTTGCATGTAAAACCCTATGGCCAGTCTTAAAAAAAACTCACTGTATAACTAAACGTGCACTTCAGAGTCGAATTACATTTTTCCCGGATTACACTTCAGCCCTTTAATACCAGTCAGAATGTATCCAATGTCGTTGAAATATTTGCTTTGTTTGATGTAATTTTTGGATAACGCCATTGGCTGGAAATCACTTGATGTAAAGTGATCGTTCGCACTCGGCGCACTGGGATAAGTGCCCGTTGCCATATTCAGACAAAAATTTAACGTATCCTCTTCTTTTTCTAATATAAATTCTGACACGAAGACGTTCAGTGAACGTCGATAATAATAAAGAAAAAACTCGAATGGAGTTTGCAATGAAAAATAAAAGTTGAGTCGCAGATTGCTTCAAACGAATTCTAATATTGTCCTAGACTGATTAAGCGAATCAATCTAGGACTCGAAAGTTGTGTGCCGCGATCATTGCACGCTCATATTTCAGTTTTGTCAGTGTGCAAGTCGAGTTTTGAATTATCGACGTACAAATGGCACCTAAGTCTGTCGGATAACGACAAACTATCAAGTTTTAATGAATCTGAAGAACCTCTTCGCGGATTCCTTCTGTGTGACAGGTTCATAATTTATGGCATGTTATTTGAGATATAAAGTGTTTGGAAGTTTGCGCGTTCATCAATTCTCTATGGCAACTTTTCTAACTTCTCTCTCTATTTTTATTAATATATAGTTTCGAAATAATCTAATCTATTCGGGAATATTGTCGAGAAACGTCTTAATTCGATTCAGTGACTTTCCAATTGGATCTTCTCCCTGGAAAATATATATTTTTTATAATGATGTGACAAGTAAGAATAACGTTGTGAAAATTTGACAGGGAAACTCATGTTCAAGCGAGGTAATCCCAGAGCTCACAGAATTCGCGATTGCCTTGGCAGTGTCACATGAATGCAATTTTAATATAATTGAATATCCACTTTATTCAATAGATATGGCTCGACGAGATTACGTTTATTCGCAAATCTCAATATTACAAAAATGAATTTCTCGTCTCCCATTATGCGACGAACACAATGCGTTTCTACCATTGCTAGTTTCATGATGTTCTTCCTGATTGATTACGTTCTTGCAATTTTTTTTCTATAATTGTGCAGCTCGCCACGTTATCTAGAAATTTACTCGCTGAAGTTTAATTTCAACAAAGAATCCAAAACTGATTGCAAATGCATTTACATCGAAGGCGAAGGGCAAAAAAGGGCTTTTGTTAGTTTTCCAATTAGTGTCAAAACTTGAAGGATTTTTCTACTTTACTCGTAAAATGATTTCGAGTTGTTTCGTTCTGTATTCGAACAGTGTATCATTTCGGTGAATTAAAAAGTTGTGTAATTCTATTTCGTGAACATAATTACATGGGACAGACTTTATGCCGAAAGTTTTTGTTTGGCGGTTAACGGCTTTTTAAATTGCGCTATTACCAGTTGACAGTAAATTAACAACATTTTCGGGATAACTTGACTGGCTAAATTAAAATGTAGAAGCTGGATTCAAGCAGGTATTTATAAACGTTGCGGTTTTGATGCGCACAAGTAATTTTCCAGGAAATATTAAAGAGCATCAAACATTTATGACTGAGATCTTGTTATTGACGAATTTATTCGGTGCTTCTGCAAAAGTGTTGGTTGATTGGATAACGAATGAAAATTGTTGGTTATTTTATAGCCGCCAGTTGGATGTAAGTGACTATTCAACTCACATCAAATTCTCCAACACAAATGCACGCTTTGTCATTTCTGGACCACTCAGAACGAAACTTCCTGATTATTTATCACATGTGAAAATTATCGGTTATTTTCACTAGTGATCACTATCAGGAAAATTTATATTAATTTTGTTCGTTGAATAGTCCCTCGAATACCACTTTTAACCAAAGTTAAGTAGTCTATTTTTGTGGTGCTCTCACTCATATCCCCCACGCTTGGGAATCCCACTCGTGCTCCGCACTCGTGGTATTCAGGCTCAGGGTGACATTCGTGATAGCACCACAAAAGTTATAGACATAACTTTGCCTACTCGTTGTATTATAAGTGATTATTTTCAAATTTAAATACAAATCGTCAGTGTCTGTTACCAACCCACGCGAATATCCCTAGTCTAATATGAAAACTTGAGCAGTCAAAATTTCAGGAAATAGTAAAACAAAGTAGATAAAACAGTAGGTATATTACAAGACGCATTATCACACTCGTTTGTGTAATAATAAAACGTCTTTTTAAACTCGTATAATAAAACGAATATATCTACTATTATCGATTTTTTTTACTGCACAACTAACGATCGTTCTCTTCTAAAATATATTATTTTTATTGAAAGATGCGACAGAGAAATCGTACCTATTAAAATTTCAGAATTTATAAAATGAACAACTCCGACGTAGAAAAACCAATTATATGTTTATGAGTTCATAATCATAATTTAAAATAACTTTAATTTATTGGTTACGTTCATATTCGATTTGGATATACTTGACGAGACCTTCAAAGCAACGAAAAAGTTTTAACGCAATCCGTTGTTTTGTGGAATCATTATTTTTAATTAGTTTTGAATCTATTTGGTTGGTTTAGAAATGAGACGATACACGGATGATGCACAATATTTTGAAATGTGAAATCTTTATCTTTATATTACCTACCTATACGGCCTGATCAAGAATGACTGAATCTGTTGGTAACAATAAAAATTTGAATGATTTTGGTACCACTGTAATCTAAACTTATTTCAGATTGTCAGCTTTGACAGGTTTGACAGGCAAATTTGAAATTTACCATCAAAGGTTCATTTTATAATTGTATGATGAATTTCGACGGGTCTTATATCGTTGCAGTCTACTATACTCGTGGAGATTTTCGCACTGGGCCTTCGCCTCGTGCGTTAAATTCTGAACTTGCATGCAATGAGTTCCTTTCAGCACTTATTATAAAAATAACTACATTGTAAGACTGACAAGTTGTGGACATACTCGTATTCTTGCAGCCAGTTTTAAAACTATTATGATAAAAAAATTACTGCCGGGCTATTGCGACAAGAATCAACCCATCAAGTTATAAAGATCTTTGCTCCTTGCTCTCATATCGAATTGTCTGTGCGAAAGTATAGAAGTCTATTCCATGTTTCCATTTCTCTTTAGTGCAACGAAGTAGCTCTGATATATCTGTACATAAGCTCTCTGTACATAAGCTCTCTGATTCACTCCTAACTCTTCTTAAAATATGTAAGAACAGTTTATCCAATGGCACAAATTGTAACTGAAATCATTGCCTCCTCTGAATTTTGTCAACAGGAAATCATCGCAGATTCTGCGAAGAATAAACTACCCATTTGTTGGGTTTGTTGTTTTGATGTTGTTTATTCTGTTGTTCTCTGCTGAAAAGATTTGTAGTGATAAATAAAATTTGGTGCGACAAAATGTTCTTATTTCCGAACACGTACGTCCGTTGGTTAGACAGTAGAATGCTAAGTTTAAATCTCCCTGACAATCTTGGAAACACATTAGAGATTCATGAAAGAAACTTTCTAATTATTTAATGGTTTCTGTAAGTGCCTTTTCTTACTCTTCGAGAACTATCTGCACTATCGATATCGTTTAATTTAATACTAATTGCATCAGAAACTGCTTGTTTAGATACTGAGTGCTACTGAGTTAGTAACTCAATTACTGAAACATTTTCATATAGGCATTACAAATTAATTCTTATTTTTGTTTTAAATAAATAATTTTCAATTGATTTAGAAGTACATTTGAGACCTGGAAAGTTAAACTAGCAACGACGTTTATGGTTTTAACGATGGAAAATGTTAAAATATTTAACAAAAATTATTTTAAGCCGAGTTTGGTCTAAATAAAGAATCATGAAGTAATAAAAGAATATTTTTTTAGTATTTTCTGACGTTTTTAATTAAATTTTTCGTCCAAAATGAGAAAAAAATTAATCAGTTTGCAAAATACTTAGTATTTAACGATTGGATAATGATGGCAACTGCTCGTGAGGTGATTTTGTGTCATGAGCCGAAGGAGAGTGGCGTAATTCATCTGAGCGAGTAATAGCCATTATCCGCGAGTAGAATACTATACTTTTTCTACGATTATGAAGAGAAATTGATAAATAAGTTTCATTATTAGAGAAAATGAAACTGATCCTTTACAATTATTACTTTGTATACTTGATACCATTCAGTTAAAATTTGTGATTGAACTTCATAAACTAGTTGCAAAATAATTTTATTAATACTTATTAACGTCATGATATATTCGCAAAAATTATACACATGAATTTAGCAGTTAAATTCAATTTATTAAAGGATACACAACCACATTACATTTATAAACCAGAAAGTTGTTTAGAAAATGACAATTACAAATTATATTTTGATCGCACAGTTTTAACTGACATTCACATTCAGCATAACAGACCAGACATTATTATTTTAAATAAAAAACAAAAGCAAGCATATCTTTTAGATATAGCTGTTCCAAAATCACACAATATAACACAGACATATAATACAAAAATTAATAAATATTTAGAACTCTCCGGTGCCATGAGAAATCTTTGGTGTTTAGAAAAAATTTCGATTTTACCATTTATAATTTCAGCAACAGGAATAGTACCGCAATCTCTTTTTAAAAATTTAAAAATTTTGGACTTAGAGAACACATTGGTGGTTGAAATTCAAAAAGGTATACATATTATTATACTCATGTCACATCGTGAGGAAATTCCTTAACATTGACAGAACATAAAACACAAAAAAGTCAAAATGTGGAGGCGAGACGCCGGTAATTATGTTGATAAGCACTGCACTATTACTTGATAGTATTATCCGTAATAGTGTATGTACTCCGGCAAAATTGCCGTGCCGCCGGGTAGAGGTGGGATACGAAAAATTATTATCAGAAAGGGTTTTAGCGTATCTAGTAGTGAAAAAAATAGTATATAAACCACGGTTTTAGAGAAGTCCCTTATGGCCTTCGCGTCTTACATCCCTCGGCGCGCCTCTGGATCTAATTTTGGCGCTCTGGTTATAATCATGAACTTCCTCACCTTGGTGTATAATATAATAAATATTTAGAGTGATTTTTCGAACTTGAAAAAGTCAAATGATA
The DNA here is from genome assembly GCF_963966145.1 of Tenebrio molitor. Taxonomy (NCBI): domain Eukaryota; kingdom Metazoa; phylum Arthropoda; class Insecta; order Coleoptera; family Tenebrionidae; genus Tenebrio; species Tenebrio molitor. The sequence continues at coordinate 29,326,353 of NC_091047.1, forward strand.
TGTTATCGTTGACATTTCTTTTTTAAAATAATCACCGTTGACGGTGCTACGTATCCTTAAAAATAAATCTGACAAGCTATATTCTATTACGGTACATAAACCGGAAGAAAGAGAGGGTGTAAGTAAAGTTGGGATCACCGCCGACCATACGTCAACCATTCAGAGTAATGTTCTCTAGTCAGTTTCGTTGGTCGGAAAGTGCGTGTAAATTCGTCACCAAGAGAACGGAGCAAGTAGCGGGCCATTGTTATTTGAAGCGGTTTAACGGTCCGTTAAGTTGAACTCGGGGCTTAATGCCGGCGGCGGCGGAGGTGGCTAAAGCGTGCCTCCCATTTGTTGTGTACAATAGGTGTGCGCTGTTTAGAGATAAATCAATTACTAACCGGGCCACGGTAGTCAATGCGACGCTCTAAGGGTCAATTAGAATTTGCAATTCATGGGAGTGAAACGAGTGCGCCATAAATTTCCTCTTCTCACAAACTTAGTTGGATCAATTAATTCGGCACGGTCCTGGTTGCTCCCCGATCTGCTGACAAACTCGATAAATTCACAACTCGATAGTTTATTCGGCGTTCGTTATTTTTCGGCTAGTTACCCGACGATCGCATCGGGGGAAAATTATGCGGTTACGCCGCTTTCCTGTTTTATTTTCTCGCAGGTGATGGGGTGGTCGGCAATTTTTCACCTAGAGATGCGAACACGTGCCAAACGAAGCCTGCAAAAGTACTAAAATACATAAAACCAAGATTCTGGGCAATCATTAGTTGAACCAAAATTCTTCATAACGAGGAATAACTACAGTACAATTTCAGAGAGCGTAGTAGGTGTAGGAAAAGAAGAAATAAAGACTTTATTTTTCGACTGAAGAATTATAATAATTGTTTCCGAATAAGACAGCAGTAATAATAATTTCATGTTTCCGAAGTTGATTTGTGCCAGACCATCAAAACCTGTACACTAATACACAATAACTCATTCTTATAAGTGAATATTTTGCATACTCTTTGTTATACAAAAATAATACAAGATGTAGATTGTAGATTTTGACAATCTCTCACGTTCTTCTGAGGAGCCCTGAAATCAGTACCCCAACTTCCCAAAATACACACATCCATTAGAGACCTTTCTTATTGTCTTTAAGTTTCCTCGATAGTTTGACAATAACAATAAATATTATTTGAGTACCAGCAGAAGCACCTCCTCAAATCAAACTGCATTTTAATGACGGCCATCAAATGTTAAAGAACTTCCAAATTCGACACCTGGGAATGACGTTCTCTCAGAACTGCTCCCTGAACCTCGACATCCAAACACTCAAGAAGGCTCACAACCGCGTGAATCTTGTGTACCTCATCCACAAGACCTATAAAACCCTCATCGACACCTGTACTGTGTTTTCAATTTGGTTGTAATTCGTAAAATTTTATGGTACTTTAAGTTAAAGATCTTGCGGGGCTTATAAATCCTAGTTTACTACTAGCAGGTAATATTTTAAGCAGGGTTGTATTGTACATTTGGTATATTTGCATTGTACGGCAAACGGCACGCGCCGCTTCCCAACCTTTTCAAACCCAACCATTGTGCCCGTTAATCGCTCATAATATGCAATAAAATTTTACGACCTACAACTAAATTGAGAATACAATAATTCGTTTATTCGCCCCGCTGCCGCCGTCGATCGAGGACCTATCTACGCTTAAAACAAATCTCTCAAAACAAATCTCCGCCTGCGAAAGAACAATCATCTGCAAGATTTTTAAAATCTCGTACAGGCATCTGAGCAACCGCATCTATCAATTCACGCGCACCACCAATCGAAGACCGCCTTATTAAAACTTAGAAAAAGGTATACCCTCAGGATGAATGGTAATGGTAAGAGACACAAAAACATCCTCCTGCCGCCCTTCTAGCCACAGCATACACCCACCTCACTCCTCGTCGCTATCCATGAGCTGACCGATTGTACCGCCGGTGAAAAATCCGCTTTATGAGCTTCACTCCACTCCACCGGACCCAGCACCAGCACCGAGATTTAAGGAACTCAGACCTAGACCACCCGGACTCCAGGATTCCAGGACCAGGCACCGTGTCAATCCAGGATACAGGCGTAATTCTCAACTTTTTTCAGATACCATCGCCCACGAGGCCCCAAGAAGGAAGAAGAAACAGAAAGCAAAGAAAGAACAATATCCCAGATTTTTTTTGTTACTCAAGTATTGTTAGTCATAATTAAGATTTGAAAATTGTGAAAATGAAATATTTAACTCATAAGGCTTTAAAGCCATCCTGCCAACAAAATATATGAAATTAAAATGGAATAAATGTATTGCTGACTGCTTGAAAAAAACTTCCCCAAGAGCCACGTTTTTGAAAGCGGAATTTTTGTAGTTGTAAATTTTTGTTTCTCACCATTTTTATCGGCAATTGGTGATTTACTATTCAAATGAAATTCACCGACCAATTTCGAAATTGTACGCGTCCAACAGACAAACCTAGGTACAAGGATAATAAATGTACATGGGGGAAAACGTTGCAGTAAAATATTCGTTTGACATTTTTGGGAATTTCAATTAAATCAGGCAATAACTGATAATGATTTTGATACTGACGAATTTCAGATTGAAAGAAATACCAAATTAGTGTTCACTGGATTAAGTTTTCTATCATTCGTAAATTTTTGTCAAATGTGTAGTGAAAGAGTTTGCTTTCTTACTGCACATTTATTATTGTACTAGCCGACCCGACAGACGTTGTTTTGTCCAATCCAAATTTGAATAAAATTGCTTGTGAACGTTTTATGAATTTATGAAAGGCTATTGGAAATGCTGAAATGCTGGAAATGTGTGATGTGCCTGCAATGTGATCGACTTGGAACCATGCGGTTTTGTTCCAAAATTTAAGTCACAATTTAATCCAGTCAGAATTTCATGTCAACAAATGATTTATTTTCTTCCATTAAATTTGAAATCACAATGAATCTCAAGCAGTTTTATTTACATTTCGATTTCGATTGCAAGATCGATGTTCTAGTAAACAATTAAAACAAAGAAATTATTTGTTTTGATTGATTTGCTGTGACATCACCATTTCGTTCATTACAATGTTGGACTAATTTTTAGTAAAAACAAATGTAATTTTATTTTAGTTTAGTTTGAAAGTGTTCCAATTTTTTTTTTTTTGAATTGAAAACATACAATTGTGTTATTTAATTTCCGGGAGCATATCGAACAAAAAAAATCAATCAAATATGTCCTTCCTATTGTCAGTTATAATCGAAAGTGCATACAAATTAGTTATTTACATTAGAGTACGGGATGTGAATTTTTCGGCACGACAACTGGTTTCGGGCACGATAGCGCAGCCGAGTGCCTGATTCGTTGGAGGGCCGGAAAATACATCCCGTACGACATTTGTATTAGACTTTTCGGCTGACCAAAATATTAATTTTTTTTTAAATCAAGACTAATTATTGTAGAATTTGACATCGTCAATAAAGAATCGAATGCTGTGGAATCAATTCCTTGATGACCGTGACCGCTCATTTGTTTTTTCCTGACAAATATTTGCTGTGTTTATTAGGTTAAATGTTCATTGTTAGTGCTTGAAAATTTAATTCTGATGTGTTAATTGACTGAAAAAATGTCTAGTTCAGAAAGTGAGTTAAATGTGACACCAGAAGCAGCACGATTAGTGGCAGGACTAAATTCTGAATTATTACCACAAAATCGAAAGAACGTTACATAAGACAATTTCTTCTCATGAAAGTATGTAATTATAAGAGATATACTGTTATGTTCCATACCGCCAGACTGTATTAATTGTTTCTCTAATTTAATATTTTATTTTTAATAGTAATTGACTACATCTGTGACTGTGCTTTCTTGGATTAAGTTATTTAAAAAGAAAACTTCACTAGGGCATACAGAATGTGGCTTTGTACATTCAAATATTTATGACTGACCCTTAAAGATGTACGAATTACGTATGTTGCAAAAGTTTTGAGAATTTTTTAAAGTTCTAGAAGTAGTATTACCGTTGAAGCCGTTTTGGCTGTTTGTTTTGGCCAGACTTGGTATCAAGCCATTATGCGTTGCATTCAAGAAATTGGCTAGAAGAACACAGGATACCTTTTGTACCAAGAAACGACAACCCCCCAAATCTTCCTCAAGCACGACAAATCGAAAATTTTTGGGCTCTACTGAGGGGAAGAGTTTATAACAATGGTTGGGAAGCTCAAAACGAACAGCAGTTAGGAAGGAGAATAATGCAGAAGATCAGAAAAGTATATGGGCAATGTTATTACGTTATCAGAATGCAGCTGCGGCGTCCAGAGAGTACGCAGAGCGATTTCCAGAAAGACACCATCCTGGGCCACGTCAGTTATTAATCTAGGACAGCGGAGAAATAGGCAGGATCGGACTCAAAATTTGAGAAAACAATAAAAATATACAATTAATTATCTCCGTTAATACAAATATTTTACTAAAAAAATTTAGGCTAAAATTCTTAAGAATAATGTATAGTACTTACCTCGTATTACAGTTGGCTTCAAAAAAAACGGGAAATGAAATTTGACCTAATGTGAACTGAAAATTTAATTTGTCAATTTATGTCAATTTGTGTCTGTTTGACGGTAGTATTTCTGACACATAAGTGCAGTTTTTTAACCTAAATTATAAAAGGCCGTTTCAAACTATAAAAATTTAATAAAATCTGACAAAACTTTTTTTGACAGTTCCCGTTTTTTTTGAGCCAACCGTACAAGGAACACCTCAACTTGGAAAACACCCTGTATAATATCATTTTTATGTTAAGAAATATTGTTGTTTTCAGTTGTTCTTGTTACATTTTAAATAAATTATTGCAAACATTTTTTTAAGGTTTTGAAAAAATTCTCAAAACTTTTGCAACATACATTACGTAATTTAAAGTTATTAAGTTTAAACTGAAAATGACGGATTTGTAAACGTAAAAACACGATGAAGCTGAAATTGGTAAAACTGTAATTGGAAAACGTTGTTCGCATGAACAATTTGTACGTTTTAATCTGGAATTAACTTGCACAATAAACTATCAGTGATTAATTTATAATTTAAATTTTCATCAAAACAGTGTCCCATTTTAGTCATTCACATCCGTTGGCGGCAACGGCGGTTCGAATGTTATTTTGTGTTTATTCGACGTTATCAAACATGCAACTCTGCGAAACAAATCGAATGAATTTCGCATAATTCATCCGAAAGAAGTAACACAATTCGTTCTCTTTTCAATCGTCGAGACGAAATTAATTTTTATTTGAGCGTCAGCCCGAGAGCTTCCTACAATTGTATGATGGATTTAGTCGAGTTTCTTATTTCTTTTTTTGTGCGACAGCACATTAATAATTTGAAGGATTTAGCAAGTTACAGAGTACAAAAGTGAAAAGTCTTAGCGTCTAGTGCATGCCAGCTCTTCTTGAACAAAGAATATCAAAGGTATGACATTTGGAAATGCTGCTCACTTTTAAACATATATAACATATGCTGAACACAAAAGACATTTTATGCTACGCACATGATACAGCTTGTCAGTGATTCAAAGAAAGTTTCTCTTTCCTTTGACATCAAGGGCTAAGACGATTATGGATCTGTTGCGGCTCTTCTTTCCGACTGATCTCCGGGATAATGTGATTTGAAAAAAATAAATTCTCAGAAAACAAATAATAAACCAATTTCCATGTTTAAAGGCGCCCCAAATAAAATGCCTCGGCTGAAAAATCTGTTATTTTGCCTGATAAAGTGATGACACTCGACACCCTTCTATTTCGAAATCTTTTTTTAAACGATTTGAAACTTAACGTTATGACTGAAACATGTTGTTAACAAAAGCTTTAATCAAAAATAACATAGTTTTTTCATGTTTTACTGCCAGAGTGTTTTATGAGCATCAAATCACCACATTCACCACTGTCTTAATTCTAAACGAGGAAGTCTACAAACTATTATTTTCGTTTTTTTTTTTTGTTGGATGGACACATCACTTCAGTAAAACTTGGAATACTATGAAAAAAGAAAAACACAACTTACACCACACAATTGTGAAAAATCATGAAGCGCAAAAATAGTAATAACGCAAGATATATTTTATCTTTCTCTATCTCCGCGTATCCGCCATTTCTCTAACTGGTATTTGTATAATTACCTTAATAACGACGCCTGAAATGACTTACGATTCTCAAAAGGCAACGCAAAATTCAATTTATTGTTAAGCAGATCTCTACAGCACAATAAACACATTTCTAGAAGTCGCTAGTATCAAGGATTTCCTCTAAAACGGATTTAAAAATATTTCACTGTTCTCATGACTTTTGCATAATTAATTTCATGAAAGAAAACAAAAACTTCTATAAACATGTAGAAATAAAGTAACATTGCTTGCATAGTTTTATTATTAAGGAATTTCAAAGAACCCATTTGCATTCACTATTTTTTTGCAAATATATATTTTAAAATTAAAAAAAAATAAACGAGTTCATGTGCGATTTTTTTTATGTGATCCGCTTGAAGATAAAATAGTGTATATCATTCCGAGTAGGAGTACACCCAGTTGCCGACCTCAACTTCGTCTCGGCCTTCAATCCTGGGCTTAGCACAAAAAGGCTCATTTCTACTTTAATGATATAATCTACTACATATTTCCACTCAATGAACAATTCAATTTCAAACCACCTTACGAGTATACAGGATGTTTGGGGTATAAGGTAACAAACTTCTCCTTTGTAAAGAACTGGACAAAATAAAACTTTTATTCTAGTAAATTTTTTTTGTATGTGTTATAATTTTCTAGTAATCATTTTTTCAATTTGAAGAATTATCGTTTGAAATTCAGCGGATTTCAAAATTATAAAGGTGGCACCTAACTCATTTTCCTTTAGAAACCTTTATTAGCTTGGTATTAACAATTACGTGTTTATAGATACGAACAGTGGCTCTCAAACAGTGAAAACAGAATTTAGCTCAGCAAAATAAAAAATGCAAATTGAAAAAAATGTCACTAAGAAAAGTTGTTCATTTAACCTAGCTGTGCATCTCAGAAAAGTTTGTTACCTTAAACACCAAACACCCTGTATAATGTTCAAAAATCAGAGAAATTTTCGAACCATCAAGTTCGGAAAGTGCATAATTAACATATGTTTCTTTTAATGATGACTTGATGAGTTAGTTTTGTTAAGATACTGTTGAATTACTGAATATTAGAAGTAATACTTGTGACTGGACCGGTGAGCAAAAATTTATATATGATCGTAAAGTCTAATTTGAGAATTATTGGTCGATTATCGCGCTCGGTCGGTTTAATGCGACCATAAGGATGCATCCTGGATAAAACTGTAAAATAAAAACTGAAATAGGTTGAAGCTGGCGGTGTGAGCGAGGTTATTCCGGAGGCGTCCTGTCTCTAATCTACCGTCTATTACATCGCATCGGGGATAATCTAAGCTAGATATTCCGAGAATCTGTACCGTTTAAAAATAATATACCTAGATCGTTAGACGTGGGCCAGCTTATTGCAAGAGTTGCGTCCAAATGGGCCATCATCCAGAATAAATAAGTCGGATTAGAAGTGGCGGTTTTGTTGTTCTTTTTTATTCGGAGCTGTCAGAAAGTAGACATTTCCATCTAAATGCCTCCGTTAGGATTAAGTTCTTAAGCGGAGCCGATGGTGATGATCGGCGGGATAGGAATGGTTCCCAGTTTTGTCAGTTCAACTAAGGAAATAATTGAATGTGCGAGAGGGAGGACAGGATAATCAACTAAGACGTTGTTATTCCGGATAATGAGAATTTTTAATATAACAGCAATAAACGTCGAAACGGTTTAGTTTCTACATACCAAGGAAAGCCACTCTCGCGTTTCAGCCGTAATATGTAATGACTTTTATATACGCCAGCATGGTTTTATGTCTGTGCTTTACAAAGTTCTGCATCAAGGCGCGATGTCACCTGACATCTTTATAACTCGCAACGAAGGGAGGAATTTCCTATTTGCTGAACAGAATGAACTTTACTAATTTCAGTTTTCACAGGATCGATTCGGGACAGATGCAACAACATAGTCCACTGAAGTCAACACCGTAATTATCATAAAGAAATCCTTTCAGAAATGTTCTGCAAGTACTTGAATAAATCAAAAGTATGATCTTTAGAATGTATAGATGTAGAAGACAGAATTACAAATAAAACCTTGGCCGGATTTATTTAATTTTTCAATTGAGACTTGTCGCTTTGCATTTTGTCATTTTCAAAAATTAAAGTGTTTTAAGTTATTTGAGAAAGCAAAATAAATGTTTTAAAGACTGTCTCGTGCAGGGTATTTACCATAGCACGTAGTAAAAATATTTTGTTATTTGTAAATGTTTTGTTGTTACCAGACAAAGATATGTGTAGAAGCGTTAGTTATTAAAAATTTGTGTTGTAATAGTTTTTTTAAGAATGAAAAAATACAAAAGGTTGATATTATTAAATTCAATTATTATGAGAAATCTTTGGTGTTTAGAAAAAATTTCGATTTTACCATTTATAATTTCAGCAACAGGAATAGTACCGCAATCTCTTTTTAAAAATTTAAAAATTTTGGACTTAGACAACAAATTGGTGGTTGAAATTCAAAAAGGTATATTATTATACTCATGTCATATCGTGAGGAAATTCCTTAACATTGACACAGAACATAAAACACAAAAAAGTCAAAATGTGGAGGCGAGACGCCGGTAATTATGTTGATAAGCACTGCACTATTACTTGATAGTATTATCCGTAATAGTGTATGTACTCCGGCAAAATTGCCGTGCCGCCGGGTGGAGGTGGGATACGAGTTTTCAGTTAGTTCAGTACTTTGCATTATACGGATATCGATGATAAGAACAAAGGCTACACAAAACTCTTACAGTAATAAAATCGGAACTGAAAAAATAAGCTTGCGCCTCTACTGTTCTTGCCGAAAAATGTGAGTATGTGATCATTTGCATTAAATTTGTCATAATTCCAGTTATGAAATACAGATTTCCGATTTAACCTAGCTGAAATCATAAGGAAGGTACTATTATTTACTCAACCGGTGTTAGAGTCATGTGGTGAGTTGGAATCTTCCAAGTAATTGAAGTAAAGTTAGAATGTTTAACCAATGTTACGACGTTGTTAAAGTGTGACATATCTAAAGTTTCAAATAAAATTGTATTAAAGCCCATGTATAGGCCACCAACTTAACAATAAAGACTCCGATCTGCCCTAATTAAAAGAATGCATCCAAGAACGCAAAGATATTTCACAAAGTTTACATTTTTGAAAAAATGATTATATGGGGTGTTTTTTTTTAATTTCACCTCAAAATTGGCGTTGAAGAGTCGATTGTGATCGCACCACGGGTTACGATTACGGGTCAGCTGTTCAAAACTAACCTCACTTTTTGCGTTGTTTGTGTTTTTACGTTTTTACTCTGCAAACTGGCGAGTGGTGCGTTCACAATCGACTCTTCAACGCCAAATATTCGATTTATATACAGATGTCCCTAAAAAAAAAGATGAGTCCATAATTCCCTTATTTTTCGGTGGATTTTAATTATTTATACACCAAATTAAATGGTTGTGAGTATGCTACATTATTACCTAAAATTCACGTATAGCCCTAAGCGATTCAAGGCTAAACTGTCAAAAAAAATCTAATGGGAATAGGTACATACTCTTTTTTAGTAATTCTGATAGAGATTTTTATTCTGAAAACAACAAATAAATGAATACTCTAATATAATTGGAACAAAAAATTTTTTTTGAAGAACATCTTAAAATTTTCCAACTTTAACACGCTGTAACTTTTAATTGAAGCTGGGAAAAAAAAATTTTTTTATGATATTCTCACTGTATTCTGTACAACTGCTACAAGTTGGTGCGTTCGTTTTGAATCACCCTGTATATTTGGAATTATTTTCAACTAGTTCGATCCGATATTCGCTATAGATTCACGCTGGGGTAATTACGGGGTCCTCTGCATTACTATGATAAACCTACTACCAATGACTAGATTATATCTTAGCATCTGTGCTAATATAGAAATCGTAATTGAATTGTAGTAGGGAAATGTGTTCTATGGTACAAAGGTAAGCTACCTGTCTGTGCGTCAACAATAATCCAATTAAAATGTTTTCACGTGTGTTTATAGTAATTATATATGAGAAACAATGCCTGCATATTGATCTGTTGTTAATAATTTACGCACACTTAGCAAATTGAAGACACCATGTTTGGATTAGGGCAAAATTAACACAATACGCTAATTCTAAAGAAAGTGGAACGCCGCAACCTAGGCATTAATTATTATTATTATTAGCTAAAACGTGCAAGTTTCGGGATGAATTTTGTCAAAATAATCATAATGAAATAAAGAATTTTGTATCAATAGGAAAAGCAGAAAACTACCTCCAAGCTTGTTAGTTCTGGGTTTGAATAAATTAAAATTTGAACTGATAAAATGAACGAGGAGCAGTGATTCACTCTGCTGGTAAATGATGGCGTAAATAGCTTCCAAAGTTGTATTAGTAAAGTTAAAAATTAAATCGGCTTCTGGAAAGTCAGTTAAGTTATTTGATAAAGCAGAAATATCTCTGTTGGAATTACTAGCATTTTGCTTTGATCATCCAACTAAATGCTCGTAAGGTAAGTTCAAACAAAAACTAAAAAAAAAAAACATTAAACTACAAACAATATTGATTAGTTACCTCTGTGCCGTACTGGTAATACGGAGGTTGAAGCAATAAAAGCAAATTATACCTACACGAGTATATAAACAGGGATATCCAGTTTCATGCATATTATGGAACTACATGTTTAATTTTGTAAGACTGACAATGAAATATTTGTCATGTAAAACTCTATTTCCGACACTGTCACACAAATGTGATATGAAATATTATATTTGAACAAATATGGATTTTTACTTAAAAAAATATCATCAGTAAAATACGAGGGTGGTTCTCATTTGTTTCTGTGATCAAGAAGTAAAAGACTAATTTACTTAAAATACCTGCTGCCACATTTTGCATAACAATGTTGAAGCAGCTTTTGACATTTAACGATTGGGGAAATGCATTCTAGCCAAGGCGACCTTTTCGAAAATACATTTTAAAAGATTTTTTATTTTTCCACCATCAGGCGGAACGGCATTTTGCCGGAGTACATACACTAGTACGGATATTACTATGAAGTAATAGTGCAGTGCTAATCAACATAATTACCGGCGTCTCGCCTCCACATTTTGACTTTGTTGTGTGAATCTTAAGGAACTTCCTCACGATATGACATAACATATCCTTTTTGAATTTCAATTACCAATGTGTTCCCTAAATCTAGAATATTTAAATTTTTAAAAAGAGATTGCAGTCCTATTCGCTTTGCTGAAATTATAAGTGGTAAAATCGATTTTTTTTCTAAACACCATAGATTTCTCATAGCAACGGAGAGCTCTAATATTGATTAATTTTTGTATTATATTGTGTGAATTTGGAACAGCTACATCTCAAAGATATGCTTGTTTTTGTTATTTATTTAAAATAATAATGTCTGGTCTGTTATGCTTAATATGAATGTCAGTTAAAACTGTTCGGTCAAAATATAATTTGTAATTGTCATTTTCCAAACAGCTTTCTGGTTTATAACTATAATGTGGTTGTGTATTCTTTAATAAATTGAATTTAATAGCCAAATTCATGTGGAATAATTTTAGCGAATATATCATGACGTTTCTTATATTCGCTTTGAGCCAAAACGGTGCAAGAAGAAATGATGTGTTCAATTGTTTCCCCTTCAGTTCCGCAAATGCTACATTTATCAATGATCGATTGCAAACCGCATATGTGTTTTTTTATAATTTCTTGTATTTATAACACGATCTTGTATTGCAAATATAAAACCCTCCGTCTCAGGGTGAATATTTGATTTTTTAAGCTATGCATGAGAAGCCTGAATTTTTTTTTTTTTTTTTTAAATTGCCATTCCCGTTTTTTGCCATACGGCTTTTACGGTACCTTTCGGTCGGCCGTTTTTCCAATTCATTTTCCTTGTTCCTTTGCCTATCGGTGATGCGACGGGGCTCCGGGGCACTTTCCCCGGCCACCCACGCCCATTCCACCTTACATTCACAGACATACACAACAACATTTATACACCCATGGGCAGCCTGAATATTAATTTCTGGTTGTTCCAGTTCTTTAAAGTATCTCCCATCTAAAGACTTCTGTTTTATATTTGCTATAGTGTCAGGTATATTTAGCTCAACAATATCTGAAATTATATTATCAGTTAAATTTAAAGGTGTGTAACCTTTATCGGCTGAAATCAAAGCATTAAAAACGAGTTCTATTGATGAAATAATTTTTTAATGAAGCAATTTGATTGTGTTGCAGCATTTCTAGATTTGAAAAACCCCTACCACCGTTTTTGCATGGTAAATTAAATCTTTCAATAGCAGAATTGCTACTACTAAATACCGTCCGAGGAATCACCAGGCTTAGACAAAACCGAGAAGCATTATAGTCCGGACAAAATAAATGTGAATCCTGACTTTATTAAGTCAAATTATTTAACAACATGATAACGATAATACAGATTTATGGTAGGTCGCTCTCGAAAAGGGGCAGGTAACAGGTGACTATTAAAATGTTCACTTGGAGTTGGCTTTGAATGAGATTTTATTTTTTCTGTTACTTTAGACACACGCAAGAACGAATGACAAATGTCAGTCAGTACAATTGAAACAAAACCTATAATGTTAAATATAATGTCAAACTTGTCAGTATCTAAGATGCAACCGAAAACAAAGAATGATCCATAGCCAACCCTAAGTGAAAATTGTAATAAAAATTATAAATATAGGGGGTTTTCGAAATTCTACCTGCAACTTTGGTGGTGGATAACTAACTGTTTCCCATAATAAATCTTTATTATTGTTTTCTTTACATTTTTATTTGAACATGTTAAATAATTTGACTTAATAAAGTCAGGATTCACATTTATTTTGTCCGGACTATACATTGGTGCCGTGACCAGGCTAATCCCACAAAGCCGAAACATTACAATATTAAATTTCTAAAATGAGGCTTCTAATGGAATAAGTATACAATTGTTGGTCAAATTTTCGTATCGATTTTGGCAACATATGTTTGGAGACATTCTCACAGCACTGCCGCAGGATTATTTCATATAATTAAATGTTGTGCAAATTGTTAATAATTGAAAAAAATTGCAAAGGAAAGGTTTAAAAATGTTCGCCGTAGGGCAAGTCTTATCTGATCAGATCAAGTCAAATTAGTTTATATTTGTCTGTTCCAGCTTTAGGTACATATCCTGGGAGGAAAAAGAGAAGGTGAAAAAAGTTTTGCAGTAGACAGGGTAGACCCGATCTGAGGTGACGGATTTATACAGGGTGGGGCATCTTATACGCGCACGCGAGAAATCGCCACTTCTAATTAAATAAAATTGTCGAAATTTTATATACCTAATCATAAGGTATATTTGAAGATTAAAAAAAAATTTTTTGTTAATAAATAAGGCCGTAACAGTTTTATTAGTTTTCTGAAATTAACTCTTTATTTATACTGTAACGGTTCGAATAGGTTCGATAAATTAAGAATTTTAATTTTTAAAATAATTTCAACGAAATGTTTTAAATACCGTTCATTTGCGACGGAAATGCTGGACAGTTGTAAATTTTATTGATGCCTTTGTGGGCAAGAGTGGTACCACATTCCTCAAGTGAAATCTGCCAACCTTTCTTTGAAAATGCAGGTAAGCGTCCGGTCCGAACACAATACAAAGATAACAGTTTTCATGGGAAAAGAAACATTGCAAAATTTACTTGTTCGACAATTTGGGGAGTCCAGTTAAAATTAGGGGACAGGGGATAATTGAATTAATGAATTTGATGTTAGCAGGTTTCAAATTGAGAGAACCACCAAATCAATGTTCATTAGGTTAATTTACTTTTTTTAGCAATCTCAAATGTGTGGCATATTTGCAATTAAAGGACGAGAATTGCAAATTAAAAACAGAGCGCTTTATCGTAGAAAATAACCAGAATCGTTGCACTTGTAGTCAGAAAAGTAACAAAGCAAAGTAGAAAAGAAGTCGGTAGAAAACACAGACAACAGGGTAACGGTAAAGTCAGGTAGTAGTAGTGTGAGTGAGAGAGAGAGAATGAAAATTACGAATTAATTAGAACAATTTTGGGGAATCAAACGAATGTAGAACAATTTTTAGAAGTAGCACTCTGAGCATTTGACGACCACGTGACTCTTTAGAATCTTGAATTAAATTCTTTATCGCGAAGTATGTGATCTGCTTGCATTTACCGATTGGAGAAGTGTGTTCTCGCCAAGGTGATCTATTATAAAATTATTATAAAACATCTTCATTAATTATTCGTTACTTGGGATCCTTCGCCGTCGGGGAAGCTACCGCCAGTGTCCATCGCACTCAATTAGCTGTGGTTCGGCGTAAGTGAACGAACAGCCGCGTCACCCGTAAACTAGGCCAGCTGACACGCGAAGAAGGTACCTTATAAGTCTGTTAGAACCTTTACCCTTTTTATTTTACCCTTTATTAGACCAGGCTTTGACTGAAGATTTCCAGGGCATCGCGTCGGGTTTAATTTATTTGGGGAAACAAGTCAAATTTAAATCGGATCACATAGTTCGCATCTCAAACTCGTATAATGCTGTTCGCGCCAGAAACTTCTGTATTTGCCCAGTTTAGTAATTTATTCATGAGTCAGATCTGAATTCGCGGGCCGCGAGTCAAATCTACTTGAGTCAAATGTCCACCAACTTCTGTTATTAAATTTATTTATTCATTTCTACTATTTGTTGGGACCAAGCACCACCAGAAACAATTTCTTGTTCAATAAAATTTAAGTGAAGTGTGTTCAATCGTTTTAATTCCATTTTCTGAAAACCTTCCGAAGGTACGGCCTCTCGTTGGACCAAATTAAATTAAATTATAAACAAAACACAACGTAGGATCCATAAGCACTTCTTTTCTCATTATTCTTGTTTCGTTTTTTTCCGCAAAAATATCCTCCGAGGGAAGCGGCAACCAACAATACACCAAATAAGGGAGGAAATTTTCATCGAGGAAAAGTCCAGGAAGTCGAAAAGTTTCACTACCTATAAGTATTTATTCGTCATCATTTTGATAGGTCTTTTAACTGTCAACATGACAGTATAAAAATTTTAACCCCTTACATTTAATTTTCTAATTTATATTTTCTTTATTAATGATTAATTTATTAACTAGTTAGTACCGAAAGGCATTGCTATTAAGATTTTTCTAATAGTGTATTATATCATTAAGAGTAGAAGTGTCTCTTTTTGTGCTAAGCCCAGAGATTGAAGACCGAGACGCAGTTGAGGTCGACAACTGGGCGAAGCAACTTACAACTGTTTACCTATTAACAACGAAGGGCAATCTTGCGCTATTTTTGACATTTGTTCGACATCTGATCTGATATCCGTGGACACACCAACAAGTCGCACAGTCTTTAGTCACAGTCGGATCGGTTAAATATTGGATGATAATTTCCCTATTTCGCTTTTTTAGAGGTTTTTAAAATGACTTTACATTTGACCTGGTCGAGCCGCCTCGCCTGTGGGACACTTCTACTCCTAGGACTTGAAGTACTTCTACTCCGCCCATGAAAAAATGACTAGAGATAGTTACTCTATGGAGATCCACAAAGGCACGATTCGGCCTGTTTTGCAACACTCGGCTGCCGCCTCGTACTTCAAATTTCGGCCTCATACCTGAAAAGTAATCTGACAGTGCTACTCATATGAAAATAACTATTAAAGAACGCCTGTAAATTTATAAGTTTTTTACACAAGAAATTGTAACTTCTCAAATTACCTGGTGTACGTGCAACACTGTCCTCTTTGAAAGTTGTACATATTACAGACAATGCAAATCTCAGTTCAAACATTAACAAATTTCTCACCTCCTATTAATTTAATTTTTTACTTCGTTGATTGATCGATATTACATTTTCACAAAAACTATATTTTTGCAGAAAAAAATCAGCAATTCGAAGTAAAAAACTGAAAAAACGAAATTTAAATTCTATTCTCCGAATATAAAAAATTTCTTTCACGTGTTTGTATGCACACCTAGATTAACTATTCACGTGATTTTAATATATTCATTATCTTTTTTCAGCCGTCATGAAACAAAACGAGAAGCAACCAGGTTGCATGCGTAACCTTGCGTTTCACCCCTTCCACACCAAAAGAGTAACTTTATGGCTTCTAGATGTGGAGATTGTGGCATTGCTTGCCTCACTCGTGATCGCTTCGTGTAGTTCCAGTGGTCAGATGCGATAAGACCGTCGCGTTGGAGGCAAACTCTTCACCGCGTCATAAACGTGTGTCAAACGAGATTCATTAGCGTCAACGTTAACCACGTCGGGGCGCCACCGCATAAATTGATCACTGTTGTAAAAATCCCCAGATTCAATCTTGGCGGTTGAAAATTCCCACCCCGGATAAATAATAAAGCGGACGTGTAAATTGACTCCGGTGTAAAAAATTCAGGGTGGTCTAACAGAGGCATGCGAATGATGTGATTGATCACAATGTTTAATCACGACGGGGTAAGTTGTGTGTGTGCGCGTTGGCCAAACTCACCCTCGCGCCGCCATTCAATCTAAATTAATGTTACTTGTGCGGTATCGTGGAACAAACCCTTTAGTAATTCATATTAATTGTTCGAGGCACACTTCATCCTGTAGTATATCTCGCGAGCGCCCGGTTTCGACAACGTTATTATTTAAGGCATACAACGGCAGACTGCTTTTGTCCGAATTCCTCAACCAGAAATCCATTTCGTTATTACTATTTCCCGTTCCTCTTCCTGAATGAGATGATTTATTTCCAGACGGGATCTTACGCTGTCCACCGACTTTTTAAACTCTTCAACGGTGCATACAGACCACTGTCGGACTCTTGCCGACACGCCGTAACTTTAAACTTCAAATTCGGGCCATTCAGACGGGATGCTACATATGGATGAGAGTGGAACTTGGATGATTTATTAAAGCGATCAAATAAAAAATGACTTGCTGTTGGAGCGCCGGAATTATTCCAATTGGAAATCTTTAACAATGCGCTAACCTCAATGATGCCCAAAAAACGACATAGAAACACCGACATCTGTCCTATTGTTGGTCACCTTATCATTATCAATTTTCCTACGTAAGAGGTTTATGTAGTAACATAACACTAATACATTTTTTTCATGATATTTTAATGATCGGGATTAGTTAGAACTCTAGTACTCAGAAGATTAACAATCCTCAAAGAAATCTTAACGTATTTAAATTTTTTGCTTTCCAACTGCAGTCACATGCAAATAAGTATCTTAAACTTAACATTATAGATAAATTGCAATTTTTCTCAAAATCATACCAAGAATACACCTCAAGACTTTTACTTCGCCATATTAGATTTCTTCCTACATACCAAATTAAAACAGTTTTTTCACGTTTGGCATCTGGAAGTATGCACACGTCTGTCTAAAGCAACTGTAATGAACCTTGTGCTATAGCAAAAACAAAAATAGCTCAAGGTATGATATACAGAAATTCTTGACTATTTGGCAGCGTGAAGTTGAAATAGTTATTTGTATAACAAGGGAAGAAAATCGATAATTTCTTTCCGTGAATGTAGTAATCACCTACGAAAGGCAATGACACTTTACTTCAAAGATACAGGGTGAATGACAAAATCTGCCCCGACCTTATATCAATTGGTGGATTAAGAAGTACTACCTTTTTGACATAATTACAACAATTTCATGGCTTATTTTAAGTTCAGTAATGTACAAATTTATCACAAATTTAAAAAGTATCGCGCGTTCAAATGAAATCCTGGGCTGAGTAGACGTTGGAAAATTAAACCGTTTAGAACAGTGTGAAGTGTGAATTTCCCGCCGTTTGACACGAATTACATTTGTTCATGTTTATTAATCGGGACATTATTGAACATGTTTGATTTCAGCAAAAGGTGCCCTTAGATATTTGCTTCGAGAATAGGAAACGTTAAGTTATTCTGCTTTTAATATAAAACAATGCAAAGAAAGATTTTTTTGGCTCTAAATTTTAGGTTAGCTGTCAACATGGTCCAATTAATGTACGCTTTAAAAAAGCACAACAGTTGACGGTTTCCAACGCCTTCCCAGCCCAGGATTTCATTTGAACGCGCGATATATTAAAATTGATGAACTGATGTCAATAATCCCGTAATTACTTATGACGGAAGCTATTATAGCAGTTTTTTAAGATTAAACTTGTTACAAGCAGGTGTCAAAATATTCAACAAAGAGGTTGATATGATTTGAATTTATTTTAAAAATCTAAAAAGTTCTTCTTCTGATAACAGAAAACGTTACCTAGTTCAGCCAGAAAAAATCCAGAACAAAATTTACGTGAATTTGATCTAATCTTGAGCGACATTTTATTATGGGGTTACTTTAAATAAAGTTTACGGTGCTTCCTACATAATATTTAATGCAACAATGAGCGTTAGGAGAACACAAATGTGTGTTGAAAGTAATGGAGGTCACTTTGGAGATTTAAGAATTGGAGACAGGTATTTTAATAGTAGGTAGGTAATCTTATTTTTTTTAAATTTCCATTTATATTTGCTCACTGCCTCACCTGGTGAGACGACCCAGAATTTGATCCGTTACCCCCAAAGACAAAGCGGCGCGCTTGCCCATAGTGCTCACTACAAATTTGTTTTAAACAAGTTTGCCTTAATTAGCTTGAGTAATGTCAAGTATTGGACATTTCTTGGAGTTGTTGTTGATGGTCGACCGTGGCCTCGTCCCGAACATTTCCTGTCGCAAAGTTGAGGAATTACCCTTTGTGAAACTCTTCCTGTTTGCACTACAACTTGACCAGCTTCCAATTTTACAATAGTTTTTCAAACCGTGGATTCAAGAAGGTAATGTTGCTCAGCTATTTTTAACACTCATCATATCATAACCATATTTGTACAAATAAATACCGACTCTTAAAATTTCACTCAGTTAAATCAAAATAAAAATAAACACGAATGAATACTATCTAACGTAGAATGTGAAATATTTGATCTAAAATGTTACCTGAAACATGTACGAGGAATACGTTCAACAGTAATTAATTACATACAGTCGATTGAAAAAAAATCGAGTACGTCAAATTTTTTTATAGTTTAATAGAGGTATTTTCATATTTGGTGGCGGAAACAAAAGACTGAGAAATGTCACAAACATGTATTGTCAGTGTCAAATTTGTCATAAACGCCGTAAAAAGGAATGTCGAGGTAAATTTAAACTTTCCCTAAATAGATTGAAAAAATAAATTCTAAGGAAACCAATTTTTGTCAGTGGTTCAAAAGGAAAAGTTATTCTCATATAATCAAACGTATTACAAATTTTGTCTCTAGTTCGACGATGAATAACTTTCTTATTGCCAGTTTGCTGCATTTCTGTCGAAATCACGAACGTCTTTGAGAAATTTGACACTGACAATACAAATTTGTGACATTTCTCAGTCTTTTGTTTCCGTCATCAAATATGAATATATGTCTAATTCATCCTTCTTGTTGTCAATTTTGATGTTACCGAGATAGGCAAAATGTCAAAACTTTTCATTTCTTACGTCAGACGTTCCTTGTGTTAAGGCCCATTCATAATGGCGTTAACGTTACGTCGATGTTAAAACGTTAATGTTAACGTTAGATCTAGAAATTCAAAATTACATGTATTTCAGTGTAGACAATGGCGTTATGATGAAAGTTAATGTTACATGATATTGTTAGCGTTAACGTTAGACCCAGAAATGTTCTGGATTCTTAACGTTACATTCTAATATTAGCCAACGGAAATAATTTTAAAAAAATACTAAAATACATGTAATTAGATCTAACGTTAACATTAACGTTTTAACATCGACGTAACATTAACGTCATTGTGAAAGGGCTGTTACACATAACCTAAAGTCCATTCACGTTGGATTTTCCCTGCCAAATTGTTGTTACGTTGCAAGCCTGTGCCTCCTTTCCTAGTAATTTTTACATTATCGTGTTTTATTCGTGATAGAGCGATTGAGAGCGATTTGACGTCTTTAATTTTGAACGTTAGTTTGACGTGTGAAATAAAGTCACAGATTTTTTAATAAAATTTCCAGGGTGATTTTACCATGGCGAAAAGAAAAAAGGTTAATCTTAAAATTACGTTAACCTTCCACAACTGACGTAATGTGACGAAACCCGCAAGCTAATACGGACTCAAGAAAAAATAGCTTCAGTTCGAAAATTAATTAGTTAGAACCCTTTAATATTTAATGTATTGTATGTATTAACATGATTATAATCTATTTACGACCTTTATTGAGCAGTTTTAACAATACAACGTTATTTTAAAGGTCATATGTACATCGAAAAAAATTAAATTAGAAAAAAATCATTAAACATCAAAATACACCTTTCTTTTGTGGTATGCAATTGTAACAATACATTCTTGAAACGTCACAACCACAATCAAAACGTATAAGTGTCTCTGAATAACTGAAATTGTATTGCCAAATTTGTTCCATCATTTAGATGCATTCCTTACTTCCATCGCTTCCAATGAAAGAAACTTCACACAATTTCCTATTGGGTTCATTTTCTATAACTTATTCTGGTTCCTTATCACTAGGGCCCGGATTTTAGGCAAAATGGACTATTTTTATTTTTTAAGGCACATGTATGAAACTTGTCTATAAATGATTTCTGGCTTAATTAGAGTAATTAGAGCCATATTTGATTCTGCCTATTCGGCCTAAAATGCCCTTTAAATACCTATTTTACCTTTTAACTGCCTGAACATGCCTAAAATGACCAAAAATCAATTTCATTTTTGCGGTTTTTTCCCAATTTTCGAATTCTGGGAAGTTTACGGTATTGAAAATGTAAAAGTGGTACCTCAATAAAATTTACAATGCTTTATGATTTTAAAATTTAAGGAGATGTAATTACTGAAATGTACAAAGTGCAGTACAATACAGGAATTACTTTTTCGCTTTTACGGTTGGGACCATGATGTCAGCGGTAAATACTCCGACAATACCTAAGTACCACAAACCATTAGACTGGACTGGCATAAATTACAGAGTTTATCTGTTTGCCTCTGTTCGAAGGGGTGCAGGTATACGCGGTCTAATGTTTTCTGATACTTAGGTATTGTTAGAAGCTTTAACGTTTATAAAATGGTCCTTGCCATAAAAACGAAAATTAAAATCCCGAAGTGAAACAATAAGAGAAACCTTAAGGGTGTCATTTTCTAAAAATTTAAGAAATATAAAATTAACCATCTCCTCTGAAATTTGGTGGGAGACGTAAATATAAGCATTACAAATTTGTCATTTCTCGTTTACTTTATCTCCGTGCAGTGGTCGTGTTTCTTGTGAACCTGTTTAAAGTGAACATAATGCCGAAACAAAAAATTAGTTTACGCGAAAAAATATTACAGTGGACAAGCAAGAAAGATTTATATGAAATAAAATCAACCCGAGAAATGTTTTGTAAAGCTTGTGGTAAACTGGTAAGTTAAGCATAACTAAAAATATGTCATTTTATATTTTTTACTTATTTGAAAATTTTATTTTTTGTAGTTTATATGCGAAAAAAAATGTCACTTGCAACAGCATGAGCAAACGGCCATCCATAAAGAGAACATTATGACACCGCTTCGGCAAACGTTGCTGACACAGAACTTGGAGGAATCGGCAAATAGTACATTCAATATGGAACTTTGTAACGTCTTTTTAGCTGCCAATATACCATGGCACAAACTACAAAATCCTGCGTTTCAGAATTTTCTGACAAAATATTGTGGTAGAAAAATTCCGGATGAGTCTACTTTACGGAAAAATTATTTACCAAAATGCTACAAAGATGTATGAACATACTATCTTTTAATATTTATTTTAAAATTATTTTCACTTTTAGACTATTGACCGCATTCGGAATGAGCTGGATCCTTTTAACATATGGGTTTCAGTTGACGAAACAACAGATGCACTTGGGCGATATGTGGCGAATTGTCTGGTTGGGAAACTTTCAGAAGATGAACCTGGAAAATCTTATCTTTTGGCGTCTAAACAATTAGAAAGAACAAATCATGAGACAATAGCTAGATTCGTAAATCAATCTTTAGGTAAGGGTTTTTCACTTTTTTAAATTTATTTTGATTTAAAATTTCTATGCGTAGAAATCTTGTGGAGTACCAGAGTTGTTGCTGAAAAGTTTCTTTTGTTTGTAACGGATGGAGCACCATATATGATAAAATCTGGTAGACACCTTAAGGTGTTTTATCCAAAAATTGTGCATGTCACATGCTTAGCGCATGCTTTAAATCTAGTGGCTGAAAAAATTCGCTATCAATATGAAGATGTGGATAATTTAATTTCGAACGTGAAAAAAATTTTCGTTAAGGCACCTTTGAGAGTTGAAATGTACAAAGAAAAACTAAAAGAAATGCCACTGCCTCCACAGCCAATTTTAACACGATGGGGAACATGGCTTCAGGCTGCTATGTTTTACAGCGAACACTTTGATTCCATTAAAGAAGTAAGTATATAAAAGATAAGCAAATTAATTGATTGTTAAACTGTTTTTAACTACTCACAGGTTGTCATGTCCTTTGATGGAAGTTCTGCTGTTGCTATTCAAAAAGCACAGTCTATAATGAAGAAACCCGGAATAAAAAACCAATTAATTTATGTTCGCAGTAATTTTAAAATAATCTGCGAAAGTATTACTCAATTGGAAAAAAATGGGTTACCTTTAACCGATTCAATCAAAATTGTTGAAAACGTATTTACCTCCCTAAAAAAATCTCCAGGCCCTGTAGCAGCAGTAGCATTAAAAAAACTTGAAGATGTTACTGAAAAAAATCCTGGATACAAATTTCTTCTAGAATTGGCAAGAATTTTTAGAGGTGAAGATGTGCCGGAACATGACACCAAAATGGAAGAAATTTATTACAAATTTGCGCCCATTACCTCTTGCGAGGTAGAAAGAAGTTTTTCAAAATATAAGTCCATTTTGGTGGATAACCGACAATGTTTTAAAGTAGAAAATTTAGAGCAATATCTTGTATGCAATGTAAATACGTAACAATGTAAATAACTAACAAACTTGTAGTATTGTATATTAATTAATAAAAAATAATTAGTAAATATCTTGTTGTGTGTACCTACTTAAAACTTTAAAAACACATTTTTTAATTTAATTAACCACAACTTTAAGGACCTAGTATGGCTTATTTTCAGTTTTTAAGGGACTATTTGCAGTAGTTTAAGGGACTATTTTAGGCACCTATTTCCGACTTTTTAATTGCCTAAAATCCGGGCCCTACTTATCACTCACGTTAGTCGCAGAAGGTTAAGTAAATGTAGTCATTAAGGGTTTTTTCACTTAATCAACAACGCAAGCAGAAAAATACAACACCAGTAGGTAGGAGTTAGGTACGTACCTACCTACCTATTGTATGTTCCTAATCCTATCATACCGATTAACAACTGACCTTATTTTTAGTGCAAGTGATAACAAAATGGATGTATTATTACCGAGGGGGAAACCGCTGGCTCAAAAGTGTACACCATAATCCCACTTTAGGTAAATAATCCCACATAATCCCAAATAATCCCACATAATCCCATATAATCCTACATAATTCCAAATAATCCCATATAATTCCAAATAATCCCAAATAATTCCAAATAATCCCATATAATCCCAAATAATTCCAAATAATCCTTAATTATTGCGTCATAATTTCTAGGAGTTATGGGGAGTTTGACGTAAATTATTGTTGAATATACTCGTACGTAACACCACCGTTATGCAAAACATTAATTTTATTTATGCACGACCCAAGGAAAACAACCAATAAGACAACAAAAATAAAATTCATAAACTTCAAATACATATTTGTAAACAATACAAAAAACGAATTAAATAATAATAATAATTAGACTTTAATACAGGATTTGACATTATCATATTTGTTAGAAATCTCAGCGTATGTGATTTCATCTAAATAAAAAGGTTCCATTTCGGCGGTAAATTTAACAGGGCCGTAAAAAATGTATTCACGATCAACCGTGGCTACATCTTGTTTAAGTTTTGGCCAGGTAAACATTTTATTTTACTTTCCTTCCACGTTTTAAAAAATTAATTTCAAAAATTGCATCATTGATAATTTCAATATTTGGCCTATACAGGCTGTTATGTAAGTAATCTGCAGTAATGCAGAATGCCGAGAGTTACAATAAATTGGAATTTTTTGTTCTGTAAAAAATTTCTTGTATAAACCATTCACGATTATTTCAAATTCGGACTATCTATGAAAATCTGACATTTTAGTTGGCAGTATTGTGATTTGTCTTAATAAATCTATTTTAGGTTATAATTCAACCAAACACTGCTCCCAAGTTGTTACATTTTTTAAATAATTGAACGCATTAGGAACAATAATCGTAAAATTGTAATTGAAATGAAACATACATATTTGTAGGGCAGTTCTGGGTAAATTCGTATTAACTAAATTAATGACGGAATTGACAACAATGCGAATATTTAAAAACGAAACGTCATATGACAGGACCTGACGCCAATCTAACAAAAAAATATGGCGGCCTCCTGCGTGTTTAAAATAATCGTGAACGGCATATAGGTGAAAGATAACCAGTTTCCAAATTATTCAAAATTCATGTATGTATCAAGTTTTTCAAGAAAACAAAAAAAAACATAACTGTCAACTGGCATCGGTATTTCAATTATTGTGCCTGCAAATGCCTCTATCCTTCACAAACATAGAATATGCAAACATGCATTTGGTACAGGGTGTGGTTGGACAAAAGAGTCGAGCTGCGGTAAGACGCTGTCAGGAACTATATCCGAATAAACGGCTTCCAAGCCGAGGAGTCTTTGCAGATGTCCACAGAAGGCTTTGCGAATTTGGTCAAGTTCAGCAAAATACTTGGTCAGTGGAATGATCCTTTCCTTACAAGATCGAGGCATACCTTTTCAATAAATGGTTGGGCAGGTATTCTTGGCCACACTGTACACAATGTAATTGAAGAGTACAGAGAGAATTTTCCAGTGGAAACTTTCGCAAACATGTGGTATATGCAAGATAAAGCTTCTCCGTGTACTCACCATGACATTTTTAATTATTTGAATAATGAGTATGGCAACAATTGGATCGGTAGAAATGGTCCTGTAGCATGGGCACCGAAGTCCCCGGACTCAAATCGCACTCTCGTTTAAAACACCGTTCCTCAAAACCGCCCTGACTTATGGATCAGAATTTTGGATACCTTAAATCAAATACGAAATGATCCCGAACTTCTTACATCCGTAAAAGGGTCATTGCTGCGGCGTTTACAAGCACACATTGAAAATCATGGGGAGACATTGTGAACAGTTAATTTAATAAAGTTTTATTTTTGGTAGTTGTTGGCTTCCATAATTTACGCCTCCACTGTTTTTTAATTTCAAATGTGACAAGTAAGTGACACACACTCTTTTTTAATCTGAACCAACTATGATTCTTAAATTTTTTGTAATTGTAATTCACGTTGTAAACTCTTATTGGTCAACTTTAAATATTTCCAACTACATACTGTAAGAGGAGGAGCAGTAACAAATTGTACCTATAATTTTTTTTTCGTTGTAGAGGTGCTGTACGCTAGTTGCGTTGCGGCAGCTTACTTACATAACATCCTGTATACCACCATGTTCATTGAGTGATTGGCTTTATTTTCCCTGCGCTGGTTGGTTTTCTGGACAATCAGAAGATGTCTCCGCATCTGAACTGTCAGCATATGATACGCTGAACTCATCCAGAGCATCATCGTCACTTTCATCAGAGAAACTTTCTTGCTTTTCGACTTACAACTCGACTTGAAAATTGACTTGCGTTTAGATGACTGCTAGGATGACAGCAATATCGTACTATTATTTATAAATCGACGCAGACGATCTGTACTGACTCTACCCTTTGTATCATCTAAAAGCCAACATAAGGATGACTTCTTCATTACGACAAGTTTTCCATCAATATTCACTGTAACAAAGAGCCCGGTTTTATAAGTTTTCCTCGAAGTTTTCTTACCGTCTTCTTTTTCGATTCAAGTGTAGTATATTCAAGGGTATTTTCATCTCTTGATGTAGTACTCTGTACCTGATCGTGTTCCGAGTCACGAAGGTCCGAAACTAATTGAAAAACTTTATCTGCCTCTTCTGTGCAAGCAACAATATTTCCATCGATTGATATCTCATAATCATTTGAAACATTCTCGGAAACATTTGTTTCCATCTCGGACCCCATTACAACTGAGACTGACAGAATATTCCAGCTGTTCTCTTCTACAGTCATAGCTAACCCCTGTGTACCTTTTATGACATCTCGTAACGCATTTTCAATTAACTCTCTTATACATTCATTGGAAAATGCTTTGCAGTTAAATGCAAAGTCAGTAGTTGACTCCCAAGATCTCTCCACATTGACATCAGCTGATGAAATCCGCTTTTTTACTTCCCTTGGAAAAGTAAATACTTCTTTTAAGTCATGTAGAATGCTATTGATCCTCTTAATTCTGTCCAATCTTCGCATAATGTCCTTTATGCTGTAGTTAACCACTGTTGATAAGGTAGAAGTGATTGATGTCGTAGTTCTGAATATTTTTTCACATGGTTGGCTGCCGAATAGGTAAGGAAGGAAACTCTCATTTGTTAACAGAGGTTTGTTGCGGAAGTCACAGATGATGTTAAGTCGCTTTTCAAGCATTTTCTGTTAAAATTCAATTTTACCCTTACTACTCTGATTGGACCATCGACATGTCGTTTAATTTCAAATTATAACGGGTGACTATTAAAATTTTTATTTGGAGTTGGCTTTGAACGAGTTTTTATTTTTTCTGTTACTTTAGACACACGCAAGAACGAACGACAAATGTCAGTCAGTTCAGTTGAAACATAACCTATAATGTGAACTATAATGCGTGGAGGGAGAAAAGACTGGAGATGGCACTAATTCAAATACGTGTACCAGCCCGCGAAAACTACAGAGTCATAAAAGGTTTCTGAATATAGATGCTAGGCCAATGGCTTCCTTCGCCTTCCTTCCACACGCATTGTGCTTCTTTATCTAGCGCATTGTGGACTGGGTCATAAAAGGTTGTTGCACGTGCTTTTAGAGGGTACGGATTTTTAACATGGGAAGCATAGGAAATGCCATCTCCAGTCTTTTCTCCCTCCACGACTATAATGTCAACCTTATCAGTGTCTAAGGTGCAACGGAAAACAAAGAATGTTCCATAGCCAACTCTAAGTGAAAATTTTAATAGTCACCCGTTATAAAATACAGGGTTATTCTAAATGATTGTAGTCGAAGTAGGCCATGCCCATGTTATTACGTTTTTGCCGCTTTCATGTGAACTGTCAGTTGTGTCGCTGTATTTGTCATTTTTTAAGTGAAAAGTGCGGTGATGAGGGTTTTGTTTATTTTTGTTAAATTAACGATTGAATCCAGAAATATTGAGTAGTTCTACAATCAATTTTAAAAATATTGAGTTGTTTTGCACCCAATTTAACACATCATTTTGATGATTTTTTTATGTGGAGCGGCAACCATAAATTTTACATTCAGTTTTCACGCCTACTTCGACTACAATCATTTAGAATAACCCTGTATTATATCGAGCGATCAAATTAATTTGTAATCGAGTCATCCATGGATTTGAATCCGTATGTCTTTTGCGATTGATATGACGAGATCTAACATGTGTTTCAAGCTGTGTTTATTGGAGCGTGGAGTTCAAGTATCGACATACGATTTCGGATTCATAGATAATTCGATTACAAATTAATTTGATCGTTCTTTATAAAATTTTGTTGATTATATGGTACGATAGGTATCTACAAATATTTTCTCATCATGGAATACCTCATAATTCTTATGGAATCCTTCATAATTTCCGTGGAATCTCTATTCCAAATGATCACAAATTCCAAATAATCCCAAATAATTCCACATAATCCCATATAATTCCACATAATCCCATATAAATCCACTAGGAAAATCCAACGTGAATGGACTTTATTTGAAAAAGCCTGCCATTAAAAGTCAGAAAAGCCTGATTTGTTAAAAACAGGAAAATTCACTGTTCTTGATTTTTATGATGTACTCGATTTTTTTGCAATCGATTGTAAGTGATGATAATTTTTTGAAAATTTTAACTAAATGCACGAATCTTTGTTGCTGTAGAAATCTGTAAATACAGTACATAATGTCAAATTTTATTATATCCATTTAAATGTTG
Organism: Tenebrio molitor; assembly: GCF_963966145.1. NCBI lineage: Eukaryota > Metazoa > Arthropoda > Insecta > Coleoptera > Tenebrionidae > Tenebrio > Tenebrio molitor. The sequence goes on from NC_091047.1 coordinate 29,354,782, forward strand.
TAACGACATACTTAATCGCACAAGTGCAGTAAAGTAATGTACAAGGTAACATTTTGTGTTTTTGTCATTTTCTTTGGTATCAAAGTTACACTATTCACATTTACTGCAAATTCGATGTCAGAGGAAATGATTTCTTGGTATGTATTATCAATATTTTCACCGTGGCCCAGAAGCCTAATTGAAATAAAAAGTGTATCCAGCATATTGCTCTAGTTTGTATATTATTATTTTTTCTGATGATTATAATTAGGGCCCGGATTTTAGGCAATTAAAAAGTCGGAAATAGGTGCCTAAAATAGTCCCTTAAACTACTGCAAATAGTCCCTTAAAACTGAAAATAAGCCATACTAGGTCCTTAAAGTTGTGGTTAATTAAATTAAAAAATGTGTTTTTAAAGTTTTAAGTAGGTACACACAACAAGATATTTACTAATTATTTTTTATTAATTAATATACAATACTACAAGTTTGTTAGTTATTTACATTGTTACGTATTTACATTGCATACAAGATATTGCTCTAAATTTTCTACTTTAAAACATTGTCGGTTATCCACCAAAATGGACTTATATTTTGAAAAACTTCTTTCTACCTCGCAAGAGGTAATGGGCGCAAATTTGTAATAAATTTCTTCCATTTTGGTGTCATGTTCCGGCACATCTTCACCTCTAAAAATTCTTGCCAATTCTAGAAGAAATTTGTATCCAGGATTTTTTTCAGTAACATCTTCAAGTTTTTTTAATGCTACTGCTGCTACAGGGCCTGGAGATTTTTTTAGGGAGGTAAATACGTTTTCAACAATTTTGATTGAATCGGTTAAAGGTAACCCATTTTTTTCCAATTGAGTAATACTTTCGCAGATTATTTTAAAATTACTGCGAACATAAATTAATTGGTTTTTTATTCCGGGTTTCTTCATTATAGACTGTGCTTTTTGAATAGCAACAGCAGAACTTCCATCAAAGGACATGACAACCTGTGAGTAGTTAAAAACAGTTTAACAATCAATTAATTTGCTTATCTTTTATATACTTACTTCTTTAATGGAATCAAAGTGTTCGCTGTAAAACATAGCAGCCTGAAGCCATGTTCCCCATCGTGTTAAAATTGGCTGTGGAGGCAGTGGCATTTCTTTTAGTTTTTCTTTGTACATTTCAACTCTCAAAGGTGCCTTAACGAAAATTTTTTTCACGTTCGAAATTAAATTATCCACATCTTCATATTGATAGCGAATTTTTTCAGCCACTAGATTTAAAGCATGCGCTAAGCATGTGACATGCACAATTTTTGGATAAAACACCTTAAGGTGTCTACCAGATTTTATCATATATGGTGCTCCATCCGTTACAAACAAAAGAAACTTTTCAGCAACAACTCTGGTACTCCACAAGATTTCTACGCATAGAAATTTTAAATCAAAATAAATTTAAAAAAGTGAAAAACCCTTACCTAAAGATTGATTTACGAATCTAGCTATTGTCTCATGATTTGTTCTTTCTAATTGTTTAGACGCCAAAAGATAAGATTTTCCAGGTTCATCTTCTGAAAGTTTCCCAACCAGACAATTCGCCACATATCGCCCAAGTGCATCTGTTGTTTCGTCAACTGAAACCCATATGTTAAAAGGATCCAGCTCATTCCGAATGCGGTCAATAGTCTAAAAGTGAAAATAATTTTAAAATAAATATTAAAAGATAGTATGTTCATACATCTTTGTAGCATTTTGGTAAATAATTTTTCCGTAAAGTAGACTCATCCGGAATTTTTCTACCACAATATTTTGTCAGAAAATTCTGAAACGCAGGATTTTGTAGTTTGTGCCATGGTATATTGGCAGCTAAAAAGACGTTACAAAGTTCCATATTGAATGTACTATTTGCCGATTCCTCCAAGTTCTGTGTCAGCAACGTTTGCCGAAGCGGTGTCATAATGTTCTCTTTATGGATGGCCGTTTGCTCATGCTGTTGCAAGTGACATTTTTTTTCGCATATAAACTACAAAAAATAAAATTTTCAAATAAGTAAAAAATATAAAATGACATATTTTTAGTTATGCTTAACTTACCAGTTTACCACAAGCTTTACAAAACATTTCTCGGGTTGATTTTATTTCATATAAATCTTTCTTGCTTGTCCACTGTAATATTTTTTCGCGTAAACTAATTTTTTGTTTCGGCATTATGTTCACTTTAAACAGGTTCACAAGAAACACGACCACTGCACGGAGATAAAGTAAACGAGAAATGACAAATTTGTAATGCTTATATTTACGTCTCCCACCAAATTTCAGAGGAGATGGTTAATTTTATATTTCTTAAATTTTTAGAAAATGACACCCTTAAGGTTTCTCTTATTGTTTCACTTCGGGATTTTAATTTTCGTTTTTATGGCAAGGACCATTTTATAAACGTTAAAGCTTCTAACAATACCTAAGTATCAGAAAACATTAGACCGCGTATACCTGCACCCCTTCGAACAGAGGCAAACAGATAAACTCTGTAATTTATGCCAGTCCAGTCTAATGGTTTGTGGTACTTAGGTATTGTCGGAGTATTTACCGCTGACATCATGGTCCCAACCGTAAAAGCGAAAAAGTAATTCCTGTATTGTACTGCACTTTGTACATTTCAGTAATTACATCTCCTTAAATTTTAAAATCATAAAGCATTGTAAATTTTATTGAGGTACCACTTTTACATTTTCAATACCGTAAACTTCCCAGAATTCGAAAATTGGGAAAAAACCGCAAAAATGAAATTGATTTTTGGTCATTTTAGGCATGTTCAGGCAGTTAAAAGGTAAAATAGGTATTTAAAGGGCATTTTAGGCCGAATAGGCAGAATCAAATATGGCTCTAATTACTCTAATTAAGCCAGAAATCATTTATAGACAAGTTTCATACATGTGCCTTAAAAAATAAAAATAGTCCATTTTGCCTAAAATCCGGGTCCTAATTATAATGATTTCTTTCGATAACAATTGATAGCAGATAAAACACATATGACAGTCGTGTCATAACTTTATTTTTTCTACGACCGCTAGTGTAAATAGCGAAAATCGCACCAACAACCCCTCTAGTAAACGCTTCCTTACGTACGTGTACAGTAAATTAACTCCTCCCACTACTTGTTAGGGAATTTTACGATTTAGCCAAATTATGATGGGAGCACCTATGACCGTTGCTAAGCAACGGCCGTTCAGTGACAGTTAAGATTTATTTCAATTGACATTTTCATCTCGTAGCGTGATCGTTATTTAATAAAAGGTATAACAATATTATTTGCTTCTTAACTAAGTGAAATCAATTTTAGCTGCAAAATGTTCAGCGCAAGCGAGGATGAAATGCGTACGCCGCGCCGCCTGAAATAATGGAAATGCTCAAAATTCCAACCAACAATCTGCTGCCAAAAAATTTCGCGACAGAGTGTTTATCAAACATTTATAAATTTAAAGAAAAGAATAACAATTTCGAAAACAATTCCAATACAATGAAACCATCTGCTCAAATAATTCATTTCTGTTGTACCTACAATGAGGGACATGGAATCCTGGGCAGTCTGTTATTGTCATTTCAAAAAGTGTCAATGTAAATGCACCTTTACCGTCATTCTCATTATGATTGATATTTTCAAAAAACTGTCAAATTAACTTAAGCTTAAGCTTTAGTTAAGGTATGGTTTAGAAATTTTGACAACTGAATGACACATCTGCCCAGTTTTCCGTGTCCTCAATAGTATCTATAAGTAATGGTCGTAGAAAAATCCTTTTCCGAGAATGTACTGTTGGTATATTTCGAAAACAATTCTAATACAATGAAACCATCTGCTAAAATAATGCATTTCTGTTGTATCTGTAAGTAATGGTCGTAGAAAAACTATAGTACATTACTCGAGTAGTAACGAGTAGATTTACATTACTCGCTCCTTCGTCGCTCGTATGCAATTCATCCACTTGTACGTAATATACTCTTTACTACTCTCGTAATGTAATATACTATTACTCACTTGATGGGTCTTCCAAGTCGGTCCACCGTTTCGTTGAACAATTTGTTCATCTCATATGGTATGACACGTTATGATACTTTTATCGTAAACGAAAAGTTAGTTTTTTTGTTTTGTTGTGATCATCCTTAAATCCATTAAATCATATTTGATTCCAGTAAAATTCTTTTGTCTGTTGGAAATTTGCTAAAGGGATTTCGAGAAAGAAATTTATTTTCTTCATGATTAATCAAGAAATTACATTGATAATAAAAAGATCAATTTAATAATCCAACACCATTTTAACCAAGTCAACTAAAATAATTATTGCTTTAAGATTTGTTTGCAATTTTTCTATTTGGGAGTATTCACCGACAAAAATGGTTTTCTGTCTGGTCGTACAGTAAACTCGCATTACACGCCCGTGTAAGCAACGTCGAACATTCAACAATTCAAAAGGTCCCACCGCCCTCGCCCCATCTTTGATATTCACGAGACGCCGATTCAAATTCACGAAAACAATTCGCTGGAAACGCACTTTATCTGAAGGTCGCATCTGAATGCAGAAAATGGCTGAGAGAAAAAAATTGTCAGCCGTTATTTTTATGTCCGTGAGTGTAGGTTTGTGTCCTCGTGGGGTTCCCAAGGCCTGGACTTTCGACATTAAAATTCCGCTCGTGTTTCTAAGGTGAATATGCACATGGCGAGCGCCCTTTGAAGTCCGCCCAGTCCAAGGAATTTCAGTGGCGGCGGTTGCCTTGAGCACATTTCAAACGAATTAATCATTACGCAGAATATACCAAGGCGGGATGCGTCCTGTCGCATTAACTTCATAACTGAATCTCTACCATCAAAGTTGATTTTTCCGAAGAATAATTAGGAAAAAAAACAGCCATATTTTTATAGAAACAAACTTGTCTACTGGAAATAAGTTGCAAATTGGCAACATTTTGTTGCAGTAATTTCTTAATGGTTCCTAAGCACATAGAAAAATATCGTAAATAATTCTCGGTTGGGATACAAATGTCTGCGTTGGGCAATTTTTCAAGGAATATCTGTCTCACTAGGACATTGATAATCCCGTATATTTCGCAAGTTCGACGTTAGATCTACTCTGAATGCACTACAAATAGACAAACATCTGTGATTTATCGCAATCGGAAGCCGGAAAACTACAGGAAGCTTGACGCGTATGAAAATAAACGTAACGAATGAAAAATGCAAGATATTACTCTGTAGCGTAGGCTTTCGGGTTGAGCACAGCAGCGCCAGGTGTTCTGGATGACATCTGTCATTCCATTTATCCTCTGGACTCGTTCCATCATAATTCATCTTCAGTGAAAGCCCTCCTACAGAATTAAACAATGAAACACCTAAAAATATTCCACTAGCTAAAAACGAGCTCGCTCCGAATCCAAACTTTAGCTTTCAAAACGAACTTTACAACTTTCAAAGGAACTCTCGGGATAGAGTCGAACACTCGAGGTGTTGTTACTGCGACATCTGCTCCGTTTCGTGCGAACCAAACGTTAAGTAAAACTGCTCGAGTTTCACGTTGACCTGCCCTATATGATGCACTTTAACAGCTTTTACTGCGATCGCGAGCAAACTTTAAATGGGGATATGTATAGCTTCATGCAAGGAACGAACAATAAACTTGTCTTGTTCGCCTTTATTTCTAAACTGGGGCAACACGCGGAGACGTTCTTGTAATTAATTTGATTTCAAATATTTGTTCTAGTACTCGTATATTCTGCAACAATCTAGGCAGGCTGCAAAGGATACATTTTCATTTAAGATATAGAAAACTAAGATTGAAAGAAATGTCTCAAATGCGAATGTAGTTAAGATTGTTTTCTTTCTACCAGAAACAATTTTTCATAGTGACGTTTATTTCAATTCCTTCTTTTGATTATTAATATTTTGACCCCTCACGTCCGGCATTCAGACCGGATTAATTTATCATTATGCAAATAAAATTTTTACCAAACTCTTCTTCTTTTAGAAAACATTTAACCAGCCAGCGATAAATCCAAGGCGATTACTGTGTGACCACATTAACAATGTCATCTTGGTCCATCATAAAAAAATTGTCAGGCCCATTGCCGCTCTGCTTTTTAATAAATGTTTAGTCACTAGATCACGTATTACATTCTTTGCGATATTGCATGGTATCCCGCAAGTTCTCATTCTACCAGAACACTGTTGTTACAAGGTGATCTGCTCCTTGATTTCCTTCTATGCCCTGGTGTCCTGGAAGACATCTGGATACACTGTATTGTATTCAGACAGTATACCCTCCTCGTCAGAAAAGTGATTTTACTGGACTTGTCTGGCAATTAAGTACTCGTCTAGTAAACTTCCTCTTTTCTGAACTCGTAATGTAATCTACTATTACGCGGGTATTCAGTTTTACTTTGAGTAAAAAAATAAATAAAACTTGAACAATTTTTTAAGCGTCATAATAAAATTTGAGAAAGGAATTTGGAGGCCAGATCTTCTTATAACCTCTTAACTGCTAATGTTCTTTCTAATATCTATTCATTGAAATTTGCTTCTCAATTCCATTACCAAGCTGCAGGGTCAAAAGAAACAGTTGTAAAGTCGGGTAATAATAATAATAATAATTCGACTTTTGAATAATTCTAATTTTTGGAAATCTCCAGATTAAAATAAAACTCATGTATTTTTTTTCAATTCACGTTATGGCACTTGCATCTATTTGAAAATTCATAAACAAAAAAAAATTCAATGGTTGATATACAGGTGTCCCAAAAGTCTGGCATTTCCTTGAAGGTACAGTCGATGGACAAATAAAACTGGGACAAAAATGACAATCACATAAGTCAAAATTTACAAATTTGCATCGTTTAATTACGGCTTTATCACAAATAGGTTAAATTTGGTATGACATATTATATAGACACTGACAAATATATTGACAATTCAATGGTCTGATTTACATAGATTAAATTTTAAGTGTCCCAGTTTTATTTGTCCACCGACCCTACATCATTATTTAGGGATGTGGCAGAGCGCTCTAGAAAAATATACGCCATTTGAAAATATAAAAAAGATAATGCTCTAACCTGAAAAGTATCTCTACCTAGTACTACGTAAATTAAATTTTGTATATTGTAGGAGAAACAGTTCTTTTACTTATTTGAGTATACCAAAATTTTATCATAATTTTTACATTTTGTGTAGCTTTCAAATTGTTAGTTCTGCAAGTAATATAGAAAATGATAACTTTTATGGTTAATATTTGAGATGATCATGTATTTTTGTTGTCCTTTTCCTTATCCTGATAGAATTTGCAGAAGGTAAGGTTTAAATTAGCTTTGATGTTGAATAGTATCCTTAGGCTTTCACGACCGGTGCCCATGTTAAGTGATGTTTCCGGGCTGATGGGTCCTCGCCTGTTCACCTGTTCACCATGGTGCAGCAATGCTAACAGACCACGGCCCATTAGTCTGGAAAAATCACTTTAATGTTGAACTGCAGAGATATCAAAATATTTAATTTTATACGCAGCGTGCTCGATATTTGTAATTTTTATACCATAATAGAAAATATGATACCTACTTTAATTCTCCCCCCTACGAAAGTGTAACTTTCTATTTTAATAAGGCGATTGAAAGCGAAAGTAAAACATCCTAGGGGATCAGTTGCTAGCTATGAAAAACTTTCGTGCCCTGGACGACAAAAAAGGAAAAATGTGAAAAACATTATTTGTTGCACACCATTTAATGAAATTTTCATAAGCTTGATTGTACCTACCGGTCTTTCCGAATTGTCCGGCAACAAACTTCTGCACGCAATATATGCAGCTTCTTCAATGAAATGCATTTTAAACTAAATTGTGAACAAGTATTCAACGACAACGATATTTGATAAATGTCATAAAATAATGTTTTTGTATTGTTACTAAAGTAACGTTAACAACAAGCCAGCTTATACTAATTTTATTATATCACTGAATCATTGTATTTTATTAAATGTCGATGGGAGACTGAAAAGTTTAATACATTAAACGCTGCGAAAGCTCTTTTACCGGTTTCAGTATAGAAAGCCTTGGATTACATTTACAAAAGTTGGATGGTAGGTGAATCATAACTGTACTAGTACAGTTATGCTGTAGGGTAATATTGCCATAGTGACAATAGTGACATGTCAACAACAATCAACAAATGAAGACAATATCTAACTTTATTTATTATTAATTCAAACAGACGGAAATAAAAACAACAATAATTACTTAAAAGATGGAACTTTGCGATAGTAAAAATAAACTGCACTTCGTAGCATCGGGCATCGGGTGGTACGTCCATAATGATGAGGGGCTATATTTCTTCGACTCTATAAACAAAAAAATAAATACGCTACGGAACTAACACAATGAGCACTTACCAGTTCATGAAAATACGCCAATATCACTTTCATTTACAGTTGTAATCTTATTTAGATACTGCCGTTGTTTGAATGTCTCTATGATTTCAGATAAGTACCTGCCTTTTGATTTTTCCGGTATTAAGCTATTTAAAGCTTGTTCTGCTTCATTTAAGATGTTTTCCGGTAAAACATTATCATTCAAACTCATTTTGCGAAATGTCTGTTTGTATAAACAACCAAATGTAACTATGACACCTGAACATATCAACTCAATCTATTTTAATACGAGTTTTTGGATTTAATTGTTTTAAATTTTCTTCGGCTTATTCTGAAATCGGTAAACTATTGAACAAACTACGGATGTTATGAATCATAACAACCTTAGATGTCTTAAAATCCTCGCTCTACGAGCTCGGATTTCAAACCGATATCTGCGGTGGTTATGATAGTTATAACATCGCTAGGTATGTTAATAGCTATTACGTGTTTGGAGTTTTTAAATAACCTCAGCTACGCTTACGCTTCGCCTGGGCCATTTAAAAACACCTCGCACATAAAAGTAAACTTTCGCAGCTTGTAATGTAAATAACTATTTCTATAACCTATATGAAATGCTGACATTTTGTGGCGCTGTCAGTTACTAAAACGTCACATTTATCCCACTGGGGGTTACTTCACTCCTTGAGATTTTAATATTGTAGCCCAACAGGATTTAACTTTTATTAGGTCTTAGGTAAATTTTAATGTTATTCAAGATCCGATATATTTTTTCCGTTGGGTTAGTTTTTCACTAAAATACTAATAATATCTACTGATATCAATAAACAAGTTTCATTATTTTTGTACTTACAGTGTTTTACTTTTGGTTTTCCTCTTTTGTCAATTGTATTTCACTGTTTCTCAAAATTATTTACGTCACTTTGACATTTAATGGAGATAGGAAATAGTTTTGAGAAATAGTGAAATACAATTGACAAAAAAGGAAAATCAAAAGAAAAACTGTATTAACAATATTGAAATTGCAATTATTAACCGTTCACTACACAAATTTGATTAGTTTTGGCTGTTGTGAGATTTCTTCAGATTCATTAATAATGAGCATTTCCAGCTCTTGTTTTGTCAAGGACACAACTGTTCTTGATGAATTTGGTTTCTAATTAAGTAATTAGGTATTAATTGACGAATTACATTTACCTAATATTCTTTTAGCTATTCCTTTCCTTTCTGCAGCTAATTGGTTTGCGTAGCCTTGTGCAACCGGTGACAACCTTCATGTTTTTCCAATATTAAGAAATATCCTCTTGATTCCACCAGAATGGTTTCTAACGGTCTTCGAAAAGCATGTCCCCTGCAGGGGCTATTATTTCGGTGAAAACTTCATTTTGCGCTAAAATCTGTAACTATTCCCTCTAATACAGTATGTTTCAAAAGTAGGTCATGAACTCATGAGAAACAAAAGCATTAAAAACGTGTGGCTCAGGCAACTGACGCAGGAGACTGAGCTATCAGTGTCAACTTCTCAATTGTTCGAAAGGATCTTAAAGATTCAGTAACAGCTGAAAGGTATGAGAACAACATTCTTGATGTTTTCATCAATCAATTCCACGATGATGAATTGATTCAGGGGTATTTTCAACAAGACGGGGCTACAGCACGGGAGACTCTTGGTTATTTGTGGCAATTTTGTGACGATAAGTTAATCAATCGAGATCTCTGGCCTGCACTTACATGGCTTGATTATTACCTGTTACTTCATTTAAAAAATACCATATTCAACGTCCACACAATTGATGATTTGAAAAGCAGAATTAAGGAAGAATACGAGCGAGTAACCCCTTAGACATTGGTGTCTATTTTTGGGAACATGAAGGCGTCTTCTGATATGCATCGAAGCTCAAGGCTATCATTTTCAACACTTGCTCTAGAGTAATTAAAAACACATTATTGTTGTAATTTTTTGTTTATTTATTTATTGTTTTTACATTACTTGTTTGAACATATTGCGCGGATTTATTTGTTTTTGTTGATCTGGGTACATAACTTAACTGTAACTGTAACCCGTTACGTTTGTTTACGTTCGTATACCTCGAAGTGGGAAGTGAAGACTTCCGCGGCGTATTAAATCTTGGCGCCAACGCCAATTTCGTAGATTCGTAGGAAAAGAATCGTTCTCAAGCTTTTCTTGAAATTGTCATTTTATGACAGTTTGTTCAAAACAATTGTATTGATAATCAATCACATTTACACCTGAATGATTCAAGTTAAGCCATACGTTTTTAATGCTTTTGTTTTTCAGAGCCTACTTGGCCAGAAATTTTTTGAAACATAGGGTAGGTGTCTCCCCAAAACGGCCCAAACCGTTATTAATAAACCAGCAAAAACAGAGTTGGTTCTTTTGAACTTTGTCAACCCGATTGTCTGTCCATCGTAATTGTGACGACCATACTACATACGAATATTCTAATATAGATCTTGCATAAGCTGATAATAAGATATGTATTTAGAATTAAGTATGTATCAAATTCGAAGGTTAACTAGTTTCTAATTTAGACTTTAACTGATCAAAAGTCACCCCAAGTAACATTAATGTCCGTAATGTTGTAATTCCATACTTGCAAGAGACTACAATATACAAATTGATTTTCTTCTTCTTGAAATTTTTAAAACCTTACGTTTTGCTACATTTATTTCAAGACCATTTTGTAAATACCATCCACAAAATTTGTTTAAGTCGTTTCGTATCAGATCGGCTCACCTTTATCTGAAATACATTTGTAAGTCATCAGCGGATAATAAAAATTTGCTGTAAGTACCTTAAAACTCTAGCGACATCGATAATATACCTAGGTTATATTAACAGAAAAATTATTGAAGCAAGGTATCCCCCTTGCGGAACGCACATCTACAACTCTCAAGTGTTTATCCTTTAATTAAAGAACAACATACCTTTTGTTCAAATATTAATTGAAATATTTTATTAAATTTTTGCGCGATTGTACTCTATTTGGTTGTTTACCACGTCTGTTTCCAAGATGGTAAGCTCTGTTTACTCGTTGCTAACGATAAACTCGATGGTAAGTAATTTTTGGTGTTCTAGAACGGTAAGTAAAGTTTATTCAAAATTAATCGATTATTATAATAATTTTTATGTAGACAGAAGTTGAAGACAAGATGTGGAGGCACTTTCTGGAAACTCATAAAGCTCTTGTAGTCGGCTTTCCTTGGCGCTGCAATGAAATAGCATTAGCAAACTTGCCGCGACATTGGCATTGTCAAAATTTTCATACCCCGCATTTTCCTTGTCTTCTTGATTAGGTACACATTGAGGTTGTTGGTTTCGAAAATAATTCTTCATTTATGTAGACAGAAGTTGAAGACAAGATGTTAGCACTTTCTGGAAACTCACACGGCTCTTGTGGTCGGCATTCCTTGCCGCTGCAATGAAATAATATTAGCGAACTTGCCGCGACAAAATTTTCATACCACAAATTTTCCTTGTCTTCTTAATTACACGTTGAGGTCGTTAGTTTAAAAAATTCTTTATTTGTGACGCACCCCACATTCAAAGTTTCTTCTACAATATCCACTTCGTTTTCGGAATCACTAATATCACTCATTTTACTGCTTGTTTTTCAACACAACTGGCGATATTTGCGCACAAAAACTGCAATGGCGGTAGTTGTTTGCAGATTGCCTTAGAAACGCGATACAAAAATTGACATTGTGGCAAAACGATGTGAAGGGCGTCGTATCGCATTGCATTCTAGTTAGAAATGTTTTGTAATAAATATTCAATCGCGCAAAAAATCTCATAAGCATGACGAACGTTAATGACAATGTACGGATCTCAGACAATATTGGAGTCGTCGCAAGCTCCTCCTCCAAACAATTGTCTTCGATCCGTACATTGTCATTACCGTTCTTTATACTTAATATACTATTTCGTTGCTTCATTTAGTTTTATCATCTTAGTTTCATGTAGTGGTCATTACTCAGTGGCTAGATACTGGCTTATCACCCATACCGCCCGGGTTCGATTCTCGGTTAAATCATCAGGTTTTTTCAAATCACTACCATCTTTCGGAGGAGATGTAAAGCTGTCGGTCCCAGCTACTTACTTATTAGTAGTGGTCGGTAGGTCATGTTAGAGGCGCTTGCGCGACCTGAAAACTTCTAGCACTTGGCCTTAGCCAGAAGGAATGCGATTATTTATTTTTTATTTATTTTAGTTTCATTGAAGCATGTATTGCAAGGTGTGTCAAACGATATCAAATTTTAAGAGCACAAAACTTGAAAACAATTACTGTATACCTAATTGAATGATACAGTTTCAAATATCAAACTTATGTATCCAGCTAGGTAATTCTATTATCTACAAATTTTAATATTCTCAATCAAATGTTTCAATGAGAAATGAAATAATCGAATTGCGACATTATCTACTGCCATAGGTTTGGTTTTCGATAATTTTTGATGGATTTTAAATACTGTTTTAATTTGTTTCTAGAATTCTATGGAACAAATCACTAAACCTATTATATCATTTAATTCTAAAAAAATAAGCTTTTTAATGATGCCCCATTTAACCCATGTTCCCGTTAAAAAAAGAGCAAATTAGCTTTGTATTTTGTGGATATTTTTTTTATTTGATAAGTATCTTTTGATGAGTCCTAAGTGCATTTAAGGATTCTAGCTTACCATTTTAGCAGGACGGAGCCGGTTCCTTACATAATCGCAACCCCGTATACCCTTTAATACGCAGCTGATTACTTTTGTTTCATTATAAATAAATAAAACTTGTTCTTCTGTTTCTCCAAAACATAAAGCATTTTTGCTTTTTGGGTGATTTTTCCACTTGTGTGTATACAAAAACCCCATTTGCGTTCGTTTCGTAACTTTTACACGCGCGAAAAAATTTGTTCATTTCCTTATTAATTGCACAAGTACCTATTGTGTTTTAGTGAAACAGTTGTATTCGCCATTTTTACATCAAAGTGAATTATTCCCGGTTTGCATTCTGAATACATTTCTCTTCTGTTTTGTGCTTCCACAATTTTTAAATAATTAGCAACCTACGTTAAATAACCTTTAAGTAACATTTGCTGATTCAGGAAATTTAAAAAATAGTTCTTTTTGTATAAGATATGGAGAGATTTAGAAGTAATATTACGCCCACTTTAGAATCAATGTTAACAATAGCAGCATCTTTATTGCGGCTGTAGGAAAATTCTGTATCTTGGATCAACATTTTCCTTGCAGTCTTTGCTGCACTTCCTACAAATGTTCAGTTCTGACCTGAATTCTATTTGTGAAAGTCTATTGACCGAGGGGTTTGTCATTCTAGTTTATTCAACAAGTGTCGAGTGCACTGAAAACGCCATTTAGGTGAAGATATGTGAAAGAATCAAATAGCGTGCTAAAAGTAGTTAAAATCACTGCAGTAGAATTTAATATGGATAAGAAATTGAACATTTTAATAAAATTCCCGTTTATGCACGTATTTCTGGCTATTTGCTGTAAAACAATAAACAAAAAAGTTTGAGTGAAAACTGCCATTTCCGTTTGATCATACTTCGAGATTTCGTTGTCTCGTTTTGAAAGAGAGCCTGAAACGTATTTTAAAGTTGTAAAGTAGCACGCTGCAATATGCAAGCAACCGAATGTTCAATTGCCTGTAAAATCCATCTCAGCTCGCCTATAACGTCCTCGTGAAGCCATTCAGACCCATAAAACTCAACTTTTGGCAGTTCCTCCACCGCGCCCTTCGAATTCTTCTAATTGGCGCCGAATTTTCAAGAGAATCGTCCATCAGGAACGGTCCGGAGATAAACATCGTCACGTAATTGCACCATAAGATAAAAACAGTCCCTTAATGAAGCGAATAATTTGAACATTGCTTTTCTTATCGACTCCCATAAATCAATACAGCTCTTACTGCAAGTTTCCCGTTGGTGAAACAACGTTTCGTCTCTTCGCTCATTCCACTTCTCTTCATTCTTACGTAATGAATCTCGGAAGGAATGCGATTTTTTCGCCTCTTATTATTTTCTGTTCATTAAAGGAGCGGTCAGATTAAAGGGCGACGGACGGGGTCGAAAGTGTAAAGGGAGTCGTCTATTTCCGGCAGGACGCACAATTTACATTCACCCTGAACACATTACATGCATAACGAAGTGTTTATTCGGTACGGACCTGCTCCATCTGATAAATTTGTGATGTTATGGCCGGCTGGAATTATTTTTGCCAAATTGAAATTAGAGGGACGGCACAGAACTGGCCGCTTGCAACCTGTTTGCTGCAACAACAATAATAATAATACGGCGGCCAACTACTATGTAAACACCATCATAATTCGATCAGTGACGTTAAGCAAGGTGCACTGTGGTCAGTGTTTGAATGGGAGGTCGTCGAGGATACCACGTTCTGTTGTAAATTCAACACTTCATACTTGATTTCACTATTAACTATAATCCATAATGTTGTATGAACAAATTCCAACGTGAATGTCTAGTATACAGGGTGCGTCTGCTTAAACTTTATATTTGAATATCTTCGTTATTTTAAATGACTGCTGAATGATATTTAGTCTTAATAAAGGCTGCATTGCCCTCTTTACATAGGCACTACAAAAATTAACAAGGATCTGGACAGAAGAAGAATATTCAAGAAAAAAATTAATGAAAAAAAAAATTTTTCAGCATTTTCCAACATTATAACTTTTAACATGGATATCAAATGTTTCTGTGTAGATTTTCTGCCTAATAATCATCCTAGTGCTTATTATTGACGAATAAATTAATGTTAAATAAAGACAATTTCCAGACTTCATTCACCAGTGTGTATTTACGTAAAAAAATACTTCACGGCTTACTGATTTACACAACTTTGACAACGTCAAAGTAAAAAAGTTCGTGAAATCTTTGAAATAATCTTTTATACAAGATGTCGTTCTCACAGCAAGAGAAAATTAATATTATTTTTACATATGGAGAGTGTCACCGGTGCTATCGAGCCCCAGCAAGAATTCTTCAGGCCCGTCAAGAAAATGATAAATTTTCCGAAATGAATATCAGATAAATTATAAAGCTGTTTGAAGATACTGGCAGTGTTAAAGAATTGCCACGAGTAAGGGATGCTCTCCCCAAAAATATTAACTTTCAAAATGCCGTTGTTGATTAGGTAACTGAAAATGCACACACAAGCACAAGAGCAGTAGCGGCTACACTGAATGACTCACAAAACACGATTATTAGAACTTTAAAGTCTTTGAAATTTCATCCATATGAAATGATCCTGCAACAAGAACTTCACTGAGGAGTTTTTATTCCAGAATTGAAAGGTGTGTGGAAGTTAATGGTCGAAATAAATTTTGAGCATCTAATTTAGTTATAATTATTTTGAGGACATTTGTTTAATTTTCTGTGCTGCTAATTGTGTTACATTGTTGAATTTATTGCAGATATTTTAATTGTTATTATTTAGTATGTGCTTAAATTATTTATTCACCTTCACCCCCTCTTTAAGCTTCCATAATAGCCACTTTTATAAATAAAAACAAAAAAATAAGGAGGGTACCGGCTACCGGGTACCAGCATGATTCATTGTTTAAAAAATAAAATTAATAACATTTGAATTCGTTTTATTGAAAACTTACTTTATAATAATTTAGTAAATTTTTCCAGAGAAGACTGATCCCTAGGATGCAAACGTAGCTACACCGGAGTTTGTACATACATACCTATTTGAATTTTTATTGTATTTTACCGAATAGTTCAGTAGTAAAAGAATTTTAAATAAGATAACAATGCCCCGTCAAATTGACGTATCTAAATTATTTGCTGAAAAATGAGTCATCTGTGAAACAAATTCGTAACAACTTTTTACGCTTAAACGCTGTTTTGAACACAGCTGGAAAATTAGTTTTTTTTAACACTAATTTATTGCGTAGTCATCAGTAAAAGTGTAATAAAAACAATACAGGGAGATACAGAGGCCACAGCTGAATATGTTATACTCCGTAATCTGAGAAAAAGCCAAAAAAAATAAAAAATTTACTGCGGTTATTTTTCAAATAACTCTGTATCCTTGCAGGTTTCGTTAACTTTTGTTAAGCACATGTCAAGAGGTCATTGAGAAATATAATATTGCTAAATATTGTTTACCTTAATTGATAATTAAAAAAGCTATTCGGATATAAAGTTTTAGTAGACGCACCCTGTATAGTGGCTGTATAGCAAAATAAATAATAATATAAAATAGTGCTTGATAGAAATATCCCTGATGATAAATAAATCCGGCCTCCATGCCCTATTCTACATATAATAAATAATGGTAAATATCTGATAATGATGATGATGATGAATGAGGCATTTATCATTTTTAATCATATATTTTTTGAAACGCTTTGTGGGAGTTTACGAATTAACTCTACTCAGTAGTTATTGATTTTCCATGATAAAACAAAAGCCAAACTCTTCAAGCACAATTAAAATAATCATTACAGCACCCACTTAATAATAAAAGTTTGGAACGTGATTTAATATCTAAAGTGCTCCAACAAGATTTAGGAAATAAATTCATGGTATACTGGGCACGTTTATTTTAACGAAAAAATGTTATTCTTGACCTATAGAAACGTGTAATAATAGATATTCATGTTTTCCAATATTATTGAAGGTATCCAGTCCTTGTAAAACAACGTCTCATAGGTCTTTAATTGAAACAATAGTATCGAAAGGGTAATTTAGAAGCACTGGGATGGAGATATTAATTTAGTCCTCGTCATCAACTCCGAAGAATTCTAAAGAAGAATGAAGAAGACTTCTTGCTTTTTAGATATTACCCAAGTCAAGGAAGTCGTTAAGGACTCAAATATAAATTCTTGCATCTTAATATAACCAACTTCATCAAGTGAATGCTACTCTTTTCTTAGAGAATTGTTACCTAAGGAAATACTCGTATCGTTGCTATATTTACATGAATCTTGTCCCTCATGTGTGACACTGTCTGTGTAAGTGACAAAAGACTATGGACCTGATACAACAACAACATTGTACCACAAATGGAACATTGCCGTTAATCATGATGAATCATATTTATCGCAAAATGTTTTCCATGAATGAATAATATGTAAGAAAGATCTAGCTTTCAAAATGGAATAGGTCTTTATAGTAAGAAACTAAAGAAGTTTTATCAAAACATTTGGAATCGATAAAGTATTGAATTTGGTACTAGGCACATCTATTTAACTATACTCGTAAACTGGTTTTAATAGATAATAAAAAATATATTTCTTTTAACATAATTGTATTGCCAACAAAATTATGATTTCACAGAGTTTAGATACAATTTGATGCAACATATTATGTTCCTTTATTTCTTGAAAATTTTGTTATCAAAGGGTATAGTTTTTTTTTATGCCATTACAATCCGAAAAAAAACTATAACAGAATCAATAAATAGTAGTTTATTTGACGAGTTTGTGTGTAAATTGGGCCTTTTTTGGCACGAGTGGGCCATTTTAAAATGCTCGTTTCACTCGTGCCAAAAAAGGCCCAATTTACACATGAACGCGTTGAATACAACGTTTTTTTGTTCGACGAGCCCCTTAAATGCTCCAAATCGCTTAAAACCTTTAAAATTAGCTTGACGTTTCGTTTTGACAAGTTGTGACATTTATCAAAATCCGTTCACATAGAAGAAAATTCTCAAATGCTGACAGTGTCGAACAAAAAAAAAAAAAAAATTATAGGTTACTATGTATTTGAAAAATAAAAGATGTGCAGTGTTTTTAGAGTCATTTCGTTTCCTGTATAATTTTTTTCATTGGGGTCATCAATAGCGAAATTATAGCGTGCGCCGTTTTTTTAAGACAGCCTGTAAAATATTTTTTGTGCTGCCGTAGTTGCAATTGGCATTTTAAGTGGACGATTAGCGTGCGGCAATGGAAATGAGAAAACTCTAGTGCTGCAATGGACAAATAAGAAATCTAAGGCAAGAAAAAATAAACTAATTGTGGCAAATCAAGTCTTACTGAAAGACAATTATGTCTTTAATGTTATAACACAAAAGGTGCTTCGTAAATATTTAAAAAATGCTAAAATGTGTTAATTTTAGGTTTTGGGGGTTTATTGATAAAAAATTCGGTTGGCGACCTTCCAAGCTATAAAGTTGCGTTTGAATTTGAAATTCGAGCACTGACAGATTGGCATTTGATTCAGTGCTAAATTGATTACCAACATAATTTTGTTTAAGTAATATTTATTATGTTAATGATTCAGAAATATGTTTTATTACAAAAGGCAGCACAAAAAATATTGTATGGTACTCTTGTGAAAACTCCATTGCTTTACTTACTCACATACAGCGCTCGACTGCGTCTCGCGCCATATTACCGTTCGTAAAGCAATGGATCGTTTTCAACACTTGTAACATAAATAACTATTATTGTGTCAAATGCAAAATTTTCTGAACATTTCTGTCTTTTTGATGTGCAAGCATGAATTATGCACCTACTACTGATTAGAGATCAAGAAACAATATAAGGCAGGTAAAGTTACTTTTACCCACTTACTGCCAAATTTGAATTTAATTATCGCCAATGCCAAGTAACCTCTAGGAAATATGCTTTAAAACAAGGAAACCGCATTTGTGTAGGTTTTATAAAACATGATATACAAGGGTGTATTTTAAAAATGTGCTGAAATTTTACCTACGCGGTTGTGGGACAACGTAGAAGACTAAAAGCAACTATAAAAAATTGTACCTCAAAAATTAAATGTCAATTCTTTGACATAGAATGTTTTAAATATTTTTTCCGAGTTCTACATGAAGCCAGTAGCTCGTGGTTAAAATTATTCCGTGTTTTTCGATTACACCCGGTATACTCATATACCTCACCATATTATTTGTGTATAATTTTTTATTCATTATGGTTCTGAGACATTTTTGTGCTTCAAAAATATTGATAAAATAGTAATTTTGACACTATTTTGTTGATAATTGTATTCCACTATAATAAGAAGGTAAACATTGTTTTAGTAGATCAAGCACTACTGACTCACTGTTCTCATGAATATTTAAAAATATAACATTTTCGGATAAACAAAGTTCTTGTGCAATTACTAATTACAGTCAAGAAAGCCTCCTCCTGCATCTATCCCGGCGCGTCCACCATTTGTGCAATGTGAAAAATGAAAAACAAGATACTTCTTTTAATTATTTTTTGTGCAACCGCACGCGAAACGAGCACTTCGTATACCTAAACCAGGCCGCGAAATCCAATTTCGTGGCCGTTGTTTTTAAGGACGGCCGTTAAAATAAACGTCACTTTAAAATATAATAAAAATCACAGTTTTGTAGGACCGGCGTTTATATTTTTCGGGTATGAAATTACAAACGGTAAAATTTATAATACGTACTTTTTAACTCTGTAGGAGTACCTACACGAAACTGAAACATCACTTTCATTACAACTCTCTTCCAACATTTTTACGATTATTTACAAAATTAATTGTTTTATAAATCTCATTTCCATAGCGACATGTAATCTGAATTTATATGTATTTATTGACAGTGAAGTAAATTTTGCTTGTTTGTTTTATAATAATTACAAATTTGGGGTTGCACAAAAAAATGTTGTGTACACCTTGGCCGCGAAATCCTATAACATTCTTGAGATTGCAGCCTCGGCCGGTACCTCAAAGAATGATTTCGCGGCCTTGATATACAAATAAGTTTGTTCCAACGCATGCACCATTTTTATCATTTATTTGCTTCATTTCCACTTTCTTAATAAATAGTGATCTGAACATACGAGTAAGTCTTAATTTTATAGCCACTTGTGCTTTTATATGCAAGTTGCATACTGTATTTTAGAAGTTTTCCAAAAATCATTTCATTATCAAACAGAAGCAATCAGTCGGACAATTGTTGATTAGTATATAATTCGTTGGTTTAATTTCATTAATTAAATTATAAATGCTTCAATGTTATCCGCTTGTCAATAAATGCATTCATAATTAAACTGTATTTTGTAGCTTTCCAGCAATATACGCTTTTGTCAAATAGTAAAAACATAATAGTATATTAAAACATGAGTTTTATAAAACTTAATATAAAGACATGAGTCAGATTTGCAGCACGACTGCCATTGGCAGGGGTGCCTGTGAATAACGAGTGCTCTTAAGTTTTATAAAACGGGTTTTTTCTAATTTTCTATATAATTAAATGCAAATGTTTTTTACAAATAAATTCAATTTTGGTAATTTAGGGAATTTTGTGATAATTGGTGACACTTTTATTTCAAAGTTGATATTTAAAGTTAAATTTTAAATTTGAATCTTGACTAAACAAAATTGTCATTTTTCGCAAGTGAAATTGCAATTAAAGATGAATTATCCAAAAATACGGCAAATAGCAGACAATACCACAGTAACAGCCCTTTCACAATCGTGTTAACGTTGCGTCAATATTAAAACGTTAATGTTAACGTTAGATCTAGAAATTCAAAATTACATGTATTTCAGTGTGGACCGTTCACAATGGCATTATGATGAAAGTTAATGTTACATGATATTGTTAGCGTTAGCATTAGAGCCAGAAATGTTCTGGATTCTTAACGTAACATGCTAAGATTAGCCAACTGAAATAATAAACAAAAAATTCGTACAATTAGAAAAGAAATTTCTTTTCGAGAGGATTTCTCTTGCCATTCAACGTGGAAACGCTGCAAGCATTCGGGGCACTTTTTCAGATTCCGCAATATTATCGGAAATTTTTGTATTATAAAACAAAAATGTTATGTAATTAGAAGAATGTTTAAGATGTGTTTTGAAAATGCCGTCATTGTCAATGGCTGCCAATTGATTCAAAGCATTCTATATTATAAATTAAAATGTTTTTTAAATAACGTCTAACGTTATTGTGAAAAAGAAACTTAATTTTTGTTTATAGCGTAACATTAACGTTAACGTTATCTTTAACATCACGTTAAAACTGTAACGTGATCGTGGAAGAGCCTTTAATTTGCTGCCACCAATATGTGTTACTAACTGAAAAAAGTTTTTAGATTTAGGATGTGTTAATAGGCTTATTAACGCATTCAAAATGAACGCGTTAACAGCTTTGTTAAAACAGCAAATTAGAAAAAGGCAATTCTTTCCGTTGGTGTTAGGTAATAAAACAAAGAATTAGGGTCAAAGTGCAAGAATCGACTTTTACAAGGAACAGATAAGCCAATATTTACTAGATCTTGTAATGAATTTATGAAAGAAACTTTCAGTAGAGATTGTGGTTTCTGTCCGAAATTTATTCGCGAACTTTTGTCATTTACCCAAATGGAAATTACTTTGTGTTTACAACAATTATTTTTAACTTTTTGGTGTCCTCCTTGAGGTCATGTTTTAAATTATTTCTCCATTTCGGATAGCTGTAGAAAGTCCAATTAATTTTAATTAAACATTTAATAACTTGTAGACGTAATAAAAGAAAATCTTAACAACCACTTTCTGGTAAGATATTTAAAAAATACTTTAGAAAAAGACCATTATATGTATTGCTAGGCCGGGTTTATTCGCATCCTTCACTTAATTATTTGATGGGAACACTAACGTTTATGGGTTATCCAATAAATTTCAGTGCTGACTGGGCAAAAAATAATTTTACCTATAATACATTTCTGCCAGGTCTAAATTAATAGAGTCAATATATTACCGAGGATGTGTCATTATTTTAATGACGTCTTAAATAATGTATTTTCATTAGAGTCGTACCGACTTGGGTTTTGGAAAATTAATTAAAACAAAATGACACAGTGTAACCCGAAGTAAATTAATGAATATTCTTCCAGACTTGTCTTTATGTAAGTTCAATTAATTTGCCCTTTTCAAATTGTATTAATTTAGTAAGGCTGTAAATGTGCAGGTCAATATTTCAGTCTTCGTTGAGAGAAAAGACAAGTCTTGGTCTTAAGCCTGGATTATAGTGAACATAACAGAACCGTAGCCGGATCCGCTTTCCGTACCGTAAAGTTAAACTCTGTGCCAGGGAATGAAAGCTATTATAGTGACCGCAGACCGTGCCGCATCGTATTGTTACCGTACGAAATTTCGACAACTTTTTGAACGCAACAGAACCGTAGCCGCATCCGCTTTCCGTACCGTAAAGTTAAACTCTGTGCCAGGCAATGAAAGCTATTATAGTGGCCGCAGACCGTGCCGCATCGTATTGTTACCGTATGAAAGTTCGCCAACATTTAAGCCTGGATTATAGTGAACATAACAGAACCTCAGCCGGATCCGCTTTCCATACCGTAAAGTTAAACTCTGTGCCAGGCAAGAAAGCTATTATAGTGACCGCAGACCGTGCCGCATCGTATTGTTACCGTACGAAATTTCGACAACTTTTTGAACGCAACAGAACCGTAGCCGCATCCGCTTTCCGTACCGTAAAGTTAAACTCTGTGCCAGGCAATGAAAGCTATTATAGAGGCCGCAGACCGTGCCGCATCGTATTGTTACCGTATGAAAGTTCGCCAACATTTAAGCCTGGATTATAGTGAACATAACAGAACCTCAGCCGGATCCGCTTTCCATACCGTAAAGTTAAACTCTGTGCCAGGCAAGAAAGCTATTATAGTGACCGCAGACCGTGCCGCATCGTATTGTTACCGTACGAAATTTCGCCAACTTTTTGAACGCAACAGAACCGTAGCTGCATCCGCTTTCCGTACCGTAAAGTTAAACTCTGTGCCAGGGAATGAAAGCTATTATAGTGGCCGCAGACCGTGCCGCATCGTATTGTTATTGTTACCGTATGAAAGTTCGCCAACATTTATCTTATATGGGACGGGTACCTACGAAAATGGCCTTGAGCTGTAACAAATAGCCAATCAGAATGCAGAATGTGAGAGTGGAGTGGCAGTGCCTATGGCATATAATGAGTAATCTGTCCTATGGTGCCGACAGCACAGCCCACAGCCCGACAGTTGTTAAAGAAACAAAGGGTAAACTGTTTGACATCGGAAATTCCCGTCAAAATTTCTAACCTAGTAACCAGTAACCTATTAGTTATTTATTTAACGAGTTCGTGTGTAATTTTGGCTTTTTTTGGCATGAGTGGACCAGTTTAAAACTCGAGTGAAACGAGAGTTTTAAAGGTCCACGAGTGCCATAAAAAGCCAAAATTACACAAGAACGAGTTTAATACAACGTTTTTTTGTTCGACGAGCCCCTTAAAGGTTCCATATCGCTAAAAATCTTTAAAATTAGCTTGACGTTTCGTTTTGACAAGTTGTCAAATTTATCAAAATCCGTTCACACAGGAGAAAATTCTCAAATTCTGAGAGTGTCGAACAAAAATAGTAGTTTATTTAATGAGTTCGCGCGTAAATTGGGCCTTTTTTGGCACGAGTGGACCATTTTAAAACGCGAGTGTAACGAGCGTTTTAAAGGCCCACGAGTGCCAAAAAAGGCCCAATTTACACACGAACGAGTTGAATACAACGTTTTTTGGTTCGACGAGCCTCTTAAAAGCTCCAAATCGCTTAAAATCTTTAAATTTAGCTTGACGTTTCGTTTTGACAAGTTGTGACATTTATCAAAATGCATTCACAAAGGAGAAAATTCTCAAATTCTGACAGTGTTGAACCAAAAAATAATTTTATTGCCACGAGGTATATTTGTGGCTATAACAAATAACTAAAAAAGCAGGTTACTTTAATTTAACATGAGTCGTGGTAAAATTGTGGCAATATTGTTAGAATCTATTATCTTATATTATTTAGGTTTTTTTTTAACTTTTATAGAACAACCAAACCTGGGCACATTGATTAATCTAGTTGCGCTCGTTCCGAAATCTTGCCTTCTCTCAAACTAAAATCTTACTTTTAACACTTATATCACTAAACTAAACTATATTTTGTACCCAATTTAGAATTTGTCATACTCTCGTGTCAAAAATGGATTACTCCTTAGGATTTAGGGATCCAATCAGCTTTAATTAGGTTTTCATTTTCACAATGAAAAGATGTTGTTTCTCCACAGTTGGGTTAAAATCAGAAACGTTTTTTGTTGAAGGGAGGGCTTTATAATATAATAATTTGTTATGGCCCTTTTCTCTCGCGCCAATAGAACCACCACAGTTCGTTTGAACTTTCCATTTTAAACTTTTTACAAAATGCACTTAAATAATTTTGCAATTTATTTGACAATGTCTATTTAAACAAATGAATAGTTTGAAAAATCAAAAAAATAATAGATATCAACCGGGCAATATGAAAATAACTAGTGATTTAACCAACCTAACAACTGCAATTTTGATTTTGACAGTCCAAATGTTTTTTGAATGGACTTTATGCGAGAACAGGCATGGGACGAAATAGGAAGGACCTTATCTACTGAATATAACATTTTAGTGGGAACGCCTCATCAGCAACAATGACATACGGCAATTCTATATCTGTTCCTGGAAGTTTTTCACTTCCCAACATTTTTATTTGCTTTGCTAAATCTGTCAAATATTTACTGGTATTAAATAGGTATTACATAAATTATTATTAATATTACTTTATGTCTTCGTGGGCCTTTAAAACGCTCGTTTCACTCGAGTTTTAAACTGGTCCACTCATGCCAAAAAAAGCCAAAATTACACACGAACTCGTTAAATAAATAACTAATAGGTTACTGGTTACTAGGTTAGAAATTTTGACGGGAATTTCCGATGTCAAACAGTTTACCCTTTGTTTCTTTAACAACTGTCGGGCTGTGGGCTGTGCTGTCGGCACCATAGGACAGATTACTCATTATATGCCATAGGCACTGCCACTCCACTCTCACATTCTGCATTCTGATTGGCTATTTGTTACAGCTCAAGGCCATTTTCGTAGGTACCCGTCCCATATAAGATAAATGTTGGCGAACTTTCATACGGTAACAATAACAATACGATGCGGCACGGTCTGCGGCCACTATAATAGCTTTCATTCCCTGGCACAGAGTTTAACTTTACGGTACGGAAAGCGGATGCGGCTACGGTTCTGTTGCGTTCAAAAAGTTGGCGAAATTTCGTACGGTAACAATACGATGCGGCACGCTCTGCGGTCACTATAATAGCTTTCATTGCCTGACACAGAGTTTAACTTTACGGTACGGAAAGCGGATCCGGCTACGGTTCTGTTATGTTCACTATAATCCAGGATTTAAATTTACTCAAGAGCACTTTCTTTCCATGAACAAATATCTTTCCGCAATTGGATGTTTTTCAATCTATTAGTTATTATAAAAAGAGCATTACATTCAGACCGGCTTTATTCTCTTTACAAATATATCTATCAAGTAATGATGATTCCATTGAAAGCACTATTCATGTGATCGTCTATTTTTCTATACTTTTAAAACGTCCAGGTCGGAACTTATTCATATGGAGTTACAGATTACAGACAATCAAGTAATGAAGCTGTGAAGTATTGAAGTTACCACGAAGGGCGGTTTCCCTGACGACCGCCCATCCAAATACTGACTACACCCGATGTTGCTTAATGCCACTGAACGAATTATTCTAGCGTTTCTTATTATTTTTCGTTAAAAGTTGAAGCTACATCAAGTAGTTTTTGATAGAACATAAATTTACTTATGGGAAGTTCTATTACTTCCAGTACAACAACGCCTCTAACGTCGTAAGTGTCGCAGTTTTTTATTTCCTTGCTGGTGGATCCATCGAGGACATTGTGTTTCAAAGCGAGAGACCGAGTCGTTAAAAGTACTTTAACTAATCTAGTCGGAGGGCGCCTTAACTCCAACAAGCGTACAAATAAAATTGGTTAAATTTTTGTTAGAGATGATCTCTTGGGTGCTCCCGCCTATATATCAGAGAGCAGTCGATGTATATAATCCCGAAAGTAGCCAAGCAGGCGTAGATCCTTTTTAGAGGTGATTAACTGCGTCTGTCTTTACGCAGTATTGTAGAGGAGCCGTCTATCACTTCCTATTTATCGGATATTTTGCTCCCCGGGGAACCCCAACCCCTAGTCGAGGTTAGGAACCGTACTTCGAATTCTGTCGGTGTAACACCAAGTCGGTAAGAATTACGGCGCTACTCGACAATTTACGGCCGGTTATTTCTATAAGTTGATATGATATTCGATATTGCTATTTTTACGTCGATTTATGCACTACGAAACGTCGTAAAACGCGTCGGCTAAATTCCACGTCGTAAAATTCAACAGTTTAGGGTGTGTTTATTTGAGGTACGCAAGATCGCCTAGGATGTTGACACGCTAGCGTGACAGGTGACGTGACTGACTCTATACCTACTCTGTGTCTGAGCCTGATGCCGCTACGCCATAAAACGACCGAAGCGCTGACCGATTCCAGTGCGTCCAAAGCATTTCATGAATAATTAAGTATAAGCAGCCTAGCTAGGGCATTCTACTGGTATTAAAATGTTGCAATTCAACTTTTTGGATTTCTTCCTCTAAAGCACTATTCCTTACCTGGCATCTTCCAAACAGCATGTTTTCTCACTCTTACTTCCCCACACAGCTGTCAGAATGACGATGGCCGAGCGCAACTATCTTCCCGACAAAAGAAATTTGCATGTGCAAGCGGTGATTTATTAATGATTTGTGACAACACGGTTTTACGACTTACCGGCATCGAACTCAGAAACTGAGTATAACAAGCAGTCTAGAATCTGCAAGACTACATTCTTTTAAACTTGACGACAGGATGTTGTTGCAGACAAAAAGAATAAAATGTTAATTTTGTGAATTAACAATGAGAAATGGATGAAATTAATTAATATGCCCACTTTATAATAAATAAAATGTCATCGAAGTTTGCATTTTAATTTCATTTATGGATTTTGGCGAATTATTCAGCGACAGCATTTTTAATCGTAATGATGAACTTATTTAAACTTGTTACGGTGTTGAAACGTGTTCTGCTATAAATTAATTTACACGCAATCGTAATAAACTTAACAGTGTGCATAAGTACGTCACTTCCTTACATTTTCACTACAGTTTAAGATTTCTGGCTCTAGGGATCGATCAATCCTGGAAAGGACCTCTTTGGCTCTTTGGATCTTTAGCATCTACGATCATCGATGATGTGAATCAAATTAGCCAAAATCCCGTAAATGTTCTACAGCTGCAGGGAATATACGAAAATCATATCGGGTGTTTTTTTTTAATTCTACCTCAAAGTAGGCATTGAAAAGTCGATTGTGAACGCGCACTCATCAGTCTGCAGACTAAAAACACAAACAACGCAAAAAGTGAGGTTAGATTTAAACAGCTGATCCGTCATCTGTAATCCGTGCTGCGTTCACAATCGACTCTTCAACACCTACTTTGAGGTGACATTTAAAAAAACACGATACATCTTGTGTTTTCAGTAATTTTTATTTTCTTTTGTTTCTCTTCATATATTCCAACAAAGAAGATTATTCAGGATGTGCAGCAAATAAATATAATTGCTTTCAAGATTGTATTCAATTGAATATTGTAACCTGTGTAACGAAAGTGAGAATAAACATAACAGGTGTTCAATTGAAAAGTTCATCGAATTGGCTTTGACTTTATTTTTTAAGAGACATAGACAAAGATAGCAACAAAGATCAAAGCCAATTCGATGAACTTTTCAATTGAACATACCTATGTTATATTTTGAGTGAAGATTAAAAATAAATTTGTAAAACCAAATCGCGCATTTCTGAATGGAACAATTTCGTCGGAGTGTTTTTTACAAGCTGCAGGAGTCGAGTGTGGCATTTTATTTCACATATCTGGGCGGTTAAATTCAGTTCGAGAGTAGGAAAAAACCTTTTAGACATCCCAGTATGTGGTTAATGTACACAAGTACTTATTTTAGAGGTTATATCGTCGATCGTCTATATAACGGCAAAAAAATACTTCGTAATCGTTCAATTCTCGTTTGAGGAAGGAAACGATGTTTTCGTCCTTGGCACATAATTGTTTCACGCACGTGAAATACCGCCATTATCCTTATTGCTTATAGATGTAATAACCTGTGTGCGGACAAAATGTAAAAGAGACCAAACGGAAATGTGAGCCGGATCGGCGTGACTAGAATCGCATAATCCGGCTGTTCCCGAAACCGCACCCGATACTGATTGGGGTAAATTAGTTGAAATTGGTGCATTTCTAGGCTTTTGTTAACAACGAATTTCCAGGATTAACGCCTTTATTGCGGCTATTACCCAAAAAGGAGGAGTGCGTGAGAACGGACGATCGACCGAGCTCAGGTATGGGCCATTTGGCCCAAAAGTGCCCTTCTTTAAACGGCGAACCGCAAGGGTAATAGCGAGGGTGCAAATTAGGGCCAGGGTTGATTGTAGTTGAAATCTTGCAAGGGTGATGAGGGGACAGTCAAGAGATAGATACGCCACCATCATGTGTCAAATTTTCGTAAACTTACGTTAATTTTGGAGTCATTTAAAAAATGATATTATACTCACTACCTTTTGACAACAAATTTTCAAAGTTTATTCCGCGTATAAATTTAATGTAAGGCAATAGGGGTGCTTTGTTTATCATTGAACATAAAAGAAATAAAGAAACAATAAGAAATAGTACTCAGAATAAAGAAAACAGTTCAAAAAATTTGAAATAATAAATTAAATTGTACTTTCTGAAATTCATGATTTTCATCTCTTATCACAACATAATGTCAAACTTTGTCTAAATTACGGACTTTACAGCACTAGGTAGTGAAACAATGTTTTCTCAGTTGATAACAAAGAACGAGATTTGCGATTTTCTTTATTCGATTCTTCATGTATAAATATCGGGTGTTCACTTAAATTTATTCTCCAAAGTTGGCGTTGAAGAGTCGATTGTGAACACACCTCTCGTCAGTCTGCAGAGTAAAAACACAAACAATGCAGAAAGTGAGGTTAGATTTAAACAGTTATTCCGTGATCTGTAGTCCGTGGTGCGTTCACAATCGACTCTTCAACGCCAACTTTCAGGATACATTTAATTGAACCCCGGCTATATGAAAGATAGCCGAGATTCTTCCTTTGTAAAATTTTATTGGAGAATTTTTGTACTTTTACCATATCTAAATTCTAATTTATCAATAATCAATTGACAATTCTTTGGGTTCTGCGTTTCCCTTCGAAGAATAATATATGTAGTACAAAAAAACAAATCTAAAATTTTGTGATACCAGAAAAATTTATTTTATCCTTGTGTTTTAATGTTTCGATATGCAATCCAAAAGAAACTAGAAAATGTTTGTTTTTGATTTAGGTTTTTGTTGAAATTGTACTTTTTGGTCAATAAATATAAGACAAATATTTAAACCAAATTTTGAAATGTTTTTCCCGCGAATATCTCAATAGAACTACCGTCAAGATTGCAGTGGAGTAAGGACTCTTAAGGGATTTCCATGTTTTTACCTAAATTTGACAATGGATTCTTGTGGTGGACACTCAAGAAAATTCATTTGGTGAGACTATGTTGCCCTATTTTTTAATTCAAGAATGATCACATATTTTGCTGTTGAGAATTTAAACGAATAACTGAAGAAATATAGATGAAAGGATTTTTTTTCTCGTTTTCGCTACACATTTAAATGTGACTTGTTTTGGCAGATAATTTTAATTTGAAAATCTTCAATGAACAATAATTTGTTTGACTGTAAACCTTCAATAAAATATAGACAAGACATTAAACTGGTGTGCAATTAGTGCCGTATAAATCAATTTGTCAACGCGTAATTACGTATTTATGACTTATTATTAAGACTTACACTACAAGTTATAATTTTTTGTTATCACTGTGGACAGATATAGGTAACGTTTATATAATAATTATTTTCGATATAAGTGCGCTGTCAGATCACTTTTCAGGTATGAGGCTGAAATTTAAAGCACGAGGCGTTAGCCGAGTGATGCAAAACAAGCCGAATACCTAAAAAGCGTCCATATATCGCTCGTAGAAAAGGTGTAATGTGTAATACGTGCGAAAAGACCTACTTCTCACTCTTGGAATTGGAGAACTCGACTTTGCCTCGAGCCATAACTTCTTCACACTAATCACATCCATAATGTACAATTTCAAATTTAAAATATCTCCTTTCAGTAAAAATACAGAATCAAAGTAGATGTTCAAACTGATTTCTTTTTTCTTCTTGGCAGTACCCGAATCGTCTTTGAAACTCAAAACAAACATTTTGGTTAGACTGTTTCCACTGCTGATACTGAAATATCAATATTCAGCCATGTCAGTATCATTTTCTGTGGACATTTCGGCGTAAAGATAGAATTTCACTGCCACCCTGTTTTCGCTTTTCAAAATGTACTTTTCACTAACCCTTCAAAGGTAATATACATAAGAATAAATCAAAATTTAATAGGCAATGGCATTATTGCGCGGAAACGGAAATCGGCCGAAAAATTATCAGAGATTGTTTCTGCAAAAAAATTAATATTGACCTGTGCCAGTTCAGTTCCTAGATAAATGTTACAAACAAGCTGTTTTTCAAACAACTAATTTGAAAGCAACAGATTGTATTAAAACACTGATACTATTGCCGAGGTGAAAACTGAAACATGTTTTTCATTTGTAGTTGAAAACAGCAATAACTGATTTCGCTTTGATCTTTTTTGTCGACTGACAACCTGTTCGGGTATACATTCCGTCGGCCTACGGTAGATTCGTTTCCAAAAATTTTTCTAATTTCAGTTACAAAGTTTCGATATCCAAAGTTTCCAGCGATTGTATCCTAGCCTCGGACTTTCCGAAATTCAGTGGGGATACGAAGTTTCCGTCCATTGTTTCCCAGAGTGTACATGGCATAATTAGCTCTTCTTGCCCTTTGACCTTATATTTGACAAAAATGTGAACATAATAATAAAGAACCACCTAATTTCTAACGTAAATTTAGTGGGTCTTTCAATCTAACATTCGGTACAACGAAAATAGATTAACTACATTTTTTCCCCATTTTAAAGTAAAATTGCAAATTTATCAGACGCGTGTTTAATTGCGAAATTTTTCCCATCAACATTTATTTATTGGTCTTGCCGTCAGACTGACAATTACTTGCTCCGCCCTACCGATTGTAAACATTTTCCAAGAAAGTCGTCAAACTTGAGTTACCATTTTGAAAATTTTTAACACCGCCAGCAATTGACAAATTATAAACGAACCACCCCCAAACTTACAGTTTGCAAAAATTTCATCTCTAATAAATAACTTCGAAAGATTACTTTATGTACTAAAAAATGCACTAGAATACATTAATTAGAGCATAATTTCAAGGCAAAAGTGTTACTGCTTGAAGGATATATTTCAAATTTTACGTGCGCTAGGTACTACTTCCTCTACGTAGAATTTAGTGATTTTTATGTCAACCAATCTCTCGCTGCACAAACTATATTATATTCGGTTGTACAAGCTCGTATTAATTACAAACTAGCTGCTCAAATCTCAAATTAAAATAAATAATTTTTCTCCAACCGTCTTAAAAATGGTCACTTTTAATACCGTTTTTGGTCACTAAAGTTGATGTTTTCGTAACTGTAGAAAAAAGTTATGTGTTACTAAGGCAACACTTTTGCCTCCTAGTATTAAAAGTACTTTTAA
Organism: Tenebrio molitor; assembly: GCF_963966145.1. Lineage (NCBI taxonomy): Eukaryota > Metazoa > Arthropoda > Insecta > Coleoptera > Tenebrionidae > Tenebrio > Tenebrio molitor. The sequence goes on from NC_091047.1 coordinate 29,386,766, forward strand.
TACTGGACTTAAAAATTATTTCAAAATTATAAAATAAGCCAACTAAAATTACTAGTTTTTAATATTAATATGAATAGTACAGTTCGAACAACTTTGTAAAAAATTAATCAAACCCGATTTGTCCTTTACTTGGTTGGAGAAAAAATAGTATGTGTCATTCGTATTAAACGTGACTTTTTTTGACTTGCAATTATTGCAGTGGCTCGGCTACGCTTCCCTTCGCCTCGCTATGCAAACAAATTGCTCGTCAGAAAAAGTATCACTTTTAATACTAATAACACAATATACTATTTCCATCTTGGATATACAAGTGTTCCAAAATGATTGTGGTATCGTAGTAGGTTTTGACAATTTGAGTGTTTTGAATTTTGACGTATACTAGAAAAGTGATACCAACTATCAAAAACCGTCAAAATGACAGGTATAAGAGAGGTTAGGTTTATGGACCAAACAGTTTTAACTAAATGCGTTTGTAATGGTTTTAAACCAATTATAGTTCTTTAGAATAAAAAGATGTTTTGACTAGTTTTCGTCGGGTAAACCAGAAGCATTATTTACCTTCTTGGGATTTTTAAAATTTTGAATTGTACAAAGATGCAAGGGAGTTAATTTAGTTAATGTATTGACATTATGACATTTTTCCTTATAAATTGTATTATAAAACACTTGATAATTCCGCTTAATCTGTTAAGATATTGTGACCTTGAAGGTAAACGAAAAATTCATCTCCGTACAAATTAATTTACGAATCGACTTTCACTTTTCAATATGATTTAATTTCCCATTTTATTCCAGCGATATAGCTACTACAGTCATTGTCGTAGAATAAAAGTTGGGAGTACACTGTTGCGCGTTGCACAAATCACTTAGTCCCTGAAAATTCTAGTTGTGGCTTTTAAAAGTTTCAAAAAATTAATATTTTATGTTTCATTTGGTTTAAAAACACTCAGACACCCCCTAAAGTATGGTTATTATAATCCCTCGGGCTCCTTTCAATTATAAATTTGCGAAGTTTTAAGCTGCGTCGGCAATATGTTCGTCAAGGTGTACCACTGACAGGTGAATCGACCATCGATCACTCCGTCCCCGCCGCCCATAAAGCGGAATTTGAATCGGCCACGTGACCGCGGTCCACTTCCGGCCGCCATTTGTTTGGATTTGGCAGATCATACATAAAAAGCAATGCACCTTGCTCTGGTGCGGGCAGCCAGATTTATGGCTACGATGTCAAAGAGTCTTTGGCAATTTCGCCGTCGAGAATTTTACCCTTATACGTTCTAGTCTTTCAGCTTCGGCCCGGGATGGCAAGTTTTTTCATGCTGGACAACATTCGTGACAAATTATTCCGCGGTAAATCGTGTATGATTGAACAAGGGGTGGAGGCGGCCGACGGACCACCGGTAACTAGCATTGTGTGTAATGAAGGGTCAAGGGCTGTTACTAGGCACCGGGAGATAATGATCGGTTACGTGCGGATTGCGTTTAATATAAATAAAAGCCGCTGCAAGGGCAGTGCTATGGGGCGGCGAAGGGTTGAGGGTATTAATAAATTTCGAATTTTTACCGATGAGTTATCACGCACGGACCAAGGCGCGACGTAAATAGCGACAAGGACAATTTGTAAAAAAAAAAAATATTACAGTATAAATTATTGTAAACGTTTCGTGTTATTAAAGGATTATAAAATAACATTTAAACTGTGATATTTTTGCCAAAAAAAATATCACGTTGAAAATATACTTTTACTTGAGTGGACGTGAAAACAAGTACCTAGTAGTAACGAAAACAAAAACCTTTTTTTTTCTCTTGTGATTTAGTAATATAGTTATCAGTTGTTATCACTCATCAATATTTTAAAAGGAGATACATACAAACATTTCAAAACAAGTACATAATTATATTGCAGGTTTGATAATTTATTTTTGTTCATAAATTGCAAAATTGTACATTTATTTTATGAAAAATGTACATTCTTCGTTATTACACAATATGGTAATTTTAGATAATATCTACAAGTAAATAGAATGCACTGAACAAATCGTAATTATCTAATTAACAGTGATTTGACGAATCTCGTAAATTTAGCATTATCAAATTAAAAATCTAAATTACCACGACAAACATTTTCAACAAAGCTTCATCTATCATCTAGGTAATTTACCCTTTAGCAGGTTCTGCGATAATTAACGTGAAGATAAAATCAATTAAAAACAACAACTGACAGTATGTAAAAACGACCAAGATGTTTATTGCAATTAACTTACCCACTTTTACACTTTATGGGCAAAGGAGTTGTCAGATAAATACAACGAGTAAATCTGAAACTAAAATGAGTACAAAAATATATTTCAAAACACTTATAGTCAAGAACGGTTGTGAAAAACAAATGTACCGAAAATGTGTGGAGCAGCTTTACGTTTATTACACATATTTATAGACTAAGATTCACATTATTTAACTTTGAATTTGTGAATGACAGAATGACTATCTACTAAACGACGGCTCTATCAAATGTTGGTAACGGTGACTCATTCATCTAGGAATCGTTCTCCAAACTAAAACCATTTTTATCTTCATGATATAATGTCCTTTACGGTGGGTTATTCAAGGTAAACCATACGTTTACTTGTATTTTTTTCTTTCCTTTTTTGCAGGCAGTTTGATCATAATTTTTAAATGGTAGGTACTTATATGTGTATTTATTTGTTATTCTATATTTTATTACCAAGTACAAATTTTCTTTTCGATGAGTACATGAAAGATGTTGGAAAGATTGTCAGATAAACTGACTGAACACACTTAACAAAAATAGTTTTCATTTTAATTTAAAATTTCATCTACTTGCTGACCAGTAAGTAAATTGAAAATTGAAAGGTCCTATAGTGATTCGAATTAGGGCCCTTATGGTTACATACCCTTAAAAATTCCAATTCTCTACAGCCTCAGTCTGTATTTACAAAGAGGTAAAAGGACTTTCTTTCTTCTCATGTCGTCCGGGCGTCTAAGTTTGCACAGCTGCTCAATCTCTATACAGGACTTCACCTAAAAAACAACATTGGACGGTTCTCGATGGAGGAGGGTTCTGTTTGCTTCAGCATGACATATTTCACTGGTGTAAATTTAAAATTAAATATAAATAAAATAATAATAATAATAATTCGGCGGCTCCGTTACTATGAAAACAATTCGATCAGTAGAGTTAAGCAATATCTTGTCTTGTGGCCATTGTTTGGATGGGTGACCTCCGACGAACCGCGTCGCGTTGAGCTTCAATGCTTCATATCGGTTGTTCATTTAAATTTATCCCCAAAGTTTGCGTTGAAGAGTCGAACGTACCACTCTGCAGAGTAAAAACACAAAAAGTGCGGTTAGACTTAAACAGCTGATCCGTGACCTGTAATCCGTAGTGCGTTCACAATCGACTCTTCAACGCCTACTTTGAAGATAAATTTAAATGAACACCCGATAGCTTCATAACTTGATTGTATTGTACGAGTATGTACCTATTGCTTGTGATCTGTAATCTCGTAAGAAGAAACTTTGATGTTGATGGCCTTTCCTTGAAGGTACGTCATTTAGGGATGTGGTAGAGTGCTGGAAAAATATTTTTTTAAAATCCTGACCCTCCATTTAGGAAATATACGCGCTCAAGCATTTCAGGAGTCACCGTAGAAGTACTCGTAGATATTGACGCACCTCCAAGGAAAGGCGGTACTTTTGGGACACTCTGTATAATGATAAATAAATCCGGCTTCGATGTTGTGCCTCCCTTTTATTTTAAAATTTTATATTTTTTGGAAGAAATAAATAAACATTGGAAAAATAAATTATTGTGCAAATTCCGTGGAGAGTGCCCTCGGCAAGTACTAACCGTACTGAGTATTATTCCAAAAGTAAAAGTACTAAACCATCTGTTTGTTGCCCAACGCATCTATCTTTTCTCTCCGTAAACCATTCGTGCAGTCAATTCGGCTGAATTTTTTAAAACTTGTCCTTTTAATCCAATCAGATTTTAGTTTACTTTTTGATGTTGCTAGAATTTTTTACTTTCCCATCAAAATTTGAAATTTGTAATGACCAGGCTAGCATAATTATATAGATACATAAACTTTAAAAAGTGGCAGTCCATCTATAATTAACATATACAAATTAAAATTTGATGAAAGTAGCACTGGGAGCTTTTAATTTTAAAGAATAGAATGTAAAAGACAACACAAACGTGCACCACTTTGAACTGTTTCCAGTAGTAAAATATTTGTCATTCAATTTGTTTCATTTGGTATTTGAGCTTTCCCATTTGTTGCATCAGAAACATCTGCTATTGCTATTGCTATTGTATGCTATTGAAAATATTTTTTTCAATTATTTATAAATATGAGAAAGAGCTGAATTAATTAGCAAACTTGAAAATCTCTGCACTTTCGTTGTCCATTTTAGCGTACTGTGCTTTTAAATTTTATGCTTTCAGCGTCTTAAGCTTGTTTTCCTAAGTTTGCGATAATAACAGGACTGTATGGTGTAAACAATTAAAGCTGCAGCTAAAAACCCATGAATAACAACTGTATTTTTAACATGTACCGCACATATTGGGTGATCAAAATAATTGTGGATAAGTATGGCAACTATGTACGAAAACTTATGTGGCAACTGTGTGGATAGGATAGAGCTGACATTTCTTTGACAGTTCATAGTCGCGCAATTTTTAAAATTGTCAAGTCAACGTGCATTGATGTAAAAAAAAAAGTCAAATGCAGGCTTTTGAAATCTCATACAAATGTCAACTCTACACCACCCACACAGTTGCCACATAAATTTTCATACATAGTTGCCATACTAATCCACAATCATTTTGAATCATCCAATACCGTGTGAACAACAATTACTGATTGAGTTGGCAATAAATTCTGGTGACTTTTGGTGACTTTTATGTCATGTTCCAACGAGAAAACCATTTTATTAATAAAAGAATACAAAAACCAAGACGTTTAAATATGAAATGTATACCAGCTGTCAATAGTGTCAATAAAACAAACCGAAATAGGTACAATCCGCAGTCTTGAAAATTTCATGTAATTTTTTTTATTGCCAACTGAAACAGTTATTGTTGCTCACCCTGTATAATGAACACGTCAGGGAAGATATTATAACAATGCGCCTAAAAAAAACATACTAAAACAACAATTTAATCTGGCAAGAGTAATTTGAAATAAAATTATTTTTCAATTAGAACTCGACTAACGTCTTAAATCATGTATAGGAAGCGAACTGCAGCTGGCTATTTCCACAAAACGTGTTCTGTTATTCGACGAAACCGTTTGCAGCAAATGTCTCCCCACATTTACACTTAATAACAACTAACAGAAAATGCAATTATTTAGACAAATCTAACCTCCAACCGACTAGAACATAATCTATTATCCACAGCACATCCTCATCCCTCCATTTTTCCTCCACTTCATATTCTCCACGCATAGTCTGATGTCCTGTGAGAAATACATCAAATTAGACCGCAATGCTAATTTTATCCTCCTGTTCCGCAGCATCCTCCGCTGCGTACCCCCGGACAATTATCTCCTGAATCAATCTCAATAACCTCAAGATAAATACAAAAACTGCGTCTTAGAGCACAGAAATCACTAAATCGAAGATTATTTGGATAATTAAATTTGATAGAATCGTGAGAGGGCACTTTAGTGCTCTGCTTCAGATCAGATCGGAACACTTTTTTTAATCGAAACAACGCGATACTCAAGTATCTTTTGTCAGTTATTTGAAGAAAAAATAAAATTTGAACATGTTCGGAGCCGAATCTGATGGTTCTATTGACATCTTAAACCATCTCCTCCCACTCGCAAGCTTCTTACGCACCTCCGCAAGAAAAAACAAACTTGTTTACGTTTATGAAAATTAAATTAGAGGATCGTGCGTAAGTTCCGCAATTTCTCGAACAGAAGCCGTGTAGACGTTGTTTTTCTATTAAAAGATAAGACATTCCTGTGTCATCTTCCTGCGAGCTTCCGGGGGCTAATGTGACCGCTGAGAAATTCTCATTAATGTAAATGATATACTGTGCAATATAGCCGAGGCGAGCTCGTATTTCAGGACCCATTGGAACGCGTGGATTTTAAGCTGTCTCTGACATTCGAATAATGTTATCTTTTTGCACGAGTTTGCAACGTTCAAGATTGCAGCGGCGTTTGTCGTCATGTCTGCAAATCGATGCAACACGCAGGAATCTCTAGAGTGTAATCTAGAAGGTGCCGAGGAGCTTTTAGGACTTGCAACATTAGGCGGACTTTTTTCAACAGTTTTACCATCATAATTGATGGATAATGCAAGCTTGAATGTGAAAATTATTTGTTGAGTTTATGACAGGGCCAAATGAAAATTGATAAGCCTTTTATTGATATTAGAATAGTCAAATGAGAATAATTTATCCCTAGGTCAATTTTGTGATACGAATGTGATGAGAGGCAGTGAAACGAAACATAGAACAAAAGGAGTAAAGAAGACAATGGTATTATACAGGGTCATTATAAATTATTGTCTAATCGCAGTAGGCGTTGGTGACGTAGTTGAATGTGCCGCAAGCTTCATAACATGAGTGAGACTGGTATCGCCGATAGGTGGCGCTACCGGCGGTAGTGGAAATCTGGCCACTAGATTGTCTAACGTTGCGAGGCTAGCGGCATTCAAAATTTGTGTGTGTATTTAACGCCAACTATGATGGGACAATAATTTATAATGACCCTGTACGAGAATGGTACCAGAAGTATCGGGTGTTTTTTTTTTAATTTCACCTCATAGTAGGCGTTGAAAAGTCGATTGTGAACACACTATACAGGTTACGGTTACGGATCACGGATCTTACGTTTTACACAAGTGTTGCGTTCATAATCGACCCTTTAGCGCCTACTACGAGATGAAATTAAAAACAAAACACACAACTTTTGTTGGAATATATAGGGTTATTCAAATAGTTTCTAGCTTCCTAAATTTATAAAAAGTAATACTTAAATCAACGATTGCTGGCCCTTATTTTCTGTCATGTCAGTGTTATCTGTCATGTCAGTTTTCATATTTTTAACTAATAATAATTTTTCAAGACTTTTTTTATAATGTACACAAAAGATGAAAAGATGGAGATGATTCTCGTATACAGAGAATGTAAAAAAAAAAATGGTGCGCAAGCTGCATTTATTTACAGACGGCGATTTCCAAATAGGCAGCATCCATGTTTGTTGTAAAAACTTTTGCTCATAACCTCAATAAAGAGAAAGTGTCATGATTAATCTTATTCGCCAAGCTACTTGGATTACTAACTTATTTCGAATGAAACAAAATATCAAGTTCTAGGGGTTTCTTGTATTTTGGGTTGCATATAACGAAATTTTCATCGGAAGTCTTTCGTGAATAACCCTGTACTATTAGCTCCTAACATTTGCAATATGTGCGATTTAAATAAGCAAGCTTTAAGCTGTAATGGAGTCGACGAAAATATAAAATTTCCTAAATGAACTAAAAATTAGTCTATTGGAGCAGCACGATGCGCATTTTCCGAGGAAGTGAGAGCAAAACCCGTAAATGTTCTTGTTTGGCGATCGTAAACATTTGTAGTTTTTTGAACTTAATGAAACAAATAGTTGTCGTACACTGAAAACCCAGGAAACCACTCGACGCTAGCTAAAACTAGTAATGTAGAAAATAACAGCTTGCCGGGTAGTGTATTTTAATTCGATACGCTCGAGGTAATGCTGAAAACATACTCCAGAAAATTGTTTAAAAGTTTAATGAAGCGCAATATGTTCAAAGTACTTAGCAAAATTCATTAAACATTCGTGTAAAATTATGTTACCGGTGCTTAATTTCTTGATTAGTTTAACATGGCTCTCGACAGGTAGACGTCGTTTTGTGGGGAATTAATGAAATTGCCAACGTAAGTATTTATACAATGGCAAAAAAATTAAACGAATTAAACTTTTTACTTAAAATGTTTGTTCTGCAAACAAATGGTTCCTGTAATCGCGAGAAGATTTTATTTTATCGTGTTATGTTGTAGCTAAATTATTTAAATTTTTTTTCTTCAATTTTATTTTACATGAAGTTAAAGTTATTTGAAAAATAGAGAAACACCTATTGATTGTGGTTTGTCCACGTAGACTTAACAGTTTTAAGTTACTAATTGCTCGTCTAGATATGTATGAAATACACAAATTTTTGGAGATGAATGTCAGATCAATGCATTAACGAATGATTTAAATTTTTAGCTCTTTAGCTCTTACTTTTTGTTATTCAACTGCACTTTTTTTAATTATAAAGTCTCTTGTCTTTCTTGACTAGAAATCAATTCGTTTAACTGTATATACCAGTTATACAGGGTGTTTTCGAAGTTGGGGCGTTCCTTGTAACACGAAGTAGTATACATTATTCTTAAGAATTTTATCGTAAATCTTCTCAGTAAAATGTTTGTATTAACGGAGATACTTGATTGTAGAGTTTTATAGTTTTTTTAAATTTTGAGTCCGGTCCTGTTTATTTCTCCGCTGTACTAGATTAATAAACTGACGTGGCCGAAGATGGTGTCTTTCTGGAAATCCCTTTGCGTACTCTCTGGACGCCGTAGCTGCATTTTGATAATATTTCCCATAGCTCCCATAACTCGGACAGTTTTTTTTTTATTAACGTCTATACTCATTTGATTTTTTTCATCTTCATTGCCATACACATTTTCTAAGGTGATTTTGGCTAAAACTCTTTAAAACAACGCATACTATCACATGTTAAAGAAACGCCCCAACTTCGAGAACATCCTGTATAGTTTTAAACTAAAATTAATTCTGTAGCAAATGGTTTTAGCACCCTGAATATTACTTTTACTGAACCTACATGAAATTATTATAATTATACATTATTTTCTCATATATTTATTTCTAAAAATTGTCTTTTTTACATTTTATGTTAAATACTTTATCATCTCTACTTTACCTAAAAGTTTTTTTTTCAAATCAAATTGATCTCTCTTTCTTTTAGAATTAATCGTGATTAAAATTTGTTTAAATTACAAGCATAACTTTCTTCAATCTGTAGAATTTCTGATTTTATTCCCTTTCATGTCCTTATGTTCTAACAGTTCTCTAAGTAGTAGAAAAATAAATACTATTACTACTATTCCACTATCAGGTGCTTGCCATCTAAATCATTCTAACTACCACTCCCTTCATTGTCTAATGGGAACATGGTATGTTTTCGAGTTTGCATTCCGAAATAACATGTCAGTCTGCAGAAGTACAGATGCCCTCCGAAGTTGGTGATACAGTCGGCTTATCGTGATTCCCTAATAATAGGCAGGACTAAGCATGCATTATGCATCGCAAGCCACCAAATCTCTCACCGAGATCCCCGCGCTAATTTAAGGGGTGACGAATTTCCTCTCGACACGATACCCCAACTTTCCTAATTTAATAACGGCGATGTAAAAAGCGGGGCCGCTTAGCGCTCCATACTTAATCCGGGTGATTTTTTTAGAGTGAATGCCGCGATCGACACTTAATGCACGCTCTATCACCAACGATAAATTCGCGTAAGTAAATAGGAGGCTCTAATGAAGTTAGCGATCGTCGCGGTCGGGTTTCAATTGAAATGTATCCGATGAAGTTTAATAACGTTCGATCCGGGCTTGACCCGGAACGGGAACTACTTACCATCAATACTTAATTAGATTTGTGTGTACGGTTGTGACTAAATTATAACATATCGTGTTTCCAAGTACATGCAGACCTAACTTTGCGCCATCGTAAAGCTACCATTACGGGAATTATAACGTTTTATAAGATTCGTGTTAACGGTACGAAGGCAGTGGTTACCGCAAGTTGTAAGGGTTTACGGTCTAGGTGGGATAAAATGTAGGCCTCTAAGGTAAATCAAAGAGTTCCCTTGAATTCCATCTAGATCATAAAGAGTTATTAATTATTAGCGTTGCTTTGGATCTATGGGTTGGGATAGAGCGCAAAAGCCCGCTCCCGTCAGAAATACGGTGCGATCAATTAAAAAATAAATCCAGTCGGCGTGTTACCTATGGTAACCCATGCTATAGCATAGGCTCCAAAGCAAACTCGATTTATTTTTTAAATGATCGCGCGGTATAAAATACCGTGAGAAAAAAAAAATTAAGAGTCGGCTGTGACCAAAAATTTCAGTTGGGAATTCGTTAAGGTGTCAATTTTCAGATGTCAGTCTTAAAAGTTAGGTTAGTGATTTTGAGTTGAAATCTTGATTTTCATAAAGGTGTGAATTATGTGTGACCAGTCGGTTGTAAAAAGAATTTCCTCAGCTAGTGCAATGAAACAAAGAGATTTATTCAACGGCGAGCACGCAGCTCGTTTATAAATCGATCCAACGATCAATATGCAGAGAGGTTATGTTGTGGGGGCTTTTATTGTCAAGAGGTTTAATTTCATGCACAACAGACACAGGATAGGGAAAAAAGTGCAAATCTTTTTTAAGGATAAGCTGAACTGTACCAAATGATAGGTTAGTTTCTTGGGTTAATCTCAGGATGGATTTATTTGGGGTCTCTGTAATTCTTTGTTCCACCTATTCAATATTTTCAGCTATTCTTTTTGTCGGCCGTCCACTGTTTTTTTTTTTCGCAAAACACTAGCTGTTTCCAAAAACATGTTTACGCATTTGTAGACTTTCTGGGCAACTTGTTGGTAAGTTTTGAAAGTCCGGAAACTTTTGTTGAAGTTCCTCAAAAACTCGAGGTGTCGAATAGGACCATTCGCCGTTCTTAAGTCTTTCTCCATTTCTGAGGAAACACTACACAATGAAAATTGTTTGCTCTAAAGTAAACATATCGCAATAGCAAATTTTAAAAGTCAATAATTAATAATGACAATTACCATTGTAATGACATTAATTGAATTAAATTTTTACGTGTTGCCAACTGAAGCGTATTTATCACGGCCTTCTCGATTTTTTTAATTTTCAATCGCACTGTAAAACTACTAGAGATATACTCTATTGTTCCAAGATATAATTAGATTAATATAACGTAAGAGTATACTGTCAGACCCGTAAATCAAAATTTTAACTTATTTGTTTTGTGAGAAAATAGTAAAGTAAATTTGTTACCTTAGACTGTAATTTAAGCTTAGGAAGGACATGTGTTCCACATTCACCCTAACTGGGGTAAGTTATGGCATGCAGGTATTTTGAGGGCGAGAAAAGTTCAAGCCGAAATCGGATGCGTGATTAGAGCTGCGTGTTTCCAGATCTCTCGATAGAACCAATTAGACTTTCCTAAACTCGGAATGATTCGGTGAGGAAACTCGATATAAATTATACGAGATCATTATACGACAAACTCGCCAAAGAAAGAACTAGTTTTTCGATCAAGGAACTTTATCGCAGCGACAAATCTTCGACGCCTCTCTTATTAAAAGTGGGTTAAAATAAGGCTTTAAAAGATGCCACGTGTGGAGAAAGTGCCAACGTGAGCCGTTGTTTTAGGTTATTTATTGTGATGTAGGACATAGTAGAACAGAAAGATGCTCGTTTTTATATAAATTTATCTTCTCGGTTTTATTTGACGTTTTGGGAGAACGCCAACTTTTTAAAGGCGAGAATTACAATCTAGTTTTAAGACAACCCCTTGAGACATAAAACAATCGGTAATTACTTAAAAAACACCAAAACTTTAAAACCTGCGATTAATCCTTTGTAAGCTTGAAAACAACAAACAATAAAAACGCAATTGAACTTCGATCTGGTAGTATTGAGGGACGCTACAGTTCAAGTGACGATTCTGCAAGTACGGTTCAAATAATTTGTTTTTAGCGTAGATTGGAGTAGGTTACAAGATAATCCATCAATGGCAACTAATATGTATGATGGCTAGTTCAAATTTACATTGTAGTAAATATTGATGGTGGCTTGCCTCACGGGGCACATCAATTTAATGTTTCCAGCATTATCAAATAACTTTTAAAATCTAGTCGTGACTGAAAGTAATACTCGTAACATGCAACGGCGCATTAATAAAACCGGATCTGGTATTTTCCAGCGTGAAAATCACAATTATTACACTGGTAAAACAAATTGTTATTTATTTTTTATTGCGACTGGTGTGCCATTTGCAACAATTGTTCGAGCCGGGTGGTTTGACATTCCCAAAACGCATCATTTTTAAACTACAATCCAGAAACATTCAAAATAGATGTCCAGATTATCCCGCAATCCAATAGGCCGTCCGGGATGCACGCTGGAATAATGTTAGCCATAATACATGCATGCGGGGGTTGCACCCCTGTTGGATCTGGAGCGACATGTGCTGAGCCTGCGGATTGGAATCGGTGAGGTGTGAAACACAACACTGACAACGTGGAAGGTGGCGTTAAGACGGTGATGTCTTCGATCTTTCGCCATTCAATATATTAGAATACTGTGTGGTCGCCATGTTGAATATGTTTTATAACTTTATACCGCTTACTGCTTTCTACAGGGTCATTATAAATTATTGTAGTCCAAGTTGGCGTAAAAACTGAATGTAAAATTTATGGTTGCCGCTCCATATAAAAAATGATGAATAAGCGAATACCCACCGTTCACACACAGGAGTTAGGTAAATTGGTTGCAAAACAACTTCATATTTTTAGATTCAGTCGTTAATTTAGAAAGAAAGAAATAAAATTGTCATTGCCGCATTTTTCACCTAAAAAATGACACTGACAGTGACAAAAATTGACAGCCAAATATCAATTTATTCTTTAGTTATTTAAATTTTTCTATGTTATTTATTTGTAATATATCGAGTGTGTCAAAAAGAAGGAACACCAAAAAATGTACACAAATTAGCATAATCATGGAACATGAAGAGATTTTTTTCTTTTGCTTTTGGCCTTTTGTTAACGCGCAAGAAGTTTTGGAAGTTACAACTAAACTGTCAACTTTCAAAGGTGCCATCAACAGATATGAAAAAATTCCTTTCACGAATACGTTTGAAATCCGTTTCTTTGTCAGTGTTAAATATGATGAAATTTGATGTGGGGGAGTAGTTTTCAAACGCGGCAACATTGCTAACATATCATAGCAACGAAAAAAAAAACACTTTTATAAAATAAATGTCAATGAAATTGAGACAGTTTTCAAATTGTTTTCAAAATACATTTTATATTAGGTGAATATCGTAATATGTATTTAGCTCTTGGTGCCGCAGAAAATAACGCGGTTTTTAGCTGCACAGACATACACCATGCGTTTTCTTAACGGAAAGCATCCCAGTGTGAATATTATTAGGAGTTTTGACCGACTGAGAGAAAAAAAAAGTAACCGTGACAACTAGATGCGGTAGTTTTTAGTTACCTACTGCCTTGCTGCCATTTTCATTTTCACTTTCTGGGAGTTTTTTCTTTAACTGAAAGGTGCAGAACAGTTTTTGATACAAAATCGGCGTCTATGCTATACTATGCTATGCTACTAAAACCCCTGTCCGTCCTTCTTGACATATTCAATATAGTTGAAAAAAAATTGTATTGACATTTCACATTAAAACATCTTTTACAGTTAAAGGAAGGTATGGTGATCACAAAAGGGAACCACGGCCTGTTCAACTAAATTTATTTGAATTCTCGTTATTAATAGCAAAATAAAAAAACATACGATTAATGGAAACTGGTTCATTGTAATTCCAATTGATTCATCTACATTCGCAACGATTAAAAAAATCAGAATTATGTTTATGTTTATGTTATGTTTAACAATTTATGAAGGTATATTATTGTTTATGGACCTTAATTTGCCTAAGTAGCGAAAACTACGTCGATAGTGTAAACTGTGTGGAACCTTGTTTACAGAGTACCTACACACTTTCCAAAAATAACGAACGGTCATATTGTAGCTACCGTTTAATATGATCAACAAAAAAAGAGATAAGGGCAACTTAATAAACTCTCACTTGTCAATATTGACACTTACTTGAATTTTGTTCCAAAGTTGGTTTTTACTGGAGAATACAACTTATTCATGAGCGAATGATATGAATGAAATGAGAATGAAGAAAGCGATGACATAGGTACCATTCACAACATTTTTATGCGAGTTTCGGCAAAATACCTCTGCCTCGTCGCTGTTAGCGTGATAGAAGCTACGCCACATATTACAGAAGGTTTATTTTCCACAGCCGCCGTTTATCTCTTTTTTTTTTTGGTCATATGGTACGTTAGACGTGAAAGACGTTAAAAGTAACGCCACAATGTCCACTTCAGCCTGGCTTTTTAAATCTAAATCTTCAGAAAAAATGCACATAGCAGGTATCTACCGAGCGATCATAAAGAAAACAAATCGACAGTGCTACTTCAGCTTTAGTTTTATCCAAACATTTGTCTTGGCTTGAGTCGTACGCATAATTAGAGTGGCTATGCACAGTAGTTTTATTGGTTGCCTATCTTTCGAAAAATCTGTGCATATGTTATTAATTGCTATTATAATTGTTTTGTAATACAGGAATAATGGGTTTAAAAGAAAGTTATTATTAAATAATTAAGGAAAAAACATACAGGTACACAAAATTCCTTTATAAGGTACGTAATCTTTGGTCACAAATTTTCAAAAGATTATTTTTCACAATTTTTTGTTTTGTTGTTTTCTAACCACATTCTCAACGTAGAAAAATATAAAAGTTATAATTTGTCTAATTTTTGGTTGATTGAGAAGTTGTCTTTTCTAGTAGTCGTCAGATTTAAATTACTCCAAGGACAAAAAAGTTTTCACAAAAACTGCTTGAAATGTTCTCCACTGTGGTCCAGACAGACTTGAACTCGTCTCTTCATATTTTCTTCAAACCGTTGACAATAATTCATTCGTTTCTGATAATTTGGGCGTTTTATTTCTTACAACACACGAATTTTATAGGAAAACAAATTAATATCCTTCAAAATTTTCTGACAAGTGCCGTAACTCAAACTGACTTTCTTTGTTAAAGGCTGGAAGTTGGAGGATGTTCCTTCACAATTTCTTGAACATCTTGCACCACATTTTTAATTGGATGAAAGCAAGCGCTCTGATAGGCTGAACACGCACGTTTGATGTACGTGGGAACTAATCGCGATAAAAACGTCCTACTACTCTATCATCTGTCAAAAGTAATTAAAATTGCATGCTACTCCTGGCAGATTCTCAAATTGTTATTAATAATATAATAATCATTTAAAATCACCCGGTATTTTGAGGCAAGTGGGAGCTTTTTTCCCAACTGAAATTGAAGTTTATCAAACTAATAAAATTGAACGTTTCGTTAATTCTATTTCTTATTTGGAAATGTGAAGTTGCTAGAAATTAAAGCAGAAATAATAAAAAATTGGTAATATGAGGGTATTGGTTTTAATTATATTTTTTGTTCGACACTGTCAGAATTTGAGAATTTTCTCCTATGTCAACGGATTTTGATAAATGTCACAACTTGTCAAAACGAAACGTCAAGCTAATTTTAAAGGTTTTAAGCGATTTGGAGCCTTTAAGGGGATCGTCGAACAAAAAAACGTTGTATTCAACTCGTTCGTGTGTAAATTGGGCCTTTTTTGGCACTCGTGGACCTTTAAAACGCTCGTTTCACTCGCGTTTTAAAATGGCCCACGCATGCCAAAAAAGGCCCAATTAACACACAAACTCGTCAAATAAACTACTATTATGTTATTCTCTACGTTTAACCTATTTTGGACGTTTGTCTTTGTTTTCGAAATACCTACTAGCGGAAAATCATTTTCAGGGGGTTATTTCGACCAGCATCTAATTGCTTGTAAGGGTTAATACTTTGTAATGGACAACACAACATACAAGAATTGACTTCTGGAAGCACAGTAAGATATAGTTTTTTATTAATAGAACTTGTCCTTCATATTTATATTTTATTTTTCACATTTTATTTTAGTATTCGTTCTTTTCTGTCACTTGAGTCAGGGAACTAAGATTCACCTATTCTAATCAGTAATCACTAGTGTTAACTGGTCTCAATTTTTCAATTTTTGATAAATTTTTTGAATATGCCATCTTTAGCCTGAAAAAACTTGTTATTGTTTGAATTAGTTTAGTGATTCTAAATTACACTTAAATTGCATTATTATCTTGCAAAAAAGACATAGGTACTGTTGATTTCCAGATATTTTGAGTTTTGAATAAAACTCGCCGTAAAAGTGCAGAAGAGAGGAAAAGTACTTAAAAAAGTTCCAATATTGTTATGTAAACAAAAAATGTTATTAGAACTTTTATTTCCGATCCTCCGCTCGAGGAAACGCCTCCAAACTATCTCAAGATGTTCTCGTTCGACGTTCGCACCTACGGTCTTATGAACTTTTTTCATTTCTGATTTATGGGTTCGGAGCTTCGGTTCTCTTTTTAATTTTTTAGTCGGGTGGACACTGTTTCCAGTTATCTCGTCGAGAGTGGATTGCACTGTCATAGCTCGGGTCTTTCCATTTTTAATGCGGCCGAAGACCGGTCTCCACCCTCATTTTTGTAGCTGTTAAAAGTTGGCCGAAGTTATGTTTCACGTCGGTGTGCGCCTCGACCTTACAATACACGATACAGGTCCACGTCACGGTGGATTTATCCTTTGAAGAAATATACACCGGTTTTATGGTAGGATGTAAAAGTGTCATTCAAATTTTCCAAGATGTAGTTTGGCTGATCGCGTGTCTATCTTTGCAGACACTTTGAAGCCCCGGATCTATCGCATGAGTAATATACAAGGGGGGAATTAGGTTCATTGTTTCTGAGCGTCACACTGGAAGTAGGATGAAGATGTCCGATCTGCACCAAATCTCCAAGTTTATTGCAACGAGTGGTCAAATAATTTTGTAGTCAAACAGAATGTGCTGTTGTTCCTCTCTTCCACATGTTGTTTAGTTGGCAATTCCTTCACAAACATAACCTCGTCGTAATCGATTATTCATTTGTTATGATAAATGACAAATTAATCTTTTCGGTTCATATTTTGTTTCCTTAACTCGTTAAAAATAATTTCTAAAATATGTATTGATGGTCCTTTTGTCTGACACTTCCTGTTTTGGGAAATTTTTGACAGCTGAGAGCTGATGAAGTTACACCATTTATTAACGGAAACAAAATCAAGCACTAAGTCACTTTACAACAAATTTTTTAATACTCTAAGTGTAAGACGTAATTACGATTCGATGAATACTGTTCGACAAGTCGTACTGGATTTACTAATTTAATAGGCGATGATGTTACGTAAATGGGCGGAAAAATAAAAATGATTGGAGATTATTTCTTCAAAAAAGTTAAAGTTGATTTTAACGAAAAAGAATATATTTTTGTCATTTTCGTTGTAGGTCGTAAAATTTTATTGCATATATACAAAATGTATAATACAACCTTGCTTAAAGTATTACCTACTAGTGGGTAAACTAGGTTTTATAAGCCCACCAAGATCTTTAACTTAAAGTACCATAAAATTTTATGAGCCACAACGAAAATGATATAAGTATATTTCATTTGTAAAACACAAAATCATGAAGCTACAACTCAGAATGTTATTTTTTCATAGATTTTCGAAAAATGTCAATCTGACGTTTGTTAATGAAAAATAAAGTCGAATAAAATCATGGATTGGTTTCACATCGGTACGTAGTATGTATTTACGTGAAACTAATTTAATATACAGGGTCATTATAAATGATTGTCCAACCGCAGTAGGCGTTGGTGACGTAGTTGAATGTGCCGCAAGCCTCATAATATGAGTGAGACTAGTATCGCCGATAGGTGGCGCTACTGGCGGTAGTAGAAATCTGTCTACTAGTTTGTCTAACGTTGCGAAGCTGGCGACACATCCAAAATTTGTGTGGGTTTTCAACGCCAACTGCAGTGGGACAATCATTTATAATGACCCTGTATTATACCCTAATATGTTATTTCAACTATTATTTCCACAACTACCGGCAGAAATAAACGAGGCGCTACCCACATTTTCGCTAAATATTTTGAGAATTTTTAAACACTTTCAGAACCCTTTGTGTTTTCAGGTGGTTCGACGCTCGTTCCGGGCATATTGTTTGAGATTCCTCTGTCATTCTGTGTTTGTACAAATGACTGAAAGTCAAAACTTGAGCCGAGTTATATCATGCAATATGAAATGACGATATGAGAAAACTTTAAAGTGTTTGATAAAGACGATGCTTAAAAACTTTTATACGTGAAGCCTTCCATTCGGAGCCGAATTTATCATCACAATAGGACGACGTACACGTGACTAATGAAATGTTTGTCGCCTCGTTCCTCGACGTATAAAGTTTTTCGAATTATCTGATGATATCTCCATGTAAAACCGTCGGCGGCATCGATCCCGCGCTCCTTCTTCTGGAAAAAACGTGTCGAACCGAGCGATTTCACATTGTTTTAAGAGTAACGTCAAAAAAATAATAAATGGCATCGGAAAGTGGCTTCGACGCGTCTATAGCCTTGTCGAGGACCATTCTCTTGACTCCAACCCTTTCCTTCTCCGCTCTCATAACTCAAGTGACTGTATCTTTCTCAGTGATAACTCTCCACCAACCCTTAGCAAACCCAATCCATTACCGTTGTTCGAGATAGGGCCCCGACAAAAAATATATTAGTTCTAAACACATCAATTACCCTAGGCCCACATTTTAGGTATCGGCGAGCTCGAAGCGGTACCATTTTAATTACGAAAGGCGCATAGGAGCGTTTACCGCGTCAAATTGCGACACCGTTGCATAAATTAGACAAATATAGAATGAAGTCGACTGTATTAATAACGAGATTTCAGTTCTGAGAGTTGTCTGACTACACGGAAACTTTTCGTGCAACATAAACACCAGCTGAAACGTTAAATTAAAACTGATACTGCAGGTATCAGGAAATGCCACGGGGAGCGAACAGTATCATGAATAGTAAATATTTGAGTGTCGAATATAAATAGGACAACTTTCGAGCTAATTCGTTTAAATTTAATGGTCGACGCTGCAGCTGCACTGAGCACGACGATAAAATTCCCTGCAAGGTTAGGGAGTTATGAAAAAAACTAATTTCTCGTAATACGTAAGCATGAAATTGTGGGAAAAAGACAAATTTGAGCACAGTGTTGTTAACGAAATGTCTTTTGTTGCTTTGGTGTTTAAATGAGAAGCAGAAAAGCTTCTTTAATTGAATAAGTAATAATAATTAACAACATTTTAGCTTGATGGGAAAGAGAAACAGTGTGCTTCTGACAACAAGTGGTAGCAATTAAATTCCATTGGCAAAAAAAGTTTTGTATTGAGTAGATTGGGGTGAAATAATCATATACAGGGTGTTATTGAAATGTGCGGCAAAATTTTAATCACGAGCAACTGGCTTCATGTAGAACTCGGAAAAAATAAAAAAAAATGTCAAAAAATAAAAATTGTATTGATAACATAATTACATACAGTCGGAATATTATGGATGTGGATTGGGGATTTGTCGTTAAGTTGGCACTATCAGCACAAGTAACTAGGCGCGCCAATAAGGTTATTGGAATTTATGACAGATCTCACTAATGTACAGTTTAATCATAAGTTTTAAGCGACCTTGAGTTTGACAATCCATATCCAAAATATTTCGAGTATAACATTTTTGATTTACAATGCAAAAATTTCCGATAATAATAATACGGAATCTGGAAAAGTGCCCCGAATGCTTGCAGCGTTTCCACGTTGAATGGCAAGGGAAATCCTCTCAAAAAGGAATTTCTTTGATTTTGAATCGCCTGATTCCGCGATAAGTCGGTTTCCGATGAAATTAATTAAATCAATGGTTTCTTTGCACCAAGGGCTTAAGCTTTCAAAGGATAAACCTTTAAATATGTAGTTTGACGAAATAATTGAACTATATTTGCTATGTTTGCGTTTGCAAGCCATTTCAGCGGCAAAATCTGAGACTTAACTGCCTGCAAAAAATAAAATGACATTTAATTTTTGAGCTACAATTTTTTTTAATTGCTTTTAGTCTTCTACGTTGTCCCACAACCTCGTAGGTAAAATTTCGGCACATTCATCTTTAAATTGTGTGGAAATCATTTTCCTCAAATCTGATGTAAATCAGGTATTAGAGTATTAGACGAGTTCAATTTGGAAGTAGCAGAAGCGTCGACCGGTATTGCCACTTCATCAGTTGAAAGCATGAAATAGAGAGACAAGTTTAAGACTTGATAAGTCGGTCGAACTTCAACTTATTACGCAACAACTTTATTAGGAGAATAAGATGAATCCAGAGAGTCCACCAACATCTTTGCAGATGGGATAAGCGAAATCGTATGCAAATGTGTCGCAAATGTGAGGCAAATTAGATGAAATGTGACTTACGTGCCAGAGTAAGAGTAGAGGATTCCACAGGATCGAAAACTATTGCTCTACGGTCATTTTAAAGAAAGTTACACGGAAAAATGATAAGTAAAGTGGTTTCTTCCACATAACTAGGAAAATTGTAGAATAAGGCGCCTTAAAGGGGGGGGGGGGGTGCACTGTGCCAGATTCACCATTTTAGCTAAATTAATAGTGAAGCTACGGTTGTATCAACGATTTCAAATAAACACCTATGGACTAATGTCCCGATTTTGACGATCTGAATACAGAAATAGTAAAACTCAGCCTGGCAACGCCATTTCATAGACACGAAACAGAGTGGTTCAAAGTCAAGCTTAAGGCTCTACCGTGCGATCCAAAAGTCTTTCTATCAAGTGGGTCATGACAGTGGAAACGAATGCCGTTGGGCTGCAGCATATTTGGCGCATATTTAAATGAAAATTAAAAATATGTTTTATTAGTCTGTCCCTGTCTTTTGATATTTTTAATTTCACATTTTTTTATTTTATGGTATAATTATAATAATGATAGAAATACTTGATAGAAAGACTTTTGGATCGCTCGGTATAATCCGAATAGTATGCACAACAAGATTAATCATGAAAAAATTGACGCTGTGGAGAACCATTCACGAATGACTGTGCTCCAAAGACGTTTCAAAAGTAGTTCAATTTTCGAGAAAGTTCTTATACGATACTTAGGCCATTGTAGGTATTAATTAATATTAGATGTCTAAATATAAATCTGTGTCAAAATTAGTAGAATTTGAATTAGAAAAATCAATATTTTGCAGAAAGAATATTCCAATCGATGCTTTCTTGCAGAAGATATCGTAAAAGAAGAAATAGCATGAATTTGCATATACACTTCTGGACAAAATTAAGGGACCACCAATAAAAATTAAAATTACTTGCTGAAAGTCTCATTGATCTTAATAAAATTCACACATGTAATAGTTAAGTGTACTTTACGTTATTTAATTGGTATGAATGTCAAAAAAATATACAAATTCAACTTAATCTAGCTAAAAAACTAAAAATAGACAAAAATTCGAAAAACGATTAATTAAGAAATGTAACTTTAAAAAATTATTAACGTAAACTGATAACTTGTGTTTCCGCCTCTGGCTGTTATGCACTCTTGCATCCTTCTTGGCATACTGCTAATGAGGTTTTGAATGCTCTGTTGTGGTATCTGATGCCACTCTTGTATAAGCAAGTTGGACAGCTCTTCAAGATTTATTGGAGGTGCATGAGCACTTCTAACTCGTCGGTTTAAGTGATCCCACAGGTGCTCAATAGGATTTAAATAAGGGTTTTTCGCTGGCCATTCTAGACATTCAATATTTGCATCTCTCAAAGCAGTTGTTACAGTATGAGCAATGTGTGGTCTTGCGTTATCGTGCATAAAAATATAGTTCGGACCAAAATTTTCAGCGTATGGCAGTACATGAGGTACAATAATATCGTCCCTATATCTTGCTGCCGTCATTGATCCATTGCGCACTATAACTAATTGTGTACGACCATTGAAACTTATTCCGCCCCATACCATCAAAGATCCTCCACCAAATTTATCAACTCCACGAATGTTACACTGTGCGTATCTTTCACCAGGTCTTCGCAAAACGAGAACACGACGATCGTTATTGGAAATGTGAAATCGGGACTCATCAGTGAATAGAACTGGTGGTTTAAACAGAAAGACAAACGATTTATTTTATGTAAGGCTGTCAAAATTGGACCAGTTGCAGGTTATCTGGCAATCAGATTGACTTCTTTCAGCCTCCTTCTTACAGTTTTTGTTGAAATTTCTTTTCCAGTAGCCAAACGAAGGTCATTTTTTAACTCCCGAGAGGTTACAAAACGCTTCCTTAAAGCTTGCAGTTCAATGTAGTGATCTTCCCTGGCGGTTGTTTTCCTTTTGGCCCCTTGTCCTCTTTTTCTTTTTAAACTGCCAGTGGTTCTATGTCTTGCAGCAGCTCTTTGTACCACAGATTTATTGGTATTCAAAATTTGAGCAACTTCTCTCTGCGAATATCCTTCGCGAAGAAGAATAATGGTTTGAGACACTTCCTCAACTCTAAGATGCCGTCTAGGCATACTTTTGGTTTAATGTGTGACGGAAAACAGATTTTGTACTTTTATAATGATAAAATCAACGCTTTAATACAGTAAAACAACTCAAAATTGAATCTTTACACATACATTTTTTTGTTGACATTTGTTATTTTGGAAACAAGTGCATTACCTTTGTTCATTTCTTCATGGCATACGATAAAAATAATGTAATATATACTTAACTATTACATGTGTGAATTTTATTAAGATCAATGACACTTTCATCAAGTAATTGTAATTTTTATTGATGGTCCCTTAATTTTGTCCAGAAGTGTATTTAAAAAAACAGATTCCGTTGGCACCAAAATCAGACACAGATCGATATGTATTATTTTGTGGAAAACGATCGGGGCAAATTTAACTTTCATTCTCTTAAAAATGCGAACTGACTCAAAACATAGTGTAATTCAAAAAAAAAATTAATTAACTATCATGTTTAAGCTGTTTCTAGTTTAAATATTGTTCTTGTCAAAGAACATATTTCAATCTCTAATTTGTAATAGATAAATTTGATTGCAATCTAATTCATCAATACCTACGAGTATATTGGGTGTTCATTTAAATGTACAGTGCTTTTACTTTTATAAGGAATTTTGACTTAAGCCATAAATAAACCGAACAAAGACCCTACTTAAAGAAATTTATTGTTATATTGTGCCTGTCAATCACTAGGCGATCTCGGACAAAAAAAAATTACCTGGGGTATTACTCAGAATATTTATCCGAGACCGCCTAGTGATTGACGAGCACACTATAACAATAAATTTCTTTAAGTAGGGTCTTTGTTCAGTTTATTTATGGCTTAAGTCAAAATTTCTTATAAAAGTGAACGCACTATATCCTCAAAGGTGGCGTTGAAGGGTCGATTGTGAACGCACCACTTGGCTGTCTGCAGAGTAGAAACACAAACACCGCAAAAAGTGAGGTTGGATGTAAATAGCTGATCCGTGATTCGTAATCGGTGGTGCGTTCACAATCGGCTCTCCAACGCCAATTTTGAGGATTAATTTAAATAAACACCCACTATAAGCTAGTACTGCCAGCTGAGTCACAACTGTCATGGCTTACTCGATTTTTTTTCGATGTTATGATATTTGTCCTACGTATTGTAAACTTCGTCGTTTGGTCGTTTTGTTTTCGGATTCGTCTTCTTCTTTTCTCTGCTGGTGGTATTTTTGCAAGAAATACGAAATGAATAATTTATAAGAGAAAAAAAGCTATTCATCCTATCTTACGTTGTGTTGTGTTACTTATTTTTTAATTAACGTTCCAAGAGAGGCGGCAACAATGCAAGAGCTTTAAATGAAACTATTGAACACGTTTCTATTAGACATTATCTAATAAATAATTGTGATTTGGTGGTGTTTGGTACTAACAAAACCTGAGTGAATGAGTGAATTTAATAAATGAATTTTTGGTTTTGTTGCATGTTTGGTTTATGTTTTGACTAAATGAAATTTGTTTTGCGGCCCATGAATTTAAATTTGATTAACAGAAACGTAAATAAGCTAAATATAAACATCAGTTCGCGCACGTGACACCATTAAGAGTCCTACAAAGATTTGAATTGTCTACCTTGTTAAATTTATCTCTAGCGAATACTGATGGAATCATTGGGTTAAATTTGAAATAAAGTGTGGAAGAGCAAAAAGAAAAAATGTCATCAGATTTACGAGAAACTTTTTTCTCGTGTCAACTGTTTGGATTCTCTTATTAGCCACACTACCGTGCAGTCGTGTGTTTCCCGATCAAAACATAACCTGAAACCAAGTTTTGGGCACGGTAGCGGAGTGCACTTTGGCGCCCCAAAAAACAGCTGTAAGTGTTTCTTGTTCCGTGATCAGTGAAAAGTTAGAATGCGGGCCTCCTTGCCGTGGCCGTGACCCAAAGCTCCAGAACCAAAACCACAAAGCTTACACAACGAAGCTTTTTTCGGAGCTTTTAAGCTCACTTACCATCCTGAGCGAAAGCTCATAGAGCTTTTTGAACTTTTTTGCGAGCTTTTCATGGTTTTGGTCAAAACGATCCGACGACCTGATCGTGCATCGCGCGGGCATGCCCACGGTAGGGGTCATTGGGATCTCTGCCCGCACTTCCGTCGCGACGCGTCGCGTCCGCGGTCACGGAACACGTCTTTTAAGTGTAACTATTGTCCTCGTCCTCGTGTTCGTGCCATTACTTGCATTTGTGGTGTTCTCTACACAGACCCTAGTTGGAAAACTGAGAGTACAAGATGGTTTCTAAACCTGGAAAGACATCCAAGGGGGTCAAGCCTGTACTGTTTCCCTGAGAGGAGCCACGTATGACAAAAGATCGAGTCTAGTACTCCATTCTCAGGAATGTGGCACCAGGGACAAGACCAAATGTAGGTTTTGCGCGATGTTCTTTCCCACCATTGCTTGCACCCGCCGACATGAGAGGAGTTTTATGAGAACTTTATGAGAAAGCGCTGGCAGAAAAACAGCCAGCTCCGGAAGCGGAACTCCTAGAGAAGATCGCCCGGATCGAAGCGAGATGTATCTCCGGTAAGTTTTTCAAGGAGATCAACGCTGCAACTGGCTTAACTAAGCACCAGGGACGCTATCGTCATCTATAAAAAGCATCTGGAGCGCCGACTTGGCAAATGAGTCAAGATCGCGACTGGGGATGGGCACCGTCACACGTTCAACTTCCGGTAGCCCATTCCCACCAACGAATCCGCCAACAATTCCACCAAAGGTACTCCAAAGACCAAGGGCACTGCGCGCGCTCAGAAGAGCATCAACATCAACACTCGCTTCGACAAATCCAGCTACTGACACTCCTCTCAGCGCCCAACAATCTCGCACGGGAAGATGACGATGTCAAATTCTCCAATAAAATTAGTCTTGATTTTTAAAAAAAATTAATATTTTGGTCAGCCGAAAAGTCTAATACAAATGCCGTACGGGAGGTATTTTCCGGCGCTCCAACTAATCAGCCACTCGGCTGCGCCATCATGGCCGAAACCAGTTGTCGCGCCGGAAAATTCACCTCCCGTTCTCTAATGTAAATAACTATTTTGGATTTTATCCTGTTGCTACGTATTACAATAAGTTACCACTGATGAAAGTAAATTAAAGAAAAGTTCATCTCTAGTAGTACTTGGTGTTAATTACATTTAAAATTACTCTTCTACACTAACCAGTCTGGCTCTCTGCGTTATCGGCCAGAATTTGCAGTAAAATAGAAAGTATTTATAACGATAGCCAATTTAAACTTGCTTTTTCCTTTTGCGTGGTGCACATTCAGTAAAGATACCGCTCTTGTTTTAGCCGACATTTCGCGTCAGATTTCAGTAAAGAACGCGTTGAGAATACAGTTTCATTTAGAATTTAATTTGAGATAATGGCCAGTGTCTCGGTGCCGGTAGTCAACTTAATGCCGGTCAGTTATGGCGTCGTCAAGTCGACTAAAGACAGGAAGCAGTGTTCGAGTCGTGGTTCAAGGCGAATGTACAAGATTTCTCAACAGAAACCACGGGACCGAGATGTGTCGGTAACTTCTGATATTGTTGCATTAAGTTTGTACGTGTGCTGAAATCCAGTCGAGTCATCAGGATTCAAACTTTAAAAAAATATGTTTCCAGTTTGATGTGAGTGTAAAGTTTGATCAAAACAGTTTTAGAAAAATTTACACGGTTTCGGTCCTAGAACTCTGCATTAACAGCCGTTTAATTGGTTGCCTATACACGCAATTTTGCCGCAAATATAGGGTGATTTACGAGGAATAATGAGCCCGACGGAATAGAAAATGCAACCCACAATACATTGCAACAAAAAGCCGGACATCGAAGCGGTAAATGTGCGGGTTTTTCTCCTGATGAATTGCGGGTTGCATTTTCTATTCCGTCGGGCTCATTATTCCTCATAAATCACCCTGTATAATTAAATATTAATTAACGAAAATATTATTAAATATTAATCAAATAAATTACTTATTTCTCTAGAACTCCTATTCATAAAAATGTTTTCAGGGAAAATATGACATCTGTGAGTCTTTCAAAGCAGCGACTCAAAGTGAGGAAGAAAATTAATTGGTACCTTAGATCAAACCAAGTAGCAGCATTGAAGTGAAATTCTGTCCGGGAAAACTTTTCTCCGATAAAAGCTTAAACACTAACAGATATAATTCAATTCAATAAAAACCAGCAGATGGGAAATATATCTTATTTTTCTTTCTTGTGGTTGATGAGTTATATAAATATTTTGAGTATGAGATCGGTCCAGAATTGAGGGATCTAATCATACGAGTATACTCCTTCACAACGAACTAACACAGAAATCAAATTAAAATCGAAAAAAAAAATAGGTGTCCCCTGATCAAGTCGATGTACGTGTTTTGTACGATTACAGTTGTTGATTGTCTATTTTCCAAGTAATTAAATAATATGCAATAAAAATTAATCTTCCACACTATACAAACCACTCAAATGCGAGCTGTTTGTTCAGTAAATATTGTTCTGTGCTAAATGGATAAACAAGAAATTATTAATTGGCAATTAGAGGTTTCTGCAGTTTTACTGCAATCACCCGATACTCTGACAGAGACAGATTAATTTCGTTTTTGTTTGGAAAAAATGTCGTAACTTAATCATCCGCTGCCATTGCCGTTTGAAAGTATATGTGAAAATAATACATCGGATCTGTCATGAAGCTTGAACAAAACAAATTACGGGACGTCCTCGACGCGACCCGAACATTTCTATCGGAACTTGTAAACTTCCATTCGAAATCATTGCCATCCTGGAATAACCCACTTATCCGACACATCAGTCATTTTCCAGACAAGAACTCATAAGGATGGCCGATTGGACCGAACTGAGCTATCGATGTAATCGAATAAATTTGGGGGCTAGTTGACCATGAGAAACAGAGGTCGATTCGTTGATTGATTCATACGGGGTTTAAATTAAAGTAGAGCGCATCTGTCAATAACTTTGTAATATTGGAAAGTGCAAATAGAGTACGCTTAGGGATACTCGTAACTGCTGAGACAGAAACTTATTTTAAAAATGGACAAATATGAGAATCGTGCAGGTGAATGTTGTAATGTATTTTTTTGTAATTTGCCTCCATTTTGATTCTCTAATAGACATATTAACGAACGCGACGTCATCATTTGGGATGTCCTTATAGCCATTATTTCACGGAACATTTTACGAAAATTTTTAGGTTGGCAAAACTTGCTTCGTCATGCGTGTCAGTTTAAATTACAAAATTGCAAAGAATTATTTATCAGGATTTATCAAGCAACAAATTCGCGACCGTATTTTTGGGAATTTCACGTATTTCAGCGGGCGTACATGAAAGATTATCTTTCATATTCGTGTTTTGTGACAGAATTTGGATAAAACAAAAGGCGACTTTGAAGACTTGATCAAATTTTCACTTTTAAAATTAAGACATTACCAACCGCCGCGAAAATCCCTAAATCGAGGAAAGTAAACATTTTTGTTTAAAAATGGCTTAAAAAGGGCAAATTACAAAAAATAGTATAAAAAACTCGTTTCATAAGACCTTGAAGCACTCATTCTTTAAAATAACTCGTGGCCACGCCACTCGTTTTTTAATCTTAAATTCGTGCTTCAAGACTGGTCTTATGAAACTTGTCTTTTAATATACTATTTTCTAATTTGCTGTTTTAACGAAGCTGTTAACGCATTCGTTTTGAATGCGTTAATAAGCTATTAACACATCTGATACCTAGGAACTATTTTCAGTTGGTAACACACATTGCCGGCAGCAAACTGACTCTGGTATTCTCTGCTATTTCATCTTTAATTTGCAATTTCACTTGCGAAAAATGACAATTATGTTTAGTTTAGATTCAAATTTTGAATTTTACTTTAAATGTTAACCATGAAATAAATGTGTCACCAACTGTCATAAAATTCCCTAAATTACCAAAATTGATTTTATTTGTAAAAAAACATGTATTTAATATGCAAATTAGAAAAAATAGCATAAAAAATTCGTTTTATAAAACTTAAGTGCATTCGCCATTTACAGGCACTCCTGCTTGCAGCAGTCGTGCTGCAAATCTGACTCGTGTCTTAATACATATAAGTTTTAAAAAATTTATGTTTTAATATACTATTATCTTGTTTAGAAATTTGTTTTCTCTCCTGGGTTTTGTATTTTTTGATATTTTTGTAATTCGCAATGAATTAAAAATATTTACGAAAAATCTCTCCCGGCGCATCCACCATTATTGCAGGATAATACATACAGGAGAACCAGAACTCGCGCCCCAGAGAAAACAGACAAATGCCGACCACAATCTCGATTCCAAAAATGCAAACGAAGAACAATTAATGGCTTGCATAAGAGAATTGTGAGACATCTAAGATCCACCAATTCCAGAAAGGGAACTCTGAGGTGTTAATGTGAATAAAATCGGTTGCTAAGTTTGTAAATTGTCACAATTAAATAATGTCAGAATGACATGTCCGCTAAAGTATCAACATCAACATGTCAGGTTAAGGCAGATGTCATTCAAGATGTCACACTCGCCGTCGATCACATAAATCTATTTTTATTTTTTTAAATAAAACAACAAATAGCGGTTCTGAAAACAACCTTGTTTATTCTAATGCACGTACGCTTATCGTACAAAACAGGAAGAAAAGGTATAACACAAGCCAAAAGGGATTATGAAACGAAAAATAAATACAATCAGAGGAAGTGCTCAAAGTGGCCACCATTCATTTGCAAGCATAATTGTGCCAGTCGCAAAAGATTCAGGTTAGAATTCGTAACCATTTCAGGAGTAATTGTGGCAAAAGCTTCCTGAACGCAACTCCTGAATTGTTCTCCTGTAGCAATAAGGCAATAGGACCGCACAGGCCAGTGTCGTGGACCACCACAACTTATCAAACGATGAGGATACTGTTGATCCAAAATTTCTCGAACTTGTCGACTGAAGTGTGGTGGTGCGCCGTCGCGTTGAAACTAGCCGATAGCACAAAAAAGAAGCGGAATGTCTTCAAACAAATTGGAATATTCTGCGTTCAAAAATTCTGGGTGAATGTCTTGCGCTTACCGTGCAGGAAATTCAAAAGATCCTACCTAAAGAAGGAAGTTAGCTGAGATGTAAACTAATTTCTATTGAAGACATACCACACGATTCCCTAATAGACCAACCCACAAATTTATATAAAATCGTTGCTGAAAAGCTCTTGAAAATAGAGCATGTGGATTTACTTCATTTCCACATTCTTCGTAAATTATCAACATTTCCACATAATCCGCTGCAGAATACATGATGAATGAGCACGGTTGACCACGACGGCGGTACTAAAGCGATTTGAAGTGATTTGAATGAAATTTTGACACTGACGTTTCTCAAAAGTCGGTTTATTGAAAACGTAATAAAATATGCAACCTAGCAACAATTACGGGAAATAGACCTGGATGGCTTAAAATGCTTTGATTGGTCGAATTAAACTGTTCTTTTCTTGAATACCGTTCAAGATAGAAAACTTTTTCATTGAGATTATTTATTTGTCCTTTTATGAAGATTTCTCCTTTTTTCTCTGGGGCGCGAGTTCTGGGACACCGTGTATAATTTAAAATTTGGTAATAAAACGAAGAAAACGAAGAAATTATAATTGCTTTCGAGTAATTGCATTACTCGATAAGAATATTTGTAGTTAATATACAGGTGTCCCAAAAAAAGACGAGTCCATAGCTCCCTTATTTATCGGAGGATTTTAATTATCTATACACCAAATTAAATGGTTGTTAATAGGCTACAAAGTGGCCTAATAAATTCAAGTATAGCCCTATGGGCTTTAAGGGTAAACTGTCAAAATATTTTTTTTCAAATGGGATTACATACCTTTTATTAGTAATTCTGATAGAGATTTTAATTCTGAAAACAACAATGTATCACAAGTATAACTTCACATTAAAAAAAATAACACAAACTTTTGAAACAAATGACGAACATCAAGCGAAAAGCTATCAAAATGCACTGCGTTACAGTGTAATAACCAAATTAATGTAGCTGGAAAAACAAATGACAAATAATAACATGTGGGGTTGCGCAATGTTTAGCGCAAAATGGAACATAGACGATAGTAAAAATAGCGTTTTTTTAATATTTGTTTTGTGAATTTTTGGTATTTAAGTGTATATTTGTGATACATTGTTGTTTGCACAATATAAATCTCTATCAGAATTAGTACAAAAAAGTATGTATTCCTATAAAAAAAAAAATATTTTGACAGTTTACCCTTGAAGACCATAGGGCTATACTTGATTTTATTAGGCCACTTTGTAGCCTATTAACAACCATTTAATTTGGTGTACAGATAATTAAAATCTTCCGATAAATAACGGAGTTATGGACTCGTCTTCTTTTTTGGGGACACCTGTATATTTATCTAAATTAATATTATACATTAAAAATTAAATTAAATTTTTGAAGTAAAATTTGTCATTTTCTCAAAAAAATTGTTATGTAAGGTAGGTACCAAATTTTTTAATTCATCGTTCAGGTAGTAGGAAGGTCTATCAGAAAGAGAAGAACAAAGTGGGGGTTGTCATTTAAAAAAATTGATGATGACATCATGTCTCAAAAATGGATGACAGTTTGAAAAATCAGTGTTTTTATGACGAGTGGTTCATTCACAATCGACTCTTCAGCGTCAACTTCAACGCCAAATTAAAAAAAAAACACTTTTATATGCTCAAATTTCTCAAATTTGATTTGTTCTGTTCCTTCTATAACTTTCCCATAAATATAAAGATAAGGACATTTAGAACAACCATGTAAAAAGCGTACATGATATTGATAAACGGTATTAGTTATTTCATCAACATCGACACCATCAACTTTAGAGCTACATATTTTTACTTCTCCTTTGTTTAGAGCATGTTTTGTGATGGGATTTTTAACACTATTCCACTAATAAACACTTCGTGAAATGGGTTGGACAGTTAAGATTTATGTAATTCCAGAAATTAAATATGTGGGGGAGTCGTCTTGTTCACAAAAAACACGATGGTGTCCATGGACGGGGACAACATCGTCACAAAAATATCTTGTTGGTCTTGTCTGGTCGGTCTTGTGTGAGGAGGGGTGCTTTGACGATACATGTGGAGACGTAAAAGTGTTGTGTCTAAGTTATACGTATACAGTTACAGACACTGTTCTTTTGGAAAACTCTAGGTTCATTTGGGCAAGCAAATTTTATATTTAAGAACAATTTTGTGCAAAAAACCGGAACAAATATAGTGAGGAAAGAAAATTAATCTGAATCCTAACTTGTTATTTTTTGTAATGTGATTCAGGGTCTAGGAGAAGCTGCACCGTTGGAAGAATTATTTAAATCAAACGATAGAACACATCTCACTTAAAGTTTATTTAAGAAAAATCATATTTTGGCGAATTGTAAATTTAGATTTAATATCTTGTCCAAAAGAAATATTAATTACAATAAACAGAAAATTGATTAATGAACGAATGGGTAAAATAAATTAATGCTAGGAGCCCCTTTAAAAACCCTTACACTGCGAATATCCCAAAGAAACAATCCAGCCAAGTTTATAACAGGTTGGGCGATGGTTTTTTGTTTATTTTTGTTGTTTGTTTGCTGTTTTTGTCCTGTACGTCGAGGTCGATCGCTAATAAAGATCGACGGACATTGGGTGATCCCTCGCGGACTACACGTGGACTAATGATGCACATAACGTTAACAAATTTTTTAAATATTATTTTTGCAAAAATCATCTTTGGAAAAACACGTTTCTCCAATCGATAAATGTAAAAAGTTACATATTTCGCTGTACTGAATTTAAAATAAATAAATGAAACAATTTGAAAGGAGATTCTTCCACTCTAGAAGGACAGATTCTGCCGACACATGAGGAGAGTCTTTCATAAGCCTGATGATACTTTTTCCTTCTTTTCATCGTATTTTTCAAATTTAACAGGATCAGATTGTTTATTTCAAAATTTGGTTTAAAATAGATGAAATGTTTGTGCAAATTTAGTTTTTATTTTACTCATGTATTTATTATTCATTTATCTACTTATTGACCTAGCTAGTAAAATTCATTCAAACGAAATTTAAATAAAAAATCCACTGAAATTATTTAATAAATTATCTAATAAATTATATTATTTGTTTATAAGTTTTATTTGGACAAAAACTCTACCAAAACAGGATTTGCTTTGTGAAATAAAATTTAAGAGAAATGTGTTCACTCGTGTCATGTAAATAACTTTTCCAACGGTGTGGTTTGAACTTGAATTAGAACATGAAAAAACAATAATATTTTTGTTTTCGTAAGAATGGTTTTTTCGTTCTTTTTACAGAAATATTCTCTGAAGGCAGAATGAGAGGACCCTAAACTGTAAAATGCACTATGTGCAATAAAAAGTTTCAAATTGTATGTAAGCAACTTGAAAACGGAAATATTTGATTAAAAAAAATCTGTCAAAGGGACCAGATTTGTCGAGTTGTGAATAAAAATGGTCTTGTTTATTTTTAAAACAGATCGCTTAGCTTATCAGAAAACAGGGTATGAAAATAAACTACGTGTCAATAAAAGTGGACCACCAAAGAAGTGGTCAAGTTATGAAGTTAAATTTTTCATAGTTTATTTCTCTTAGATACAGAAGTAGGTAATTAATTACACTTTGTAAAAAAATAACAGAAATTAAAGGAAAATATTAATAATATG
The DNA here is from genome assembly GCF_963966145.1 of Tenebrio molitor. NCBI lineage: Eukaryota > Metazoa > Arthropoda > Insecta > Coleoptera > Tenebrionidae > Tenebrio > Tenebrio molitor. The sequence goes on from NC_091047.1 coordinate 29,419,952, forward strand.
TCGATTCACCATAGTTAGCAATGCATTTCATAACTCGCCGGGGCATGCCCCGAACAAGATGATCGATTTTTTCTTGAGATACAGGTCGACCAGAACAGCTTGGTTAGTGACGCAGTGGACTGAAGTCCCGCCCACTAGCGGAGCGCACTTGTTTGTTGTGTCTGGAAGTGTTCAGATCGTGTACAATCGGGCTAAAATCAGCGCTTCAAGCTTCAAGTGAACAGCATGTCCGGGCTGTTTTGAGCAGATTTGCTTCGTTGAGTGTACCGCACCTACAACCGTAGCCACATCCTTGTCTTACAGACACTCGCTCGTTTCCTGGTCGGCGCATCTCAGGCGCCAAGCTATTCTGGTCAAGCTGTATCTCAACCCAAGCTTGCTGTAGGTGACGACGCAGCTCCTCCAAACTGTTTGTTTGTTGAGGAAAACGTTTTAAACATCGACATCCCATATATGTTCAATGGGATTTAAAACTGGAGAACGAGCTGGAGAAGGACAAATTTCTACATCTGTTTGTAGCAGAAAGATTTCCTACTAATATGGGGTCGGGTATCATAGTGTTACGTTTTTTTGCTCTGTTGATTTTGTTATCAACTTCTAAGATGTGGATAGCTATTTGGTAAAAATTTCGACTTTGTAACTTCATCTATTCTGGGTGGCGCATTTTTATTGGCACGTGGTGTATTTAATAACATAATAATCCAGTTGTATCCACCATTTTAGTAAATTTAAAAAATTCCTTTTTGATTTCCGTTACGAAATTTATAAAATAAGTACAACAGTAACATTTAAGGATCCATTTAACCATCTCATAACTGGTTATATAAATAACAAAATATTCTATTATTAACATTTCCCATTGAGATATGTGGTGTTTTTGCTGGAATTGTCAGGTAATCGCAAACAGTGACCACAATAATGTTAAACAATTAATCTATATACATAATAACAATATAATATCCTACAATTGATTAAATTTTAATAAATCATACTACCAATTGTCCATTCCAGTAGTTAACAAATTTAGCGATGCATTTAATAGAAAATTTGGTTTTTAATTAATAATTTTTTGCTTGAACAGAAAGAGCTAATGTCGACGATCAAGATGGAGAATTGAAATTTGTTTACTGAAATTGTCATATGTTCTCATTAAATTTAGAGTACCTAACAATGATTTCTAACCTAAAAATTTCTTTAAAATGTATACCTTTAAAATAGAAAAATGTGTCATCATAAGATCTGCAAAAGTCAGTTTTCTACCTTACGCAACTGGTTAGACGTCAAAAATGTTCAAACATTTACAAAAATGATCTCGATTAATCTACCTGTTGCTGTTAATATTAAGAATAAAATAATTACACCTTTACTGTTGACAGATGGAATCTGTACATTTCATCTAATCTATCCGAAAATTAAAATATTTTTATTGTGAACAATTATGACAATTACATTTTTCAACACGGTTTCTCTTTTGTTTCGTTCCTCCACCAAAGAGACATTTGTGAAAAAATTCCCCACTTATCCTTCATTTTTGTAAATAATAATTTCTAATTTCTTGATTGAAGTTAAAAGCAGCTTTTTGATGCACTAAATTACTTGATCTTGACGTGTGGTTTTAGGTGCTGTGTTACAGTTGCTGGTGGTGTTTAGAACACCCCGAAAATAATTTTTAAGTTTCGCCTGAAGAAAACTGTCCCCCGGAGCTTATTATTCAGCGATAATTAATAATAACTCACGCTGAGGTCGAAGTGGCTCCGGGAAGGAAACGCCACCCTGAACACTCTCTTTAACCAGTCGTAAATCAGTGCGGACATCCGAGCTGACCACGAAACACCCCACATCACTGCTCTCAACACGAATTCTCCCTTTTTATAGTCGGATCGCCGCAGCTCACTACTGACTTATGATTAATTACCCCCATGAAATATGATTAAGACGTGCAACTTTCAAATTTCCTCCTGTGATTAATAGTCAGCCTTAATAAGCGGCCCCTTGTTCAGGTGTCCGCGCCTCGTCCGAGATTTGCCAAAAATGGACACATTGTCGAATGGTTTAAAGGAAACTTTATAAAATATTAGATGTTTTGTGGCACTTCTTGTCTCAGAGGAGCACACCAGACTTATGGGTCCGGAGTAACGACCGAGACAAAATGGAGTCACCTAACTTTTCAATTTACTTTGCTAAATCACCTTAGTTCCTATGCTGCAAAACTTGCAACCCTTATATTGACTGCATGAATAATAACGTATGTTCAAATAAATTTCCAGCTCAGCAGGCTACGACGAACAAGGGTCTACTCGTAGATTGAGTCAAAGCAGTCTTAATTCTATCAATAAGAAAAGTTACTTGAGTGTTTGATCTATTTTTATAGCTTGTTCCAGACAAAAGAGAAGAAGACAAAAATAGAAGAAAATATGTCAGACAGAAAAAAAGCTATTGAAACAAATGCAGAGCTTTAAATAAAGAAACAAACAAAAACTATGAATTAGCAAATTTGCAATAGCATAGCTCAGAACTTAAGATAAAGTGAAAATAACATAATTCTAATTATTGTGTGTGAACCACATTTTATTTAGTTCTGTTCGTTAATAACTATTGAGTAATTAAGGTTGTTTGAAATTTTACGATTGAATTTATCTTTCCCATATTATTATTAGGTATGTATAACAGATTTTGTTTGCAAAATTCATTTTAGGTGATCCATTTTAGCGAGGCATTGATTATGTGTTTTCGACTCTTTTAATTGGAAACCATTCATTTTAGTTTATCTTTGTTTAACGCCATTTATTAGTGGTTGTCGTTTAAGTTGGAATACATCAGTTCGTTTCTACGTACCACAAACGAAACAAGAAGCTTCCAAATACAAAGTATTTGTTTACGTTATATATTTGTATGTTTCACGGTATTACAATTTCGAATATATACGTTAGAGTGAATAATAGAAAACGAGAACTGGGTTAGAAGCGTAAGATGGCAAGGCAAGAATTCTGAGTTGGCATTCATAACAGCAATAATATAAATTTTTATTCACTTACAGTATTTATTTTCTCTCGCTTTAATAAATTCCAGAAACAATCGCTTCACAAACAGTCTTGCAGAAACTTTAAGAATAATAGGGCAGATTTTTTCAATGCAATTATTACAACCTACGTAAATTTATCAAAAATGGACCGTTTCTCAGATGGCGGTGAATTCCATGTAATTTTTGTGGTTTTATCTAATTGAATTAGAAAAAGAGACATTTTTGGTATGCAGTATAAATCAACATCAATGTTTTCAGGGAGTTGGATTACATCCAAAAATCCATTAACTTAATTGGTAAGAGTTAAATTAAATATGACAAACAATATGGTAACCTGTGATAATAAAACCTTTTTTTTTGTAAAATTACAAGTTCATAATCTGTTTAAAGAAAATAATAATTTTATATGATAAGAAATCCAAAAAATAAATGAAGAACTGTGAAATCATACCAATAGTTATTTACAGTAAGAGTGAGGAAGCCAAAGCTTTCGTTCATGCGAATTGCGGACGATGCAGTTCTAGTGAACGAAAGCGGCCTTACTCTCGAGTGCTGTGTTTGATTTTGTCTGACACCTCCTTAGAAATTGAGTCTGTATCTTTGTATTGAAAATACAATTTTTGGACGGATCTGTTGCAATGAAAAAAAAAATACAAAATAAACAAAGTTCTGTAACCTCAATAAAGTGGTTGTATTGTGGAAATGGATGATGAAGAGTTATATGTTCCTGATGATGTCCTGGAAGAGCCAAGTGCCGCGAGGTACCAAATTTGCCTAAAAAATTAAAATTATCAGAAATAATTGAAAAACCTTGCGAGTGAATGAAAATCAGTGAGTGAAAAACAGTGAGCGAAAAACGATAAGCAAAAATGAAGTGAACGAAAGAGAAACCTTCACCACTGATAACTATGGATACAGACTTTCTAGGAAGGTATCGAACAAAAGTTTATTTAATACATTTTTTATCCTTCATGTACATAAATATCTTGAGATTAAGAAAATGTATAATCGAGTCAGCCTTGGAAATGTTTATTTTGGATGGAACTGTACCGATAATAATTCTCATTACCAGTTGCCAATTAGCAACAAAATGAAAAAAATTAAACAAAAACCTTGGTACATGATAATTTGACATAAGGTTTTATTAATAAAAATATAGGAATGTTTTAAATTTATTGCAAAGACTTCTATTTTATTAAATTGTAGCAATATATGTTGTAGAAACGACAGCCAGAAAACAAATACCAGAAACAAGGTTAGGACGTTGTTTGTTGACGTTTAACATGTGTGCAGCGTGATTCAAGTTACGACGAAATGTCTGCCAAGAATCTGACGAACATTTTAAATTAACGTCAAAAAGCAAGTTATAAGAATTATGGTTTCTTTGTATAATGCTGAAAACATGAAGTATACAGGGTGTCCCACCTAAGACTTACAGGTCTTATATCTCTATTATTTATGGACCGATTATTGTGAAATTTAGATAGATAATTTAAAGGGTGGAGATTAATTTTGCGTTACTCAAGTACCTCCAGTACACCATTTGAACTCCCTTTATTTGTGAATTAAATCGTATACTTAAGTTTTATACTAAACTGTAGAACAACAATAAACAATTACTACCGCAAAAATTCGTCCCCTAAAGGTAGTTGTACTACAAGAAAAAGAGGAAAAACTGTGTCAATTTACTTAATTTTTCACAGAATTGTTAAATTTTTTCAAAGCGAATTGATTTGAATATGTCAAAAATTTCAGCACATTTTTAACAAAATCATTGATGTTTCCTTGAAGCGGAAACTGTTAATTTGATTACATTTTTTGTGTCGACACATGTTTTCTAACGAGGAACAATAGGACACTAGTTTTGTATAGATTCAAATAAAGGACAATGTTTTAAAATTACATTTTCTATTAATGGGGCATTTTATTACCAGTAGTTTATTGTTCATTCACTAGAATACCTGTCTTCCAAATTTCACAAAAATCAGTCCATAAATAATAGAGATATAAGACCTGAAATTCTTAGGTGGGACAGCCTGTATAAAATTTTTAGAAACTGAAAACTGCTCATTTGTCAACAATTCAATGTCAATAAATTGAGTGAAGTATTTTTAATAATTAATAATTTATAGTTATTTAATAAACTAATTTGTTAATGAAGGCGATTAATAATCCAAACTGTTTAAAGCACGTACGAGTGTAACGAGTGAGTGCCTTTAATAGTTGAGATTATTAATCGCGCATTAACAAACGAGTTGATTACAAAATTTTTTCGTTGACCGCAAACTTTTTTTTTGTGAAAAAATTTCAAATTAAAGCCACATCAAAACCAATTTTATCTTTTTCAATAAAGATGAGACCTTATAAAATACCTTCATTCTTTTTTTTTGTCCTCACGTAAAAATCACGGTTGCTAAGAAAACCTAGATACCTTTGAAAAATATGACATGCGAATTATAACCAAAAAGGTCGGCTTTTGAAAAAGTGAATTTGTAATTGTGCAGTTATGGAGCTATAAAATATAGAAAACCTTGCTGCACTACCTGCTGCAGAGTTGGTAAGTGCAAACAATGCATGTTCGAGGTTGTTTATACATCAAAATATCATCAAAACGTCAAAATCGCAAAAATCGTTGATTAATGAAAAATAATGTATTAATGAGGTCCATTAATACACTATATTTTAGACAAAATAATTCATTAATATTGAAATTAACAAGCGGTCAACGGAAAATAATTTTAATAATTTAATTTATTAATGAGACGACCATCTAGATTTCTAGAAACTAAGCTACATTTGCTTCCAAATTATGTATTTTAGCTAGAGAGATTTTTATCTGGCTCACCGAATGAATTATACTTTAATTTGGAACGTTGCGGTCCCCATTGTGACAAGCCATCACAATCTCGCGCACACTTCCTTGACGTCGAGTTTGTGATTTTTTATTTTCATCGGTGCAGATAACAAACCGAGGAGATTTATCAGAGCGATTCTGGTTTCGTGTCATGTGTGGCCACCCCGACGTCAAAGACTTCGTTCGTCTTCGAAAATCCTCGGCTTTCGACTTGGCACGGCCACAAAACGAACACTTAAACTTAAAATCTATTTACTCGGGTATCGTTGTCGGAGTTGATTTTTTATGCTCGACAAGTTTTCAAGCAGATAAAAGAACAATGGGAGCGGCATTATTGAGTATTATGTGTCGGCCGTTGCCAAAACCAAATACATAAAGAGCAACTGCAAGACTGGGAATTGATAACCGGGAAAAATATGTCGATAGCCATCTTTTGTTGGAGAAATTGATAGAGGCGGAACACACTCATATCGTTTGTAAGTTATAATTTATAGAAAATGGAATTCCTTTGTGATTTTCAAGATAGGGCACGTTATACAGGGCATCGAACGGGGCCTCTCCTCATCTGCGACAGTCCCATTTTTAATAAGAGCACTCGCGGGCAAAACGTATAAATTCCAAACCGTTCAAGGTGAAAGCAGTGTTTTATCGCGATTTCCATTAAGATGATGAGAGGGAGTCTTATGGGGTTAGGGGATCTCCGCCATTTGATCCCTAATTAGTCCCAGTGGTCGCCTTATCGTTTTTTCGCTCTTCCGATGTAACAAGCGGCGGAAATCTATCAAACTGGTGGAAAAATCTTCGTCTTCGGAACGAATCCGAATTACGGTCACAAATTAATGTGAAGGAAATGAGTCGGACGTTTAGCGCTGACATTAATTATTTTTGACGATTATTCTCGTTCCGTGTTTTGTGCACGGATTCATTCCGACTCTCTCCTTAATTAACACTTTATGGTCCGCATCGAAGCTGCGACGAAACAAATTTTTACACTCATTAAAAGTAAAACGCTCCAAGATCCGTCCGTTTCTGTCTTTGACGGCGATGTTTCACAGCGGACGAAACTTTGTATTTAGAAATATGAGACGCAAGTTGCCAACTAACTTCCTACAACGGTTGACACAGCCTTGATGTTTGTGTTGTAGTCCCGGCGACTTCTCGAATACAAGAATTCTTTCTCCAAGATTTTATCGGCACGTTTTTCCAGATACTCTTTTATTTAGTGCCGTCTGCGATGTTAAATATTTTCGCAAGTGGAGGTCTAACACGTCAAGGTTTAATCACGTGTGTGTTTACAGTCAGCTGCTTCAAAAACAATAGTTATTTGTATCACAAGGCTAGAAAATGCTATTTTGCAAGTGCAAGAGCACGGTTTGTGGGGCAGAGGCGCCAGCCGAGGCCCACAAGAGCGAGCACTTGCGAAACATTTTCTAGCCCTGTGTAATACACAAAATTTTTGCGGCCGACAATTTATTTAAAGCAAATTATAATCATTTTTGTTAAAAAACTACCGAATGGGGAATTTATTTTTCTTTCATTGGCAACATAAAGGATCCAAGAAGCGAGAGTCACGACTAAAGTCAATCAATTCCTCAAATATTGAAAACCGTCGTCGTCCTCTCTGTTATTACTAAGACGTATATACGAGTATCATTCACAGTAGATGCTCTTTTTGTGCTTCGCCCAGTTGTCGACCTCAACTGCGTTTCGGTCTTCAATCTCTGGGCTTAGCACAAAAAGAGACACTTCTACTCTTAATAATAGAATATACTATTGTAATGGAATCTGAAAGTCATGTCTCTTCAAACCAATATTTTAGACAGAGATATTAACTTTCACTTTTCACAAGTTTTTATAAAATTTAATTTTACTTTAGTAAGAAAGTTTGAAAAAACACATTTGTATCACCAACTCTTTGTAGTGTCGAAAGAGCTTCTCTTTCGCCTGTTTTTGTCGCTGGATTAATTGAGCCTTGTTTGCGTATTCGCCCACCATCGGGGGTCGTATTTTTAAAAATCCCACCAAAAATCCATTACCACTGACAAATTATCGTCGAGGCCCTGGTCCCTTTAATGGACATTTTCGTGATTAATGCTTCTGTCAAAGAAAAACAACTTTATTTTATTTGGAAGGGGCGAAGTGCATTCGGGGCTCGAGGCTCCCATTATCTGAAGGGACCAACAATGGATTCACGCGATCTCTTTAAGCGTTTCGAGTAAAGTTGCGCGAATTTTTTCTTGCCTTAGTCGGTCCGGATTGCCAGGCAAAGAACGTATAAAACCAATTTACTCAAACTACTTATTACAATTCCCCTGACAGAGAACGGAAATAAACACAACAATGCATTCTCGCACCTTCTGTGGCAGAAAACCGATAAATCGCCGTTAATATTGATTGTTATCGGACAGATGGATTGTTGGCGTGAGCCGAACAAGTTTCTGCTTCGTTCGATCTGATAAAGCACCGGTTATGAGGTTCGACTCCTTAATTATTTGTCTTTATGAATAAAGTGGACGTTTTGTTTCGTAATGCGTGGGCATTTGTGAGCTTTGCCTCGATTCTGCCAAACCTGCAATGCACTGCCGTCTAGTCGTTATCGATTTGCAGAGTTCACAAATCTTAACACTCGAACACACAATAGAGGATTTAAACACAAACTGTGATTGAATTTGTTTAGTGTCTGTCAGATGTCTGCTGTTCTGTAATGCCTAGTTTTGGTATCAGCGACTGTTCAGCTGGATTGGCGAAACGTTTATTCGCTGTGCTCGACGTTGCTCACGAACCAATAAAAAAGTTAAACTTTTTCGACAGCTACACCTTGTCTTGAATTATGTGTAACTTCACAAACTGCTCAGATTTTATCATATTATCAAAATAATACACTTTTTGTTAATCGAACAAGATTGAAATTAAAATAGTTTGTGAGATGAGGTAGGTACTCCTACGAACTGAGTTTCAAGTGATATTGACATTGTCAAGAATGCTTGTTCTCGTTTATTACTTTTTAAAGTAGTTCAGATTTTCGGATTTTATTCGTCCAAGAAATTAAATAGAAAAATACTGGGAAAGTATCGTTCAACACAGTAACATTGAAAAAACTATCCCTCCGCCACCCGACGGCACGGCAATTTTGGCGGAGTACATACACTATTACGGATAATTCTATCAAGTAATAGTGCAGTGCTTATCAACATAATTACCGGCGTCTCGCCTCCGCATTTTGACTTTGTTGTGTATTATGTTCTATGTCAATGTTATGAAATTTCCTCACGATATGACATGAGTATAATAATATACCTTTTTGAATTTCAACTACCAATGTGTTCCCTAAATCCAGAATTTTTAAATTTTTAAAAAGAGATTTCCGTACTATTCCCGTTGCTGAAATTATAAGTGGTAAAATAGAATTTTTTTCTAAACTTCAAAGATTTCTCATAGCAACGGAGAGTTCTAAATATTTATTAATTTTTGTGTTATATGTCTGTGTTATAATATGGGAATTTGGAACAGCTATATCTAAAAGATATGCTTGCTTTTGTTGTTTATTTAAAATAATAATGTCTGGTCTGTTATGCTGAATGTGAATGTCAGTTAAAACTGTGCGATCAAAATATAATTTGTATTGTCATTTTCTAAACAACATTCTGGTTTATAAATGTAATGTGGTTGTGTATCCTTTAAAAAATTGAATTTAACAGCTAAATTCATGTGTATAATTTTAGCGAATATATCATGACGTTTCTTATATTCGCTTTGAGTCAAAACGGTGCAAGAAGAAATGATGTGTTCAATGGTTTCCCCTTCAGTTCCGCAAATCCTACATTTATCGATGATCGATTTTAAACCGCACATGTGTTTTTTATAATTTCTTGTATTGATTACACGATCTTGTATTGCAAATATAAAACCCTCAGTCTCAGGGTGAATATTTGATTTCTTAAGCCATGCATGAGAAGCCTGAATATTAATTTCTGGTTGTTCCAGTTCTTTAAAATATTTCCCATGTAAAGACTTCTGTTTTATATTTGCTATAGTGTCAGGTATATTTGGCTCAACAATATCTGAAATTATATTATCACTTAAATTTAAAGGTGTGTCACCTTCATCCGCTAAAACCAAAGCATTAAAAAAAGTGTTATCACGAGCTCTATTGAGAAAATAATTTTTTAGTGAACATTGTTTTTAAATTATTATTGATTGCAAAGTTATACAGGGTGTTATTGAAATGAGCAGACAAATTTTAACCACGAGCTACTGGCTTCATGTAGAACTCGGAAAAAATATTTAAAAAATTCTATGTAAAAAAATAAAATTACATTTTTTTTTTATTGCTTTTAACCTTCTACGTTGTCCTACAACCTCTAGGAAATATGCTTTAAAATAAGGAAACTGCATTGGTGTACGTTTTATAAAATATGATAAATAGGGTGTATTTTAAAATTCGTAAAGTTAAATGAACACCCGATATAATATAATAATAATATTAATAAATCCGGCCTCGCTGCCGTTCTCCTGTTCTATGTTTAACAATTATAACCATTAATCGATTAAATATTTACCTTTTAAACGCACGTGTCTGAAAATAATGACGTTTCTCTAGAGAAAAATAAAACTTGTCCAGACGTTTCTAGTTTTTATGTACACCTTTAAAAGTTTATTTGGCTCATTCATATGCTGAACAAACATTATTGTAGTGCGCTTATGTATATATTACAAAAGGCAATTCACTGAGCGATTCAAACACACAGAAATGTATTGTATTGGAAGTTCATGTAATGACTCTTCGCAAGTTGGAACATGTACTCAGCGAGAACAGGAATTTAATATTATGACAGACTACTCACTCCTGCTGCCAGACAGACAAATTACACTGCAAACCAAACGTGCCAGCTGAAAACTGAAAATCTTTTGATTGTTGGAAAGTATTGCGATATTACTTTCGGAAAACAGACGAAAAATGTTCTTCACTTGCAGACCCTCCAAATAAATGAAAAAGAACCATCAGCAGATTTTTTTAGTCTCGTATTATTGATTCAAAGCCAACAATATTGTGTTGCAGTTTTTCATTGACATAAGCCCCGCTTATTTCTAAGCAGTTTATTCTAGGTGTACACATTGAAAATACAATTCGTCATGAATTTGAAATTGGCTCGGAGTTGTTTCATAAAATGAATGACGTTTCGTGTTACTTTTAATTTCCACTGGGAAATTGGAAATGCAAGGTAAAGAACAATTTACGCCATATAATGCGCTTTGCTACTATCACAAATTGACTATTTTCACGGTTACACAGCTCCTTTCTGACAAGTCGTTAATAAATAACTCGTTTAAACGTCGATAAGTTGCTTCTGTCCAAACAAATTTCCTTTCCTGTTTTGATTTCGCTAATTGAAGGCGTCGAGCAGTTTATTTACCAACGCAAGGAAAAAGCAAAAGGCGAAACGCTGCAAGTGATTAACCAATTATTCTCCAAAGATTGCCTGTTTTATTCTCAATGCAGCTTTCTTATTAAAGATGTTTTTGAAATAACACATTTTCTCTTACTTCAAAATAGTTTTTTACATTACAGGCTGCGAAAGTTTACTTTTAGGTGCGAGGTGATTTAAAAACCCCAAGCACTGAAAGAGCTTTCGCAACGTGTAATGTATTGAACTTTTCATTCTCCCTTCGCCATTTTTAATAAAATACAATTATTCAGTAATTATAATAAAATAAATATAAGGCAGCTTGTTGTTAACGTTACTTTAGTAACAATACAAAAACATTATTTTTTGACATTTATCAAATATCGTTGAATACTTGGTCAGGTCAATTTAAAATGAATTTCATTGAAGCAGCTGCATACTTATACATCAGTGAGCGGCAAAAGTATGTAATAAATTCCTTAAAAATTAAACAAATTTTTTTTCAAAAAAATCTTTGGACAGGTCAATTTTAGTTTATAAAATTACATGTTTTAGTACCAAACTAAATTCCAAACAGTCATTTGTTTTCGAGTTATGACGTCATCGATAGTTTTATTAAATGGAAACCCCCTATTTTTTTTCTTGATTCTGATAGCCCTTTTAATTGTCTAAATGACAGTGTAAAAATTTTGTTATCTTACATAAGGACATTTTTGAGAAAAAAAAAATAAAGTCGGAAAAAATAAAATTTATAACGAACAAAAACAAGTCAAAAAATCAAGTAGGTAAATCAAACAGTCAAATGTTACTGTCAATTTCATTCGTATGTGTTTTTTGCTTTACAAAACGTTTTCGAAAATGACTCATTTAACAGAAACACAACGTATAGAAATTTTAATTTTGATTGGGTACTGAGAAAAACTAGATGAAACTAAAACAGTGGGAATTTCTTCATATACTTGCTTTTTGTCAACAAACTGGGGGATGGCAATTCGAACATTTAATTCCATAATTTTAAGAACTTACTAACACAGTTTTTGACTTGTTTTTTTTTGTTCGTTATAAAATTTATTTTTTCCAACTTTATTATTTTTTTTCTAAAAAATTTCCTTATGTAAGGTAACAAAATTTTTATACTGGCATTTAGACAATTAAAAGGGCTATCAGAATCAAGAAAAAAAATAGGGGGTTTCTATTTAAAAAAAACTATCGATGACGTCATAACTCGAAAACAAATGACTGCTTGGAATTTTATTTTATATTAAAATATGTATTTTTATAAACTAAAATTGACCTGTTCAAAGATTTTTTCGAAAAAAATTTTAAATTAATTTATTCCATACTTTTGCCGCTCACTGTATATTACGTGCAGAAGTGTGTTCCCGGACAAATCCAAAGACCAATATGTACAATCAAGCTTATGAAAATTTCATTAAATGGTGTGCAACGAATGATATTTTTGATATTTTCCTTATCTGTCGTCCAGGGCCCGAAAGTTTTTCATACCTACATAGCAACGGATGACCTAACATGTTTTACTTTCGCTTTCGATTGCCTTATCAAAATAGAAATTTACACTTTCGTACGGGAGAGAATGAAATTATTAATTTCAGGACAATTGCACAATTGCAAGTTAAAATACAATTTTATAGCTTTAGAAAAATCTGGCTTCCTTTTCTAAAATGAAAGAGTAGATTTAAAACTTAAAAAAGTTTAACTTACGTATAATGGAATTTATGAGCTTCAGGAAATCAGAACGATTTACAAATTATCAAAAAAGTTTTCATTAAACAATTCCTTTATACTGCTTTCGATTGGAAATACCTACGCTCTTGCTGTAAACTCCTAAATAATTGCATAGTTTAATTCAATCGGAGCAGGTGCTATTTCTAAGTGTTATCTAAATGAAAATCAATTCAATTTTTTTGTCCCAAAATAGTTTTTATTTCTCGTATCTTATAGCTGTCTTTGTTGGCAACCTAACCTCTAATTTGTGATTAAGCGGTTATGTTTTTCATTTTATGCTAAATTAAAAAAAAATAAATTTAAATTGATATTGAGGTTAAAAGGTTAATCTTTTCACAACAAGTTAGAAAATGAAAAATGTTTGGCATCGTGATAAAACACTTATTTCAACATCAGCGAGAAAGAAAAATCAAGTTTTGTTTATGCTTTTCCCAGAATCACTGACGATATTTCATTTTCTGCGTCCTCTTCGATTTCACTTGCCATATCAGAACTTGAATCAAAGTTTTTTCATATGTAGGGTGAAATCAAAATACATCACAATATTAAAACCCCAGGATCTTCAGACCAATTGTGAAAATCACGTGCATCAAGTTTTGGCATATACCTCCGGATGGGGGTAGAAATGCCATTTGCAGTTTAAGCACAAAGGTTAAGTTCTTGAACAGATTCTGCTGAATTTGAGTTTAAAAATTAAAAAAAATTTGTTACACAGTCTTGGACTGGTTTACAAATCTATGAGGGGCATGATGACCAACAACTTCCTGCTTTGTACGTTTTAAAACATGTACATATTTATCTGTTCATCTATCAATATGGAGAGCAGAGAAACTAATTTTGAGTTTGTTAGAATTTAAGTAGAAGATATTTGTCGTTAAAAATTTATAAACATTTGTTTGCTTATGAGGAACATTAATTGAAAGCAGTTCTAATGAATATCATCAACATCATTCACACATAGGTATTGTGGTTTCATCTGTTGTCAACAGAATAAGTTTTTCCTGTGAATTAAAATATGCAAGAGGTCTAGCAACTGAACCCTGAGTTACAGCATGTTTCACAAGTGAATTAGTCGATTCATTCCAATTTATTATATCAAACCGTCTTCTCTCATTTACGTGCGTTGCAATTAATGATACTATTACTGTCAAATAAATATAGTTTGAGTTTACAGAGTGAAACATGGTGTATAATCCAGTTGAAAACTTCAGCTAAATTAAAACAACTAACATGAGTATAATTTTGTTAGAGTTTGGCAATTTTACCCTTTGGTGTTGCCATGTGTTGTATTACATAGTAGGCATATAATAACAAACAATTGTACTTTTGAGTTGTCATAATAAAGAATTTCGTGTTCGCTGATCCTGTATTGCTGATTCATTGAAACTCTCACAGGTTCACGATTAATTGAAATTTGAAGACTGCTATCGCGCAAAATCCAACGCAATTTAGTGGAAATGAGTTTCACAAATTCAACAAGATTTGAAATGTTAAATAAAAGCAATTATGATACATGGAAGATCCAGGTAGAAGCCCTCCTAATCAAGAATGATACTTGGTCATACGTATGTATCCGGCGAAAAGCCTAAACCCCAAATTACCGGTGAAGGTGAAGCTCGTGCTGTCATGGAAGAGGAGCAAAAGAAATGGATCGCCGCCGATCGCAAGGCGAAATCAGACTTAATCCTCCCCATGAACGCATCGGAAGTTAGGCAGATTCGCAGTTGTGAGACTTCGCGGGAGATATGGATGAAACTAGAATCCATATATGAATCCAAAGGACCGGCACGCAAGGCAACGTTATTAAAACAATTGACACAACACAAGAGGCGCGAAGATGACGACGTTCGTGAACACGTAGCAAAATTTATGGACACAGTCGATAAATTACAAGGAATGAACATCGAGATAAATGGTGATCTGTTGTCCATCATGTTGCTATACCGTTTACCTAGTAGTTTTGACAATTTTCGATGCGCTATCGAGTCGAGAGATAGCTTACGTCATGTGGAAAATCTAAAGGTGAAGATTGTCGAGGAGAATGACGCACGGAATCAGAAACTTGACGGAAGTTCAACCGGCGGTGTCATGTTCTCCAAACACTTCTCAAGGGATTCGAACACATCAAAAGACAACTACAGGAAACAAGACGAAAAATCTTCGAAGCCAAAAATTACCTACAAGTGTAATTATTGCGGTAAACGAGGTCACAACGCTGCTGATTGCTTCAAAAAGAAGAGAGAAGAAAACCAAAAGGCTGGACTTGTTCATGAAGCTTATTTTTCGGGTAAAACTAACGATAAATGGTGTTTGGACAGCGGATGTACATCACACATTTGCAACGACAAGGAGTTGTTCATCAATTCAGAAAAAGCTCAATGCCAGCTGAAATTGGCAAGTAACGCAACAACTCAGGCAATTGCGAAAGGGAGCGTGAACATACTAACCTCCGTCGGAAATCAAGCAAAGAAGATTGAATTGAAAAATACTCTGTATGCTCCTGATTTCAGAACAAATTTGTTGTCAATTGCGAAGATCGTGGACAAGAATCGTGAAGTTCTTTTTACGAAGAATCGGGCATTCATCCAAGATCGTCGTGGACGTGTCAAGATGATAGCAGATCGAGATGGAGACCTATTCTATCTTCGAGAAAATCACCAGAAAGCATGTGCTACATCTGTCACTATGACATGTGACATTTTTAACAATTGGCATCGACGTTTTGGTCATTTAAACTTCAAAGATTTGGAAGTAATGATGAAGGAAAATCTCGTTACTGGTGCGAAATTAAAAGGCGCTGTGAGTACCAATAACCCATGCAAAATTTGCATCGCTGGCAAGTTTGCTACCGCCCCGTTTCCAAGACGCCTTAATCGATCCTCAAATCTGCTGGACATCGTACATACAGATGTATGCGGGCCTATGAGAATTGAGTCTAAGGGTGGTGCTCGTCATTTTGTTACTTTTACAGACGATTACAGTCGCTGGACTCAAACGTATCTGATTCGGAAGAAATCCGAAGTAGCATCAAAATTCAGAGAGTACAAGAACTTTGTGGAAACACAATTGGAAAGAAAAATCAAAGCAGTTCAATCAGATAATGGAAAAGAATATTGCAACAAGGAAATGGACAAGTTTTTCCGAGACTCTGGTATTCAACGTCGTTTGACTACGGTCTACAGTCCTCAACAGAACGGTTTGGCAGAACGCAAGAATAGAACGCTCGTAGAGGCTGCCAGATGTAATCTGGTCTTCCTGCATCATTTTGGGGAGAAGCCATAATGACAGCAAATCACGTTCGAAACAGATGCATCTCCAAAAGTATTGACGGAGATATTCCCTATAAACGTTGGACTGGGAAGTCTCCAGATGTTAGTCATCTCCAAATATTTGGTTGCAAAGCTTACGTTTTGGATAAATCAACTAATCGAGGGAAGTTTGACTCGAAAACTGTTGAAGGAATATTTGTTGGTTATTCAGATTATCCAAAAGGGTATCGAGTGTGGATACCGTCAGAGCAAAAAATTCGAATTTCGAGAGATGTCAAATTTTTAGAAGAATTCGAAAGCAATGAACATGAAGATAATCTCAAGTGAAACTTTAAATGGAAGGTTTAAGCTCTCCGATCTATTGGGCAATAGGGATCCTAGCGGAAGAGTCGATATTGACATTTGTGGGGGGGAAAACAGTATAGAAGAGACGAAGGCTCCAACTGTCAATATGCAAGAAATTCCATTGATGCAAGATTTCGAAGAAGACGAAATCGCAGGTGAGATAGTCACTCCAGACGAAGAGATCGAGAAAATGGATGACTCAATCAAAACCAAGAGGGGTCCCGGAAGACCTCGCAAGATTTTAACTGGAAAAGTTGGAAGACCGAAGAAACAGTATCACATGATCTACAATCAAAATCTTCCTGTTGTAGTCGACAGATCGAACATTGAACCAACTTCGGAAGAAGATCCACGATACGAAGAGATAGACTTTGTCGTGGCAGCATCTGAAATTCCTTTTTCAGAAGCTATCACGGTGCAGATAAGGACGAGTGGAAGGATGCCATCCTATCTGAGATTAAGAGTCTAGTCATCAACGACACATGGGATGTTGTCGACAAGCCAGATCACGCCAAAGTAGTGGGTTGCAGGACAGTTCTCCGCAACAAGTATGCAGCTGATGGAACCTTAGACCGACGTAAGGCGAGAGTAGTGGCAAAGTTGCTCGTTTAAGCTCATTGAGGTTGTTGGTGACCCTAGCAGCTAAATACAATTTGAAAATATCGCAGCTAGATGTAACAAGCGCATATTTAAACGGCAAAATAGACACGGAAGTTTTTATGGAAAAACCCGCATTGCTCCAAGAAATGCTCCAACGAATCATCAATGAAGAAGAAGATCGTACACTTGTGAAAAAAACAAGAGTTATGTTGAGAGATCTTCAAGGTGAAAATAAAATTTGCAGACTTCGTAAGGCTCTGTACGGGTTGCGACAGGCAGGTCGACAATGGAACTACGAAATTGATAAAACGAAAAAAAACAAAAATGAAAAAACACGAGAACATTTGTTTTGATCTATGTGGACGATATATTAATTATCTCCGGAAATCAGGAAAGAGAAAGGCAAATCAAAGACTTTCTTTCCAAAACTTTTCGTATCAAAGATTTTGGTCTAGCAAAATACTGTCTGGGCATTCAATAGAGGAAAATGAAAATGAAATATGCCTGTCTCAAGCAGGATACATCCGGGAAATTTTGAAGAGATATCGCATGGAAGATTGTAAGCCCGTTTTGACACCGCTTACAGTTGGATCTAAACTTTATGAACTTCATTCTGAAGATGACAACGAAGACACAAATTTTCCTTTTAGAGAACTAATAGGAGCGCTTATGTATGTTGCAGTGGGGACTCGTCCAGATGTATCACATGCTGTGAGCGTCCTAAGTCAATTCAGCAATTGTTACCGCAAGAAACATTGCACAGCGGCTAAGAGAGTTCTTAGATATCTGAAAGGAACCATCGACAAGAAACTCATTTACAGGAAGAATCAGGATAATTTAACCTGCTACGTAGACGCAGACTGGGCGAACTACGAGATTGACAGAAGATCTTACACGGGATCAACTTTCATACTCTCCGGCGCTGCTTTCTCTTGGGAATCCAGAAAGCAAAGAACCGTCGCATTATCGTCTACCGAAGCCGAATATATGGCACTCAGTGATGCATCCAAGGAAGCAGTTTTTCTAATTGGTTATCTCAAGGAATTGGGATTTCAATCACTAGCCAACGTTGTGGTTTTTAACGATAATCAAGGTGCTGGAAAATTAACCGAAAATTCAGTCTATCATGCAAGATCGAAACATATTGATGTTAGATACCATTTTATTCGCGACGCAGTGAAGAAGCATCCCATCAAGATCCTGTACCTACCGACCGAGAAAATGATAGCAGATGTACTAACGAAAGCCTTACCCAAAGAAAATCATGTAGTTACCTATTGTTACAACAATGTTTTCGTATATTTTAACCTACAGTTAACTGTAACGGGCGTTGGTGAAACCGGCGCTTAGACCATTTACTCTACTAGAGTTGTTAACACATTAAAACTATACTGACATTACGAAAATAGTTTAAAATATTCATTAATCTAATAAGTGGGGGTTTATGTCTTTACGAATGTATGAAGCAGATTCTACTCGAAATGCAGACTGAAAGGGGTAGGGACCATCAGATCATTCTATATAAAAACTAGTATAGAAACATGCCTAGTTAGTTGAACGTACATCCCCATTTAAACTTTATACAGTGCGTTCGTAAAGTTCGGAATAAATTCGATAAAACTGTAAGTATTAATTTCTGAGAAAAATCCTTGAACAGGTCATCATCAATAATTTTTTTAAATGACAACTCCCATTTTTTTCTTATTTTTCTGGTACCCCTTCGTACTAGCTGAGAAAATGACAAATTTTACTTCAAAACATTTAATTTAATTTTTAACTTAAATTTTGGTTTTCAATAGATTTAGTTGCAATGAAAGGTTTATTTTAATAGACCAAACAATTTAGAATGATTTGCGGTAGAAAATTCCCACTGAAACGGTACAAATAAGGCCTGACATTATTGAGTGCAGTGTACAAAGTGTCGGTGAGTGCCAAATAGTTGGCGGGAGGCAATTTCAACATTTGCGTTAAATTTTGTTGTTAACCTGAGATGTTTGTTTGATTTTCTTTGAGGTCAATTAAAATTTTTACATTAAAAATTAAGTTAAATTCTTTAAGTAAAATTTATCATTTTCTTAAAAAAAATTGTTATGCAAGATACCAATTTTTCAATTTTTTTCATTGGTCGTTTAAGTACTAAGAAGGTCTACCAGAAAAAGTTGAAAAAAGTGAAGGTTGTCATTATTAGGAGATGCCAAGCTGTCAACTTAAATAACGTACGGTACAACATTCACTTTTTAAAAACAAAGTTGACTTTACGAACGCACTGTAATATGCATCAATATGCAGTAATAATTAATGCCATATAATAAAATACTTTTATTCTGTAGAAGGATAGGGTATTATTTTTCTTTCATTATCTTGCAAGAAATGTTCGTACTCGGGGATGCTCCGCCAATGTCCATTGTAATCAACTAATCAAGTAGCTATGATCCGGCGCAGAGCACAAAATAAAGCCGCACCACCCATTAATGGGGAAATCGACCTTTGACAAACAGCTGACATGTGAAAACATCTTTCCTTTTTTATTCCTCCCGATATTTATTCCAGACTTGACCGATAGGTTCCATAAGTACTCGTGAGGTATTAATTTAACAGGGGAAACAATTCAAATCTTTGTAGGATCAGATAGTTCGCATCTCAAATTCCTTTAATGCTATTTCATGTTCATAAATTTATGTATTCAGCTTAGTCACTTATCTATTAGTCAAATTTCAATTCACTGCAAGTTAAATTTCATTCAATCAAAACTTAAATCAATACATCCACTCATTTATTTATGACTTTTGTTGAGACCAAACACCATCAAACACAATTATTTGTTAAATAACAATTTAGTGAATTGTATTCAATCGTTTAATTTCTTGTAAAACGTTACAGCCTGTCATAGAATCTTAATTAAACAAAAGTAAGTAACACGTCACAACGTAGAATCAATAAATTTTCTTTCTCATAAATTTTGTCTAGATATCATTCGAGGAGAACAGGTGAAGAACAGCCCCAAAATAAATCACCCACTAAAAGGGGAAACGTTACAATATGTATTGTAATGGTCGGGCTGGTTTCTCTCAATTAACAAATTTTATTTTATTTTTTTTTATAACTTCGAAGAAACGTTTTTAAGACACATTCATTTAATTCAAATATCTCCAGGATCATACTGCGCGCATTTCAAGATTTACTTTTAAAGTCTTCAATCAGTTATTTTACTTATTTATTTGTAAATCAATATTCAATACATTATCCAGCAAATAAAATTTCCTTCAGACAAAACATAAATAATAATTCCTTGTTAAAAAGAAACTACTTATTAGTTACCTCGTTTATTTGCAAGTTTTATTTGTACCAAACAACCAAAACAGGATGTGTTAAATAAGTGTGTTCAATCTCTTCATTTAAATAACTCTTCCAACGGTGCGGCCTCGCTTAGAATCTAAAGTAAACCACAAAAAAAAATAACACAAGGTAGGACCAATCAGTGTTTCTGTTTTCACCAATTTTTTCTCTCAAAAAATAATATTCTCCGAAGGGAAAATAAGAAGACCCCAAACGGCGAGACATTACAATGCGTTATAGGTAAGTACAATGTTTCTGGGTTTCTCAATTTCTTGACGATATTATTTTATGTACCTACTCGTATGTCTTAAAATGTGTAGCTTCAATGTACGAGTATGTATTTGCAGTTTATTCAAATCAATCATTAAGCCGGTTGATGTAGATGACGTTTTCTGTATCTGAGGACAGCAGATAAATATAACAATTATATTTTACACATTTACACTCTAAATTCCAGTCAGTAAGTATTTTCTACAATACAGAAAATAAATCTGCAAATGATATAAGTCTCAAATAACTGTTGTCGAGTTAAGAGTTCACTATTCAGGCACATAATCCATATGGCCCGACAAAGATTGATTGTGCACAGTAACAAGATATGCAAAAGTGTCTATTACCTACTTCCTCATTTTTGTTGTATAAAATCAAACGCAGTTTTTCTAATTTAAGACAATAAGAATATGTGCTAGATGTTTTCCGGTCATCCACCATTACGCATAGTGTGCTACATCCCTCACGTGCAGATCACCGTGCTCGAAAACCTTGATTGATAGATCTCTCACTCCCTTGTCCTCATCCAGAGTAACACCGATCGCCCCCGCCCCCCCATCCAACCGCCACCTCTTTGCCGTCTCCATTTATAACCGCGAGCAGACACGGGCCCAGATGAACAGAAATAAGAAACAGAAACGCACCGACGGTGCGAGTGAGGCAATCACGCTTCCTCCGACACTCATAAAACCTCATAGCCGCTACAATGGAAAGATAAGAGCGAGATGCGCACCCATCCAGGAGACCCCCTATGCAAAGCGGAGGACGGCGAGGACGTAATCTACTGCGTCTTGAGAATCGCAGATGTTCGCAAATGGTCCGCTCGGGGCAGGCAGTTCTGCAACACGCGTGACACGACGTTTAAATGACAGTTTTATTTGTTCGACGTACTCCTGCCGAGCCTTTTTACTTAATCATTTTGACAATGTTCTGTTGTTGTAGCGCCAGCTCGTAAAACTTGCGCTTATAATGAACCCGATCCGTTTGCTGCTGGCTTCGCTTCGGTCTTAATGTACATTCGAGATGTGTTCGAGGGAGTCGTAAACTGGCACCCACCGGTTCAATCAAAGAGGGCCGCGCGAAATATGAGTGAATCAATTGGCGGTAGCTTGGGAGAGAGAAAGGCGAGTCGTAGGTTCGTTCATTAGTTCATTACTGTCAAAGCAAAAGTAGGTCTCTTCCGAAATTTGAATATTTTACATTATGTACTTACAAAATACATATTGAATTTGATGTATTGTTGTTTGTTGACAAACGAATTTTATATTTACAATACATTGCATTACATGTTTTATATTTTTTAATAAACTTGTACATTAGGTTTAGGAACATTTTAATTTGATATTCATACTGAATTGTACTCATTTTATGAAAAAATACTTCACATTCACCACCTGTTAAGATCCGAACTTAAAATATGCAGAAAATAAATATGATTTTAAGTGTTTTTTTTAAGTTTTGAACATTTTGATTGGAAATATCAAAATCAAAATTATGGAAAGCCGGTAAATTTTTCAAAATTTCGAAATACAGTACCGTTAACACCAAGTAAAATCTTGCAGTATTATTTAATCGGAGTAGAAAATAGTATATTAAAGAACGAGTTTTGTAAGGGTTGATTTGGCGCACGAGTCCCAGGTGTAGAAAACGACCCGTAGTGGAGTTTTCTATGGGACGAGTGCGTCAATGGCCTTATAAAACGAGTTTTTTACGTTATTTTTTAGAATTTGCACCCTTGTTTTAATTTTTAAATAAAAAAATTAAATTTTCAAATTCTAGGGAATTTTGTATTAATTGGTAACGGATAACGGATGCAACTACATCTGCAACAGATGTTAAAAAGTAGAGTTTGAACATTAATATTTTAAGTTTTTTGGTGTAAATGACAATAATACACTGAAATATTGATAAAAATGTTCTTAGAGATCTATTAAACCACAATTGCTTTAATATTTAGATAGCCATAAACGACTCCAAATTGAATACACAATAGACCTATTAGAGACGCAAATTCTAAAAAGGTTTATTAAGCATTCAAAATGAATGCGTTGACAGCTTTGTTAAGACAGCAAATTAGAAAAAGTTTTATAATGCTTAGGTGAATTTGATAAGCAATCTAAGATTTCAAGTAGTTTCTTTTGCGTTTTTCTTTGCAAAAGACTCCAAAGATTTCATTACCTGCTTGTTGAAGCACTTTGAATCGATTGAGAAATACAAATCAGTTGGATTTTGTGCAATTCGAAAAGTATTCTTGTAGGATCATAAAACCCTCGCCCGTAATGAACCCGATCCTGCTGTCAGGCTTCGATCCTGAGGTACGATTTAAGACTTCGTCAGAATCGAATGAAATACGAGTTTTGCTGAAGGTGTCGTGCAAGTTCTAATAATATTCCGAGATTGAACGTGTTTCTTATTTTTGTGAGCGAGGAATAATGCCAACTTCTGACAAGCGGATGCGTAATTAAATGAAATATCGCACGAGACGTTCAACCTTTAATTAAAACCACACAACGAGGTAGAACTTGGTTGTGGTTTTATAATTTACACTCTATGGAATATGAAGTGAGATTCCGACGTTGCTCTAGTCGTAACTTTAGCGACGTATTCCTAATTTCATCTTTCGATAACACTCTTGAATCTCTATATTACATATTTCTTGTTTAATTAAACTTCAGGAATTATACAGTGCTCGCGAAAAAAGATCAACATTCGCGAGATTCATAAGAAAAATATTACTTTTTAAAATTTATAACTTAATCTAAAAACATATCTCCGTTCTCTTTCTCTCTGGAAGCAGTTTTTGTGTAACTTCATTACACACTTCCACATAATAGATCCGAAGCAAATTTATAAACAAAATTCTGACACGGTATTAAAAAATTTCAACGAAAAATATGTAATAAGGTAAATGAAATTTGGATTATAACAAAAAAGGTGCGACGATTAGATTCAACCAGACATTATAACCAAGTTTTAATCAAATTTTTAAAAACAAAAAATTTCATTCGGTGATTAAATTTTGTATATTACATTTATATAATCGGTGCAAAGCTTTATTATTAAAATATTAATGCAATAATCGTTTTAATGATTTCCTTCAAATAGTAAAAACCAATTTATATATTTTAAATAATTTGATGTTTAATAATTACTAGGACTGTATCGAGTGATCAAAAAGAAAACAAACCAAGACTGGTACTTCATCTTTTATTTTATCGAACAGTTCGTCTTAGATGACTCATACGCATATGTATATTTGCTATGCACAGTCGTTTTATTGATTACCAATCTCTGAATTTGTTGTTAATAATTGTTAATAATAATTTTTGGTTACAATTACAGTAAACATCTGTAAACTTTGCCGAAATCGAGATATTGTTTTCTAGGTTAACAACAGCACATCGTAGACGTTTCTTTGACATTTCAGCGAAAAATCTGCTTACCAGTGGCGTCGCGTTTCACAATAAAGCTGGTAAATTACCTATTCTTACGAACGTAAAAAGTTGCTCTTGCTTGTTTTATAAATAATTATAATTCCAGCGTCTAAAATTCATGAGCAACGATTTATTACAAAGTATCGTTTAAGACCACAAACTGTCTACGTCTATGCATTGAATGCTTATTTGCATAGAATTCCTCTACGACATGACCGATCATTTGCAATGCCTGCTGATTTGTTTTCTTTTTGATTACATTGTACAGTTTAACCGATGTAATCAGTTAAAATAGTTAATTTGGTTAATTAGCTGATTGTTAGATCGGTTAATTGATTTAATCGGTTGAAGAGCTTACGCTGGTTAATTTGGTTAGTTTAGTACACTATAAAATCCTTTTGCGTGTTTAACCATAAGCTACTTAATCAAGTTAACCGGTTAAACCAGCTAAACACAGCTTTATCAGTTACAATTTTACAGGGTGAGAAAATAACATTTTATATTTCTTATATCAGAGGTACCAGATTAACTGGAAGCCTAAGACAATATCTGTGACTATATTTTTCAAGTTTTAACGCCACACAGGCTATTTATTGGAGTGCAGGAGCATCTCTGCGTGTTATAATATGTGATGCAGGAGGAAGATGTGACGTAAAAACAGGGCGTGTATTAAAAGGCTCAGTCATCCTTCACATGTGAAGCCTCCCCGACTTGAATCAATAGTAATATGACTGATTTTTAAATAAACCTCCACTATGATAAACGATCGTCTCCTGAAACCATTAGATGTAAAAGCATATCGCTTTACTGGATTATCAAATAGATTCCAAAGAAAAATGTGCGTCAATATTGGTTTTAGTTGAAAAGCTCAGTTTTTAACCCCAGAGCTATTGGCTCCCCTTGTCTTGAAATCCCAACGGCAACGAAATAAGTAACATCTCGGTTACACTCTATATCATTTCGCCATACATCAAACTCATCTTTAATTAGGATTCATTGCTGTAGGAAGCTGTAATACGACTGCGTGCCTCACATCGGAAATTTATATAATGATAAATGACGAACGTTTAATTGATATTTACGATACTGAAGAGTGAAATCTGTAGAGATCGAACACCAAAAAATTTAAACCGGATGTTCCAAAAGAAACGAAATAAACTTAAACAACGAGAATGACTTCCTCATGGTTGCTTCGTAATTCTATTACAACTGCATCAATTACATAAATCAAATGACACGGAAGGTTTCATTGTTTAGTCTTGTCAAATACAGGGCAAACGGGTGGAAATCACGTGATTTTACTATTAGTCTTAAGTGAACATAGTATAGAGCCCTGTTACACTGGGTGTAACGAAACTTTTCTTTTGATAATTGTTTTGCTCATGAAACAAAATTGTAAAGCATTACATATAACAAAAATGTGTTTTGGTACTTTTAAATAAAATTAAATTAATTGTTATTGTTCTTAGCTTTCGTACTAATTGTAAAAATGAAATGTTTTGTTCTTTTTCGGCGTCATCTGTCGGTCGTTATCTCATAATTATGATAATTCGGGTCAGGAGAGCGCCTTCTAGGGACAATGGGTCATAATTTAATTAAAGAGCTTCCGTAAATGCAGGTCGTTATTATTTTATTGGTCTCCAGACTACTGATCCTTGGCGTAAAACCACTAAGGAATAGTTTTATTAGTGGCCCATAATATCCTCGCAACGGGGTTAGCGTTTTTAGCCGCAAGTTTAGCACTTCATTGCTTCGCCATGCGTCTACTTTAATAGCTCGTTACCGGATTGGATTTCAATCGTTTTATCTGAGACTATTATGTCTAGTGGCAAATGTTGTTATTAAATCCATCGATTTATCGATTAGTCATTAGCTCGATTGGCCGGTTTCCGGTTATGAATCCGGTTTCCCGGACCATAATTATCCGTAGGTACTCCTTGATGCAGGATGATGTTTTTTTTCACGTCAGTCGTATTTTTAAGCATGCACGGGACGTGTTCGGATAGTCTGTTGCATACGCGTTTTCTATTCAAAACGCGACGTGGGAATAATGTATAGGGGTAATACGTCATAAACATGTTGCGAACGTCGTTTTTCATGGCTATATTTGTAGCAGATATGTGCTAGTACGTGAAAAACGAAGTACAATGGTTATGAATTATCGGACAAATTTGATATATGTTGGCCTAAATAGGCAAAATGGAATTTAAACGCTCGACAAAATTACAAAATAGGTTTTTTGGAAAAATATATAAAGTGAAATATTTTATTACCGCTAAATAAATGATACATTACCTATCTCAATCGCTTAAAACAGAAAATAATAATTGTTGTGAACATTTTTAATGAATAACACCAAAGTGAGATTAAAAAATGCACTGCCCTGTGCGTAATAAGCGTTTGTTATGATTAGAAAGGATGTTATGTATCACTTCAGTAAGTGATCATCTAAAAATTAATCTACATAAATGAAAAGTAATGAAATTTAGTTTTTCTAATTCGGTATCTAAAACTGTTACATTTCCACATTCATTTCGGTTAGGAAAAGTACTACTTTTCCTACCTAGTTAGGAAAAGTAAAACAAATGAAAACCAGCAATTATATTATTTATTATAAATATGTACTACAACATTATTGCATTCTTTTAACAAACAAAGTAACAAAGTATGTCCTGAATATTTCTAATAAATCCAAACCTTCAAAATTGCCTGGTGATATTGTAAATTCTCGCCTGACGTTTGTTTTAGTGTCTGGAATCTGGATAATGATATAAGACCCCTTGTCTGTAATGTTCTTCACGTCAAGAAAAGTCAATTCCTCGCGACGGCATGCCCCACTGATCCCGATTATCAACATCACCTTTAAAGAGTAAAACAGTTATTTTTTGAATTACATAAAAATCACCTTTACCTTCATCATTAAATAAGTGCCATTATCCGCTTCCCTTAGGAACTTTTCTATCTCCTGCTTGGTAAAAATGTTGGATTTTTTCGAAACCTGACCGGTTGATTTTCTTTTGATGAACGTTATCAGGCTTGCATATTTCTTGATTTCTATATTTTTCTTTAATTGGATTGTAGACCTCAGCATCGAGAAAAGGCTCCATAATGTCGAGCCTTTGAGTTTTCTTGATTTTTGCTCAAAATAGGCCAGCAGAACTTCTTCAGTAATAATATCACGCACTCGCTTTTCACGGCACCAATCCTCAAATTGTTGTTAAGCTTTATCATATTTTTTCCGCGATTTCACGGGTAATAACTCATTGACTGCTAATGCTGCTGATTCTTCTACGTCCGAGCTAACAAATTCAGCATCTTCGGACATTTTTAATCGCAAATACACTCACAACTAAACGAACTCGCAAATTTTTCTAATGTGAAAATTTGTGTTTACATTGATTCCATAACGACTAAAATGAGCTACTCGATTTTTCGAATTTTGTATCCAAAATTTTCAATAAATCCTCAAGAGGTAAGGGTTTTCTCTACCTCATTAGAAAAAATTATGTGTGCAACACGAAGGAAAAGTGTTTTTTTCCGTACTCGACGCGTTTTTAATCTCGACTACGTCTCGATTAAAAATCCCGCATCTCGTACGGAAAAAAGTCACTTTTCCTATCTCGTTGCACAAATAACTATATTATTATAGGAAAATGAAAAGAGAAAAAATTCCATTAAAATTAATACAACATTCTAACGAGATATTTTGTAAGAAATTTAAATATGGAAGATGTAATAAAAGAAAAACTTAGAGAATAATGCAAATAAAATTCATCAACAAGAAGTTATTAGGCCAAGACTAAAAATAGAGTTGAGGTTGTTAAAAAGTCTTCAGACATGCAAGCTGAAAAATTGCTAGTACAAGGAGCAAAAAGTTATAAAAAAATCAACAATTTAAAAAAGAGTAAATTCTAAACACTCCTGGTGTTGTAAATTGGATGAATGAATGAAAAGAGAAGCAATTTTGTTGGGTTTAGGTTTTTCGGTGGGACATGATAACATTTCAATTTAAATTTCATTAACCTCCGTGTTGTTTAATTTAGTGAATCTTTTAATCAATAATCCGCAGAGAATTGTAAAACCGCACACTTTTTCCGTGTACAACAGTCCATTAAAATGCAGCATTCAATTAAAGTGCTCTTTAATAATACCGCACGGCTCCTAGTATACTGGAAACTATTGTAATTAAACGAATACAATTAAAATTTCCAATAATGACTCGCCAAGAACGCTTGACACAATAGAAGCCAGAAATGGAGCAATCTGGAGAACAACCCCGCTTAGGCTTTACTTTGCTGAATAAATTAAAGAAGTTTACGGCGAGTTTTTAATTTCAAATTTCTGTATTAAATACACATTTATATCCTGCCGTAATTAAACGTGAACTAACGATTCGGCCACTAATCCGGTTTCGGAAGATAATCCCCGACCGAAAGGAACCCAAAGAATTTAAGTCTGGCTGTATCTGTCTCGAACAACGTGTTTCTAATTAGCGACACCTCTGAGATTTCACGAGTTGTGAGTTTTGCATAATGCGAAATGACAATTCGGGAAATATTTAAAATTTTAAAATGGTACTGAATTGGAAACGAAACACGATAAATCTGGCTAATGCCAAGCCGTGGGTGTGTAACGTTCGATTTTTGATGGGCTTGAGTTATGTGTTCTGACGAACGCTTGCAACTTCCGAACTGATTCCGATGGTCGAATTTATTCACCAACAATTTACTTTCCGCAATAAAATCGCTTTGACGACCATTGCTCTCGGCTGCTTCAGACGGTGTAATTTATTAGAAACAAACACGTTGCCACTGACTGTTTTATGGTCTTGTACAAATCTACTTTTATTACGTCCTGTTCGCAATACAGTGTGTTTTTTAATTGGCATCATGTAATGAACTTTCTTAATCCACCGTCAAATAGGTTTTCACGAAACACTAAGCAATGCTTGCAGAAAGTTTTTATGCTAAAGCACAATGACAGTCTCAAGTTGTTAATATTAATCAGTACTCAATAATGCTACTCAAGGAACTAATATTTATTAATTAACACATTTTCTTTGCCTGTAAATATCGGGTGTGGCAAGACTGACGCCCCACAGAAGACTATCAAATTCGTGGGACTACCCTGAAATGTAAATTAAAATAGTATATTATTATACGAGTTTAACAAGACGATGTATTATCACATGAGTATGTTTAAAGCACGACGAGCGTAGCGAGAAGTGTTTTAATGGGACGAATGTGATAGTACGTCTTATTAAACGAGTGTAATATGCTATTACAGGTTCGCTTGAGCCTGAAACCTAGTTTTCGCGCTGGAAAATACACCTACCTACCGAACTCTAATGTAAATAACTATTAGAAACGTCTTCCTCAAGCAAATTAAAAAGAAAGTAAATAATATTACATTAGAGAACATTTTGAAGGAATGTTGGAAACATTAAAAGTGGAGTAATGGCGAAGTAATAAATATTAAATACCTTTAGAAGAAAAAATAAGATCAGTGAAAGCCTGAAATCAAAGAAATCAGATAAGTTATATACTCGTAAAGCCGACGTTCTGATAGAGTGAAAAATCTAATTCAGCTATAAGCTAGTAACAAAGTATAGGCGAATAGTTGATGTGACGAAAATATTAAGTCTAGGGGCCAGTTTACAGAAGCGAAATTAAGTTAATCGCAGTCAAATACGAGATTAACTGAACACGTGATCAGATTGAACCAATCGAAGTTTCGGATTCATGAGTTAATCGCCCATTAAAATTTAATTCGAATTAAACATTTATAAACTGGCCCTAGATCTTTTTCTGTTTTAGACCTATCTCATCTGACATTTTCGATTCTGTTTAATTCTAATTGGAGGAACTATTTTCAATACAAATTAAATTTTAAGTTCAACATTTTTATATTTAAATTATACATTTTTTTAACATATGGTTTTAGATACTTAGTTGCCCTTGATGCTAGTTTCCCCCGAAATCATCAACACTTTATTTGCTTCAAATATACTCGAACTTATCATTAAACTAAAGATAACTCGCTTCTTTGTATCGTCGCTTTGATCATGGCTATTTGCTGTCACACTGCGTTTCAGCTTAGTTTAGAAATTAAAAAGTGTATTTGGTGTAAGGAAATTAATAAAGTATTGTAGTTGTGAACACCAAGTGGTCCATTACATTTTACCCCGAAATTACTGGCTCCAAACTGGTTATCTTTTATAACTACTAATCCTCTCATTTTGCTTCTTCTCTTTGAATATCTCAATTCAACGTAATTGTAATTGGTGAAAAGTTTGTTTTAATTGTCATCAGATTTCGATTATTGCTATTAGTTCTAGAAAGATAATAATTAATATATACGAAACAGAAACAAAAAAGAATTTTAGAAGGTAGGAAAATATAGCTTGACAATGTAGATAATGACATTTATAAATAGCTGTTAAGGGTAGATGATCGTAGATAATGAAATATAGAGATGGCACAATATCACAAAGAAAGTTAAGATAGAAACAGAATGTGAAAATCTAAGAGAGAATGTAGCAAGACGAGACTTTTCAGATATTTTAATAATTAAAAAAATATTTGAGAACGAAACAAAATTATCGAGTAAGGGATGACTATCATATCGCTGTTGTCAAAGAAAATATTTAGTATAGTCTAATATCTAACAGAAAAATATGATGGTTGTCAAATACAGTTTTTTTTTTTGTCAATCGCATCATCCTTTGGATAGAACGTAAAGCTTTATCTATTTTAAATTCTAAACTAACACATAAAAATAACCGAAAAAATGTGATTTATTCGTTATCTTAATTAATTCTAAATTTGAATAAAAATTTCTGTAATAAATCAAAATCTACAAATGATATTGTAAAATTTTTTTCATCACGAACCAGGCATTATATTCCATTTTCTGTAGAAGAAAAAAAAATCAAACCCCATTCATAAATTCTTATTTATTTATCTATAAAAACCATAACCAGTGCGCCGGTGGAATAACATTTTTCTCCGAACCATCAAGAACAGAAGGTATCAGCCAATAAATTTTCATTTCTTCCACAGGTTGCCGCTTGATCGATTGCCATCCGATTTGGCTGAAATATTTTCCAAATTATTGGCGTCGCTCCATAATTTGCGTGAATGTGTGCTCTGCCCATTTTTCAGCGCGCCTCTGACGCCGCCTCCGAGCCCGTTTCTCCGACCGAATTAATTTAATTAGGTGTTGCGATTTTATTTGGTGAAAATTTCGACCTAATTAGATAAAACATGAAGAGGGTCGAGATCCAATCCGGCTAAAAACTTTAAAAGCGTGCAGTCGGCCGTTATTGTATGCAATTGGGGGCGGCTACACACTTCCGCTAATTGACGGCGGGCACAGGGCCGGACCGCCTTGATTGATTGGATTCAGCGACGGAGGTTTTCGGCGGCGGCGTAATTCCGCGTGACATATGTTCGGGTGTAAAAAATATATATTGAACATTTATAACTCCCGGCGAACATGCCTAAGGGATCGCTTGAAATCCCTTGTTCCGCAGGGCTAACAATCAATACGGATGGATTTCCAGTACACAACGTAACTGTCTCCTGAACAACATAACGTGAAGTGATAAATGCCCTCGGAAGGGATGAGGGTAATGAAGAGATGTCTAAATATGAAACTGGAGATTTACGGAGGAACAGATATGGAGAGCTTGTTGCTCTGGATCTAAGGAAAATTCAATTTGTATTTGTAAATTTGATCTTACGACGTCTGTATAAATACCGAAAATACAGATCCGTGTTTACGATGCCGGGGAGAAGATTTTCTGCATTTTCTTTCACTGAGGTCCTTCCAAATCGAATCAGATCGAAAGGGATGTTTAGATAGCGATGCGTTTATTTACTACGAACAGGAACCTACTTTGTCTAATCTTTTCCTCTTCATGATGCCAACAGGCGGTATTGTTATGTTGATCCCTCTCTATTCTTCCTTTTATTTATTTTTAAAATTGAATTTTTAAATGTAATCAAAAAAATGAACATTAAATATTTGACTTTAAACTTTCAACACAACACAATCAAGAACTTGATTGAGATTGAGATAGATATATGTAAAAGCAACAACAAAAAATTAAATATAAATAATGACAAGTAAAATTTAAAAAACATTACATTATCAAAAGATGTATCATACCATTGTGTTTAAAAAATTTGGTTTAAAGAATATTTGTAACGTTTTGAAATCGAACGTAATTTTTTTTCTGTATATTTTAAGTTTTAGTTATTATTGTTAGTTAGTGCGTTAAAGACAAATGATGAG
This sequence comes from Tenebrio molitor, assembly GCF_963966145.1. Taxonomy (NCBI): domain Eukaryota; kingdom Metazoa; phylum Arthropoda; class Insecta; order Coleoptera; family Tenebrionidae; genus Tenebrio; species Tenebrio molitor. The sequence goes on from NC_091047.1 coordinate 29,452,531, forward strand.
GTAATGATTGGTAGATCATTTAGAAAACAACTAAGTACACCAAACATAGGCCCTTGGGGTTCAGCATATTTTATTAACAGTTGATCAGAGATAGTACCTAGATAATATTGTGCAGAATATTATGTATTATGTGCAACGCAGTTAAGTGCTTTAGATAAGTCCTAGCAATTTGCCGATGTAAACAATTTACGTGCGAAGGATATCAGTATAAATTCAATGAGATTATTAACTGAGAAACCGAGTATTGTGGCCAAGCGCCTAGCGCGCCACTTTACATTCGGGAGGTCCCGGGTTCTAACCACGGTGCCGCATGACCAGGTGTGGGTTTTTTTCAGAGGTCTCCCCACACCATCACATCGTCTCATCTCATAGATAAGGCGAATGCTATCAACCTCTCAGTACCACCTACCTATCCTCACCGTACCCATCCCGAATCTTCCCGTCAATGTGGCTGAAAATGCTCTGGAAAGTGTCAGCATTGTGCCAAATTCATGACTATAGCTTCTTCAGTAAGGGAACTTGACTGTTTTTCAGATTTCAGAAAATCTCTAAAAGTATCGTCGACTTTTTTGAAAAGTTTTTCGGCGGCTTCCTGTCCATATTGGGTTTATTAAATTGAAGTATTAGATGAGAATTGACAAATGAAAGTCTCACCTGTAGATGTATCAGCAAAGAACACGAAATAGAGGGGATTTTGGAAGTTTAACGTTAGAAAACTCAGTTTTTAAGACGGAATTTGTAATACAATAGTTACACTTAAAAAAACTTTTGTTTAATTTAATATAACAGCTAAATCCATAAACCAGATCAGATTATATTTAAGAATAACGTGATTATGATTCTTCATTTAATCATTCGTATGTGCTAACTGCTAAACTTGAAATATTGTGAGATAATGTTTATCAACTACCGCAAATCAATTTCAATTTCGATTGATCAAATAACTATTGGTTACCTAATTTTAGCTGTAAATAATTTTCCCAAATTGCCAATACCCAAGTGAACATCATGACAGATTATAAACGAAATGTATTGCTAAATCTGTGACGAACCACCAAACTAAAATATCGAATGAACTAAAATTATACATTTTCTAGAAGGGTAGCTGGATTTCGTTATTTATCGTTTCCAGTGTACTAACACAAACGAATTAATAATTCACAATTTCATAATTATACAGGGTTATTTGCAAGAGGGGTACTTCTGAATTTTTATTTTGCCGCAACCCACAATACCAATGGCAGTAACTACTAAAGGAATGTGTTATTTCTTTTTAAATTAGAAATCAAAGTAAGTTGGATAGATTTGTCACAGATGTCAGATTGGCAGGTAACCTGTATTTAATCAAAATTCAACAAATAAATTAACAAATTAAGTTAATGTAAAAGGTGTTCGAAGTGTCTACCATCGGCTTGTAAACCGCAGCGGCGACAGAATTCTTTCCACACTCTCCATAAATGAAGAGCATGTCAGTCTTTTCGTCGTTATTGTAAAAACAAATTTTTCGAATTGACAAAGGTTTTTTGCTTTAACGTCAAAGAGACAGAACTAAGAGCCATCGTGGATCCACTTATAATAATTATTTTCAAAATTTGAAATAAAGATATTGTTGCAATGTGTATAATGGGTTGCGGCAAAAAGAAATTCAGATATACCCCTCTCGTGAATAACCCTGTATTATATCGGGTATTTTTTTAAATTTCACCTCATAGTAGGCGTTGAAGAGTTGATTGTGAACGCACTATACAGGTTACGGATCACGGATCAGCTGTTTAAATCTTACGTTTTACACGAGTGGCGCGTTCACAATCGACTCTTCAACGAGGTGAAATTAAAAAAAAAACACCCGATACATTCCATTTTATAAATATTTTACGTGTTTTCAAACCATATTTATGCATAGGAATGTAATAAATATTTTTTTTTTTACAGTTTGGGCCTCCTCCACCGAAGCGACGTCCCTCATTACTCGTTTGCCGCCCCCTGCTTGTAATGTATTGACAATACTCACATAACCTGTCATTTAAACTGTCTTGTGATTTAATAACTCCCATTTATTCGGCCGTTGTCGGCTCTTTGTTTTCCCGAACGAAATGGATCAATTTCCTCTGAACAGCACAAACCTTCCACTTCATCCGTTCGCTCTTTTTGTTTATCTTAATATTTCGGATTAAGCTGTCAATAGCCGCATCTATTGATAGAACGTGGCCGTCAGACGCTCCCACTTGTCGACGTCGAAGACTAAAGAAATGCACGGATCTCCGATTTGAAGAGGAAACGAGAACTTTCCAATATCTTTGTTCGATAGGCTGTCATGGGAATTCTTACCGAGTAATTAGAAAATCTGTTTTTCATTATATTTATAAATGTGGATTTATTTCTTGAATTTAATTCCTGATACACTTACAACTGCCTGAATAATTAAATTAGTTGCATAGAAGATTACTAATTTACATATATTTTAAAAGAGCAAGTCATCTATAGATGGTGGATAACTCTTATAATAATTGAATGTTGTGTACAGAGTCATTTGCGAATAATTACGCCCTAAAAGCATAATTTTAATTTCAGAACAAGCTTCGAGTTTTAATATGAGATGACGGTGACGCTGCATCCTAATGAATTATATTCTAAATTATTAATAAATCCAAAATATTTTGCTTTTACTCTGTAAACACGAACAAAAGCCAAAAACTCGATTTTCTTTTCGTTATTTGATGGCAAAGGGTGAATATTTCATATCTTGAAACCTTTCATTCCGAGACTCATTATTTTTGGAACTTTCCATCGTATCCCGTTCGTAATTTCTCTTTTCAGCTGAAAAGCTGTCAGATATGTGTGACGTTTTATCGCGCCATCGAGGTGGGCGGGCGGAAGTGCCGTCAAAGATCTACAGAGCGTTCAAAAGAAGTGCTCAAATAATTATCTAGAGGACTGTCCAAGAGCACTCCTGAGGGAACATTTTCCAAAATTTGATCGTCGCTAATGACCGGTTCGAGCCCTCTTCGGGAACGACCTCCAGTTGTTTGTTCCCGTTCAAAATGCATCAAGCTTGTTAACTCTGTCAAGCAAGTCTCGGCAAACAACGTCGCCTTGTTTACAAGCTTTTGTTGTTATTAGTGAAACAACATCGACACTAAACTTCCGGGTGTGTTTGTTGTCGGATTCGTCCGGTCCACGCAGGCCGAAAGAAAATTTAATTCCGGATAAATTACGAAAATAATTTCGAGTACAAATTACATTAGAATTACTTTGCGGCCGTTGTTTCTTTCAGGTTGGAGCGAATCACTTTACAAAGTTCATATTTATGTACCTGGGCCCGGGCCAAACTCGACAAAGTTGTAAGTGCTGCGGCTGTGGCCTGATATAATATTTCATTTAAACGCAGAAACCGCTTCCACATTCACAAAGAATACGTATCGCGGAAGAATTGAGCGCCCAAAGTGAATATTTCATCAAGGGAGGCCTAATTAAGTGTCCGCGGTCCGGTGGGTACAGTTATCAAAGGGAATAGACACCAAAAAGCCGATTTCTTGTTTACTGAAGAATATAGCTGTAGGCTAAGAGATGCATGTATGAAAACTTGGATGTTGTTAGAAAGGGGAAACGAATTTTTACACTGAAGCAATTGTCCAATTTGATTTGTATCAGATTGTTTGACTAATTAATATACAGGGTGTAATTAAAGTACACGGAAATATTTAATCCGTAAACCACCAAGACATTAGAAGACGATTTGCACAGGCTGAAATTGAAAATTCAAAATTCACCTCATTGCGGCCCGTGGTTGACGCTAATGAAGAGCAAATGAAAGTGTAAAAAAGCTACCACAAAAACGATTACCACGCAAGAAATTTGACATTGACAGTGAATTGTGTCGAAAAAACAGACAAAACATTTTCTTATCGAGGAAGTCACTGAAAACTAGGCCAAATGTTTTCAAAATTTTAAAAATTCGAAAGCTTCACGTCTCGGCAAAATGAAATTGATGTCCCTGAAGAAACTGCGACCATGAGCGCTCCGTGTGTTTACAACAATATTCAACAACTGTTTCAAAACATCTTTCCAAACTCTTGAAAAGAAGCGACAGTCGTAATGATACCCAGACCAGGAAAGGATCACTCAGACTCCATTTTTATTGCCCGATCTCACTTGAGATGGACAATCATAGACAAACTCTTCAAACTAATCCTCAGAATGCATCTGATAGAGATCATTTCATGTAAGAAGTACATAATGCGCACAAACGCGTTTTCGTCGGACAAGTCCATATTCAAATTTTTAAGGGAGGTTTGAGTCCAGCGGCGTACAGACCCATCAACCACGTAGAATCCATGCTCTCATTGTTATTTTTAACCTAACCCCGTTAGTGTTCAGAAGTGTTTTGTTCCTGTTAGTTCCTTTCGCTGTGTATCGTTCTATTTTTCTAACAAATCTGTTCTTTTCAGAGCAACAAGTGCATTGTTCATTCTTTGCATTAATATAGCGACTATAGCGACCCCTTAGCTAATCGAATGTTTCTATGCCACTGATCATCAGCTGACTAGCGTCGTACGGTCAGATTTGTCAGATGAATCATCAATTATGTACTTCTTAGATGAAATGATCTCTACATCTCTTCGAAGCCAATCGCCTCTTCCCACGTCAACAGTTCAGTTTCCGAGTACAACGTTCTACCATGAATCCTATTCTAGAACTCCATACAGACTAGTCCTGGCACGCCAACTTGCAAGACTGCACTCTCGCTGTCTTCCTAGACATCGAGAGAGCATTTGACAAGATTTGGCATCTAAAAACTTCACAAAATCAAGCCCCAATGCGCCAACTAAATGGATTCATTCTTTGCTAACAGTATTAGCAGAGTGAAAGTTGGCAACTATCCCTCCAATTCTTTTCAAATCAAAGCCGGAATCCCACAAGGTTCCGTGCTTCCACCATTATTGTACGTAACCTACTCTTCTGATTTTCCTGTTGCACGTAACCCGCTTACAAAAACCTGATTATTTTCCTCGAAAATTCCATTGTAAGTATGAAAAAACTATCTTCAAAATGTTTCAGTTTATTTATTTTTTATTGCTAAGTATGTGATCTTCTTGCATTTAACGATTCTAACGTTCTCGCCAAGGCGACCTTTTTTAAAGTAGGTTTTTATTGTTATTATTCGTTCCTTGTCCAGTGTCCATCACTCTCAAGTAGCTGAGGTCCGGCGCAGAGCACAAAATGAAGCCACGCCACCCATTAATGAGGATATCGATCGTTGACAAGACAATTGAGACGCGAAAAAAGTTCCTCATAAGTCTGATGACACCTGTTCTTTTTATGATTTCAGTTCTTATTCCAGGCTTGACCGAGAGGTTCCATGAGTATTCGTTGGGTCCGGCGCAAAGCACAAAATAACCCATTCATGAAGAAATGGACCGTTGACAAACAGCTTACGCGTGAAAAGACTTTCTCATAAGTCGACGACATGTTTTTTTATTCTTCCCGATATTAATTCTAGACTTGACCGAGCGTGAGGGGTCAATTTAACAGGGGGGACAACTCAAATCTTTGTAGGATCACATAGTTGGCATCTCAAATGCTTTCAAAGTTGTTTCATGTTCATACATTTATGTACTCGTATTCAGCTTAGTCACTTTTCTGTTGGTCAAATTTCAATTCACTGCAAGTTAAACTTCATTCAGTAAAAAGCACAACAAGAGTATGGAATAATGGAATTTTTTTCTTTTCTGTAAACTCGCATAGTAAATGTTTACACTGATTGTTTTTTTTTTCTGTGTGGTACCCTGTTCGTCTTTGGAATTTTTTGAACAATTTCATCCTGTAACAAAGATTTTTTGGGAAAATGCATAAACGCACAACTGTAGAGGCATTTTTATTACATTCGCCTTAAATCAGGATCATGTCTGTGTTCTCATCGTTCGAATACATTTTAATAGTCGTATTTTAACTTTTTCGTAAATGTCAGTTGACAAAAAAAATTATTGAAAGCAAAGCTATCATGGATTCATAATTTCATATTTTTTTTAACCCCTATTATTAAAATGTTTCCCAAATCGAAAGATAAAAAAAGGACAAAGGAAAACAATTTTATTTAATGAAACATTTAGAACTTAAATTGTAAATTTTAAACTAAGGACGTGGACAAATATTTTGTTGTTTTAAATGCTCCAACTGTTTGCTAAATGTCGTTAATTAAACAGTAACCTAGTCGGTCTCTAATGGCCGTTTGCACCGACGTTCCTTATATTTAAACCAAGCTTAAAAACAATTGTTGCTATGATTTTAATAATTGTAACTAAGGTTTTAAGCTTTTCTTAATTTTAAACTACGACGGTGCAAACGGCTATAAGATGATCGAATAATAAAATTATTCATATTGAAACGTTTCTATTTCCTTGACTTTTCCTCGATGAAACTTGCCTCCCTCATTTGGTGTATTCTTGGTTGCCGCATTCCCTCTGATGAATATTTTGCGAAAAAATACGAAACAAAAATAGTGAGAAAAGAAATATTTATGGATCCTACGTTGTGTTTTATTTTTCATTTTGTTTAATTAGGTTCTAACGAGAGGCCATACCTTCGGAAGGTTTTTCAAAAATAGAATTAAAACGATTGAGCACAATTCACTTAAATTTTATTTAACAAATAATCGAGTGTGGTGGTGGTTGGTCCCAACAAACAGTGTGAATAAATCGGTGAGTTTAATAAAGACGTTGGTGTATATTTAACTCACGTAGATTTGATTCGCGGCTCGCGAATTGAGATTTGACTCATGAATAAATGACTGAGCTGGGCAAATACAGAAGTTTCGGGCGCGAATAGCATTACACGAGTTTGAGATGCGAACTATGTGATCCGATCTAGATTTAAATTATCCCACAATTTAATTGAACCCGACGCGATGCCCTGGAAACATTCAGTCAAAGCCTGGTGTACTCCAGTGATTGAAAATAAAAGGGAAAAAGGTTCTAACAGACTTATAGGGTACCTCTCTTCACGTGTCAGTTGACCTATAGTGCATTCATTTTAAATGTTGGGTTTTGTAATAAAACCTGCCTGCTTTGACACTTGTCCGAAACTCAGTGAATCTAAAACTGTGTTCAATATATTCGGGTCCAAAATTAAAGAATGGTGGGATCGAGATCAACTTTTAGAAGACCAAGTGAAACCATTAACATTTGTTGCCAATACTGGTGAATCATCTAGTGAATTTGATTAAGATGACGATTAATTTTTTATTTGTTTACGTATTTTATTATTTATTTTTTACTTACTTTAAAAGATACATGTAATGGATACTTTACTAATTACTCTTATTTCTTTATTAAGTAATCTTATTTGTCAAATACATTATTTAAAATCAACAATCTCTTTACATTTTTTTGGTCACTGATCACAAAATGTGTTTTAATTTTTTTTACTTGTGGATATTTTAACGTCTCTTTCTTTTGCTCGTCGATAAGATGGTGAAAGTACCAGTACCAGTTTTATATGAACAGAGGGATTCCTACTTTACGGTACCGATACAATGAAAATTTGCCGCTTTCGTAATTTATGGTGTTTTGAGTTTACAACTTTACCCAACGTTTAAAATGAATGCCCTATAGTTTGGTCACTGTCCCGTTTACGGGTGACGCAGCTATTTGTGCACTTACGCCGGACCACAGCTAATTGAGTGCGACGGACATTGGCGGTAGCTTCCCCGACGGCGAAGGCTCCCAAGTGGTGGATAATTAATGAGGCTATTTTATAATAAGTTAGTAATAGATCGCCTTGGCGAGAACACGTTTCCCCAATCGGTAAATGCAAGAAGGTCACATACTTCGCGATAAAGACTTTAATCCAAGAATCTAAAGAGTCACGTGGTCGTCAAATGCTCAAAGAAAATAATACAATCTTTACTTTAGAACGATAAAGAACTAAATGCTGTTTGACTAATTAGATCGCGACTACAAATAATGTACATGAATTAGAGAAATAATTTACCTTGTAAATGTAAAGCACGTGGTCACAAAATGGCTGCTGGAAGTACCGAACGTACCTTCGGCTACTTTGGAGATCAAACCCCGAATGAATCAAAAAAGCCTTGTTTCCCGTTCCGCATCCGGTTTTATCATTTCTGACGCACCCCACTTTCGCAACCCCTACTTGACCAAAGTGGCCAATCAGCTCGGTTCTACTTTTCGCCGATCGCGTCACCTTTTCGATACCTCTAAAATTACAGTTTCCGTTTTCCACCATTATTTTAAATGTTTAAAGTTAGACTTTTGATAGGACCAGACCGAATGTACATAATTTATTGTTGAATTAGAACTCTGAAAAAGAACATTACTGACTCTATACAATAATAAACCTCAACATTGTAGTGACCCAGTTTAAAATTTAAATTTTAATTCCCGGTACCGCCACGAGAGCGCGCCAAATGTGAAGGTACTAGCGGCTAGATTAGGAACTAAGGGATGGGGTTGGCAATCCTGGGGAGTTGGCGAAGCTGAGGAAGAGCGGAAATATAGCGGGGATGAAGCGGTCTCTCGCGCGGGTGGATTATTTTGAAACCTAAATTGGGCTTGAAACGCTGTGATGCAAGTGCCATGTCATGCAACTAAATTCCGTTGATCTGCTACTTCTAAAAATTGTTCTGCAAAACTGTTATAATTAATAATTAATTCGTAATTTTCATTCTCTCTCTCTCTCTCACTCACACCTCTGATTTCTACGACTACCTGACTTTACCGTTACCCTGCTGTCTGTTTTCTACCGACTCCCTTTTTGCTATGCCTTGTTACTTTTCTAACTAAGTGCAAACGATTCTAGTTATTTTCTACGATAAAGCCCTCTGTTTCTAATTTGCAATTCTCGCCCTTTACTTACAAATATGCCATAAATTTGAGAATGCTAAAAAAGGTAAATTAACCTAATGAACATTGATTTGGTGGTTCTCTCAATTTGAAACCTGCTAACATCCAATTCATTAATTTAATTATCCCCTGATTTTAACTGGACTCCCCAAATTGTCGAACGAGTAAATTTGCAATGTTTCTTTACCCATGAAAACTGTTATCTTTGTGTTTTGTTCGGACCGGGCGCGTACCTGCAATTTCAAAGAAAGGTTGGCAGATTTCACTTGCGGAATGTGGTACCACTCAATTTACAACTGACCAGCATTTCCGTCGCAAATGAACGGTTTTTAAAACATTTCGTTGAAATTATTTTAAAAATTAAAATTCTTAATTTATCGAACCTACTAAAACCGGTACAATATTACAGGGTGTTTGAAAATTGCTAGTACAAAAAAAAAAAACTGTGGCATCTAGAAGCCCTAAGAAATCCAAAAAACCAATTTTTATTTTTTTTAAACAAAAGGGATAAAGTAACCCTATCCCAGCATATTTTACGCCTCAGGCGGGGCAGTATTTTTTAAACCTTGGTAACCAAGCGTGATAATGAAGGACTATACAACAATATGAAAAATAAATATTTTTTTGCAAGATTTTGGCAACTAACAATGGTACTAACAATTTTAACCCAATTTTTAGTAATTTTTATCTCGAAAACTAGAGGACTTTTATTAATTTTTTTTTTGCCGATGACTTTAACTCACCATCACCAATTACCAGTATTTTTTTGTACTAGCAATTTTCAAACACCCTGTATAATAAATAAAAATTGTCCAGTAATATGAACTCCCAAAATTGCTGCCCATAAATTCACCTTTTGGGGCCATTGTGTGTGTTTCTTGAAAAAAAAAAACACCAGAACCTGTAAAAAATTAAGTGCGCGAAAAATCATTTTGAAATTAGTAGAACTCAGTAGAAAAACCGTTAACACGAAATAAAGTTTACCCCATGTAAATCCCTATGGTTCTTCGAAAAATAGTAGTTTATTTGACGAGTTCTTGTGCAAATTGGTGAAAAAGTGCTAAGAAGAATAGTTTTGACTATTCCATTCACCTCATTTGTAAAAAAATAAACATTCAAATAAAATCCTGGGCTGGGAAAGCGTTGAAAACCGTAAAGTGTTATGCTTTTTTAAAGTGTAGATTGACCTCTAACCTAAAATTTAGAGCCAAAAAATTTTTCGTTTATCTTCCTTTACAGTGTTTTACATTAGTACATTAATAGAATAACTTAACGATTCCTATTTTCGAAGCAAATATCTAAGGGCACCCTTTGCTGAAATCAAACATGTTCAATTATGTCCCGATTAAACATAAACAAATGTCATTCGTGTCAAACGGCTGGAAATTCAAACTTTACACTGTTCTAAACGGTTTAATTTTTCCAACGCCTACTCAGCCCAGGATTTTATTGAACACTCGATAAATGTAAACTATTCTGTACCAGTAAAATTACACTTTTGTAAAAAAAAACACTTTGAAATTAAATGATAAAATTAATTTTCGGAAAAAAAAATGTTTTTCTTATATTTATTTAAATTTTTATTTCGTTATTCGATAATCGGGCCGTTTCCTCTAAATCTTGTTCAAAAAACTTCGACGTACATTCTAAATAACATTTCCAACGAATCATTTGACAATCGCAGCATTTACTATTAAGGCGTTGTCATTTGTGTTTAGATTCAGAAGATAAACGTCTTGAATAAACAAAAATAAAGTTCTAAAAGAGTTTGTCAAATATTTACAAATGATACGATAAACCCAAGTTTAAGAATGTTTCACCTAGGAAAGATTTACGTAGGGTGAAGTGAGGAAATATTGATCACATAGGCATTTCCGATTACTGCAGGACTGAGAAAACCAGAAAAATGGACGTAATCTGCTTAGTACTGATCTTTAGGGAAACACATCTGAAACTTTTTCTGTAGGGGCGAAGTCGTTAAGACTATTCACTGATACTAAGAGCGAGGTTTTAATCGTTCATTTTTTTCTAAGGAAGTATTTAGTATACAATCTAACCAGATATGTAACAACACATTTTCCACTAATTTCAATAATTATTGCAGTTTGTGAGGGCGGATGGTAATGAATTTTATAAATAATATACAATGCACTTCTAAAAATTGCAGTTCGGGGTAAGTCGGATCAGTTTTGCTCCCTTTTGTTGAAGTGTTTAGGAGGACAGCAGATGACATCCAGTCATACATTATTATAGGTCCGTGCTCTTCTTCAATAGTTACGCTGGTCGTTTGTAGTATTCCTTGGTGAATTTTTCCCTTTCATAATGTTTTATACTTTCTCGCATGATAATGGCAGTTCCTCCATGTGCTTTGTCACTTGGGTGCTCGCTTGGGTGTCTCTTATACATACCTATGTAATTTGTATTTAGAAATCCGCAAGTAGTGCTTTTCTGAGTAGTGCGTTTCAGAGATCACCATCATGTCTATGTTTTGGTCATATAAGAATGTTTTAAGTTCTTGGGCATGTTGCTGAAGGCTGTTGGCATTGCATATATGTAGCTATTTTCTATTTTTGATGCTCTAATAGCAGAGCTAATTTACTGACGACAGTGGTAAGTAAGTTGAGCGTTGTACTTATTTGCGCCATAAACTTACATACAAATCATTTCTTCGAGTTTAATAATTGCCGGTACTGTTAATATTCTATTCTTAGTAATTTTTATCGCAGAGACTGACCTGATATTGTTATCACCTCGCGCGTGCACTACTTGTATATCGGTTCGGAAAAAAAACATCCGTTCTGCACTCTGACAAACACACGATTAAATAATTACTATCTTTATTCTGTGTGGCTAATTAACAAATTCTTAAAAGCAAAATTCGCCAAATGGTTGAATTCAAATTTTTGCAAATTTTTATAATGTTTCAATTGAAGAAAACTCTCCAAAAATGGCAGTAGTCGAATGTGATAAGAGTGTAACTGTCAAATTTGGTCAGTTCAATTAAATTTAGTCTAACTGTGCCGGTTAGCAGGGTATTCTACATAAATGATATCAGAATCAATTATTTAAAAGCAATAACGATATGCGGCCCATGTGAAAATTCGGTCGATTTCAATTTAGCCTGGCCAATTATGCAAAATAAATGTCGTACCGTCATCATCATGTAATCGTAATATAGTGGCACTAATCTCGCATTGGCCATTTCCGTTTACGATCGAGTTTTAATAATCGAAGGCCTGAGATCGTCCCACCCCCAGAAAAACACGGCGAACCGCCGCGCCTCACCCGTCCAAAGCCCGGCTTACTCCGATTTTTTTTCCAAATATGATAACACGGGGGTTATAAGTAAATCCCATTGTATTACAGGTACGGGATAAGGGATGATAAAGGCATGCGCGACGTTCGGACGCTAGTGGGGGCGAGACCTGAGAAGCGCCAGTATCAAGGGTGCTATGACGAAAGCGTCATCACAGTTGGCCAAGATCGATAATAAATTAGTCCGAAAATCGGGAAAGTGTCCAGCAGTGTGAAGACAGTCCGAAGACTGCGTCCGGTCGGGGATGGCGAAGTTGTGAGTTTCGGTGGAGTGGCGAAGCGACACCCCCGACTTGAATAAAGTTTGTTCTGTAAATGTTTTCATAGTTAATAAGGCAGGGCAACGAGACAATCGGCAGGATCGCAATGTTCAGCCGGTCGTGATCACAAACTCGCCACATCCAGTGCGGTCAGAACTGACTCCCGGAACGGTCCTAAATGCGTCTCGGTGGATTGGGAGTAGCGCGGGGATTTCCGGTTATGACTTGAAGTGAGTGTGTGGTATTTTTGGTGATTGAAAATTTAACTTCCGTGATGCTCGCCCGGATTCTAGTCAGGATGCTCGTTCTTTCTCGATGTGTGTTTCTTTTTGCTTTACTCGCACCGGATTATGCTAACGCCGGCAAAGATGGTAAGTCCACGAGCGTGCAGTGTCCTCGCGGCTGTCTTCATGCCCCGGAATGAATTAATAATTGGGGAGTGAATGGAGCAGCGCACTTAGAAATTTTTCGCATGAAATATTCACCGACAAAGTACTCCGGCTAATGCGGGATATTTACAGCGGAGGGGTATGATTTTTGGGGTGTCGGCCAATTTAAAAATAGGCATGTACGGGCACACGATTTCCTTGTGAATTAAAAAATATATGTATATATAACACGATTCGTGTCCTAACAAGTGACATATAGCTAAAATAACTCACGTTCTTGGAGCTAATTAACTGCAGCACTGGCAACTCAAGTTTTTTTAAAGTTCGTTTCGGAATTGGTGATGATTTTTTAATATGTCAGGTGAAAGCACAAAGTGCGAAAATGTTCTACTTTGTTAAATTTTATTCAATTTCATAGATTTTAGAGCGGATTAAGCAAAAATAACTTTAGATCAAGTAAACCTTACTTGCAAACTCTTATTTTTGGCACCGCTTATTATTTGATCAAAATAACAAATTAAGTTCTGGCTTGTGAATCTTTGTTTTGCTCATTTAAGTCTTGTGATCGATAAATGATAAATATGACAGGATAATATTTTTAAAATTTTTATTGCATCTCTTGTGGTTTATCAATGTTTAACAGGGAATGTAATAAACAGATTTTATTGCCATTTTTGATGAAATTAAAGCTTTTAATGGCCTCACTATTTTGCATTTTGGACATCAATTTTGAACTACCGCGAACCGGAATTCCTTTGGTAAAGTTGTTCCGTTTGTTTAGTAGGTAATATGCATGAAAATAAACCATATTGATTCGTAAAAACAATTAAACATTTGAATGAAATGAAAGGTTTAAATTTATTATTTATTGACGACAAAACAACTTTAGTAACATGTAAATGTCAACAGGTTACTTGGTTTTTCCTTCCTATTTAATTTTGGAAACTTTCTATGTTCGCAACAATATTTCATAAAGTCCCTTAAAAAATTTGATTTCAGTAAACTACTCGTTGGAAATATTTTAGTTCGAATAAAGCCCAAAACAGTTCAACAGCTTCGCTGTGAGTGACACATTGTTTGTTTTGTTCTACCGGTTCAATACGCTGGGCTTTTAATTCATCACTGATTTCTCTAGTAAAGCGTGTAAAAGTCATATTCGGTCAAAATAGCGTAACTGAACTAATCATGAAGGACCAGACGTCTATCGACGCATTTTTGCAAATGTCTTTTTATACAGGGTATTTCACGTGTGATAATGAGCACGACGAAATTAAAAATGCAACTCACAATACATTTGGAACGGAAAGCTGGATTTTACCGCGTCCTCATCCAGATTTACGTTGCAAATGTATTGTGGGTTGCATTTTTAATTCCGTCGTGCGCATTATCACTCGTGAAATACCCTCTATTTACTTGCACTTGAAAAATTCCTACACCTTCCCTTGTTTATCAATTTCTTGACATGCAGTTTCCATTTAAGAGTTTTTTTGTAGTCTTATTTACTCACAATTAGTCATCTGTCAAGTTGAGATTCTTCCTTTGAATATTGTAAACACGACTAAAAATATTGTCCGAGATAAAAATCAAATTCTGATTGTCCTATACTGCTGCTGCTGCCTGCTGTGTGTTTATCTTTTTATCTATGGAATTTTCTTTCGTTCACGACAACTTTTGCAACAATTGTAATGTTTTTTTTTCACAAATTGTTGGTATCAGTACATGACTCCAGGCGTATTCATCTTAGGGCAATCGAATTATTATGGGCGATTTTATACAAAGTGTGAATGCGAGGCTAATCGATTTTAGTACTAACCAGATAAGCTTCTTTAGAAATATACATTACTTTGTATACATTTTGTACCTTTAACAATGTCTAATAAAAAAAATCAGGCCAATTCTACTAAGAATGCATGGTTTTCCATATACATGTTTTTATATTATACTAGCCTCTAGTGACGTACCTAACATAGTAAAATAAAATAGTCTAACCATGACACTGGTGATTTTTGATTAAGACAAGATTAAAATTTCAGAATAAATTTTATAATTGTGATAAAATAATTCTTAAACTGTTACATCATCTCTAGAGAAGTTTCAATTAATACAGGCTGTCCCAGAACTGGCGTAGATCCCGTTAACCACGTGCTCCGCTCTTTCTGCTGAGAAAGATTTCACTAGAATGCTTTTGTTTAACCTTATAGTTTTTAAACTACAGCAATTTTAAGTTAGCCAATCACAACAGAAAGATCACAGATAAATCTACCGTGAGCTGTTGTTTCCTAGGAAACGCATGGTTTGAATTCATATTTGTCTACGATGATTGGTTAAATTAAAATCGTTGTAACTTAAAAACAAAATGGATTTAAACAATTTTTCTTGCAGAATCCATTTCAGAATAAATATTTACATTTGCAGTTAACAGCATGTACGCCAGTTCTGGGACACTCTGTATATGACAATATTTTAAACCCTTTAAATAAGAAAATTCCTTAAACTATTACAAGCCTACAAGATGAACCCAAGTTGTGTTTTAGTAACTCAAATATTTTTTATTTTCTAAAATAAATAATAAACCATCTTCAAACTCACTATTTCCTTCTATTAATTTTTAACGAAGCTACCTAGAGATACTATTGAACAGAGAACAAACCATAAAAATATTGGATCAAAGAAACTTGTCACAATTGTTGGAAAAAATATATGTACGAGTCTAATATGTACAGGGTTATTATAAATGTTTGTAGTCCAAGTAGGCGTAAAAACTGAATGTAAAATTTATGGTTGCCGCTCAATATAAAAAACATCAAAATGATGTGAATAAGTGAGTACACATCTAAAAATGACAGTGACAGCGACAAAAATTGACAGTTCACATGAAAGCGGCAAAAATTTCATAACATGGGCATGGCCTGCTTCGACTACAATCATTTATAATAACCCTGTATAAGTATTGTTATACATAAGTGCTATAACACATTTTATCAACTGATTTATTACCACATGACACCGGGAGTTGTTTTTTTAATTTTCCAAAATAACAGATCCACGTAGTGACTTTTGATAAGCTAGTGTGCTTTTGAAAATCGTTCCCAAACCGTGCCGCGGCCTAATTAAACCACTCTGTATGCAATTATTCGAGTGATGGATTCGGGAATAAAGAAGCCTCAGCGGCGCTTCCGCGCTAATGACTGCGAAATTTCGAATGGCAATATGGTTTTTATTACGAGCTAATGAAGTCTAAAATGAAGCCGATAAAAAATCGTCTTCATAATTGTAAATCTCCAGGCCAAGTCGGCTGTTGAGCGAATCATCCGTCGAAAATAGCCCCGCCTTTCTGACCTCCTAATTACGGTCGAAAATTAAAAAGTTTCGGATCCATCAGCATTTACTTTTCTGTTTTGGCTTTTTTGTCTCGTGAATAATTAACGCTCTAATGGCGGCCAAGTCCACCGAATTAAAAAGTCCCCGTCTCGCCAATCGAAACTGTCGGATTAATCCCACTGCTGACAATGCCCGTCCTGTCGATTTTTCGATTCAATTTAGTGTCGTTAGTGTCAATTAATCAAGACGTCTTGTCACCGTTGCCTTTCGATATCCAATCATATTCGAACATGATCGAAGCTTTCCTATCGCACTTGGAGAAAATTAGTTCTCGGGCTCGCTGACAAATATTAATTTTTTTTCACTTTAACCCTAAAAATTTTTTGAAAGCTTTCACAGGTCGAGTAGAAAAATGTAACTTCGTTAACTGAATTAAATTAGCTTTTCATGCTTCGGTTTTATGTTCGATTCCTTAAGGTCTGCTAGTTATAAAATTGAAAGCGGCGAAACTAATTGGATTTTTTCCGGGTTCACTCTTAAAACCGTAAATTCAATAGAAACCGTCACGACGAGACCGGGTGCAGAGTTTAGCGCAACTTTAAATAAACACTCAATTAGTTCATGTTTAAATTCAGGTGGAGTTTCACAAATAAAATGAATCAAACTAGTGTCGGATCGCGTTTTTAATGAATGCAAATAAACTCTACAAAGTGGAACGTATCCGTTGTCGCAGGCCACGTTTTTTCACAAATCTCAGTTGTTTAAACGTGATAGTCACAAACGCGACCACACTCACAAATTCGTCCCAATCCAATCAAGTGAATTTGTGTAACACATTTATGTTTTTCTCTTGCAACTAATACTTAGCATCTTATGTTTGTAACATATTTTATTGTGTTTTGAATGTATTGTTTAGTATTGTAAATATTTAATAATAGTTTGTTATTATTTTATTAAGTATTAAATTTGTAATATTATAAACTTTAAAATTCATTTCTCACGCTTTCATTCTCTCTAAAGGGATTTGAATTTTTAGAACTGACCACCAACTACCTAATAAGATTCGTTAATTTCTGTGTAACTTTATTTGCATTGTCCCCACGCTTGAGAATAGTACTCGTGCTGCGCACTCGTGATATTCAAATTCAACCGTGAGTGATATTCGTGACAGCATCACAAAAATAGTCGACATAACTTTGCCAACTCGTGGTATTATATGTGATTATCGTTCACAAACTCGTCAATGCTCACAAATTGGAAATTTCTTCATGAATCTTTGAATATAACCGTTGTTTCTTTTCACAATATTGCAACAACGCACAATACTCAAATCAACTTATGCATTACCTCGCCTAGTTGCGATGCATCTCAACGGTTGTTTGCATATTAAAATGCCTCATTCCGACTCAATATTCATCTCGAACAGAAAGGAAATAATTTTATTCAGAAGTATATGTCAAAATATGCGCATACTTATGGTTTAAAATTCATAAGAGACTTACATGCTTGATGGATAAAATAAAATAACGTTTTATATGCAAATATACCGTGATTATAAAGTGAAATTAAAGAGACACCATCTGGAGTCTTTTAATTATTAAACGCTCCACTTCTTATTTCGGCAAGTGCGTGTTTTGACGTTTGTGCGTCGACTAACGCCCTCTAGATCGATTGGATTGACCACTGGACATTTCAAAGCCGTGCTCTCGAGCATAAACTTCGCTCCAAATGGACACCATCCTAAAATTATCTGTTTATTTAAATTGAATTAGTTGTAAGGGTTACGAGGTGTTTTATGGATGGCAATCACGCTATTTTCATGTTAATCGTAAAATATAATGTGATGTGCAGGTGTATGGAAATTTACAAGATACCAATAGCTAATTTGACGTTTTATGACCTCTCGGGGTATATCTAATTGAAAAGAGCGCGATATAAAAGCGGTTTAAGGGATGATAAAATTTTAAGAGACAGTTGTCACAGGAATGTCCCGGATAATGATCGCTTAACATGCTATTGGAAACATATATTTGTCCAGAGTTTGATAGCTTCAGGTTGACTTCCTTATTCTTCTCTGACGAGCAGTTTTTTCTCGGACCTAGCCCTTGTTGGCAAATAATAAATTAAGAAATAGATAATAGTGGCAGCTAATCACTTGGCATTACGAGGAGTGCTGCGTCTTCTCCTCGAGTTTCTTGACTCCGCCGCGACATAATTCTCTGTCTTTTTATCTGCGTTTTCAGATCTAACGTTCCCTCAGATAATCCTGAATTGTTGCACACTCTAATGCTGTAATTTTTTGTTGTGTACAGAGTGCCAACGAAACTCAGACAATTTCTTTTATCTCAATTGACGTCCACCAAAGTAGATGGAGGCGCGTGATACCCAAACTGATTACTCTGCCATGCCGCTGTTTTCACTCCTCCGTACTAATTTTTTAGTTCTAAAGAGTAAACAGACAGATCAAGTAAAAAACTGTGATGATAACATTTATCAGGAAGGTTGGTAGATTGAATCGTACAAGTGTCAACTGTCTATTTCTATTTAAAAATAAATTTGTGAGTTTGTGACCAACTATTCTAATCAGTTTGAAACGAAAGTTGAGAACGGTTCTCATTTTGCCAGTTGTTGACAACTGAAACTCGTACGATTCAATCTACGACTCGAGTTTTGGATTTCATGGTCTGCTGATCACAATACACTGAAAGTACGAACGTCACGCACACTGGTTATGATTTTTTGATGTTCATTAAGAGGTAACATTGAAACGGTGAAGAAGATCTTCCCGATCGATGGTTTACGACTTTAACCATTAATATTCACGCCCCCAAGTGATATCGTTCTTGTATCTTGTCAGTGGCGGTGTTTATTATTGATAGACTTATTAATCGTTGAGTTTGCGACCCTGTCAGATGTTCGTCATCTCGAGTCACCATCTAATAAAATTAATATTTATTGGAGATGAGCAGCTTGACCGAATTCGCAACAAATTTCAGAATTTCATTATTCTTTAATATTTGGTCCTGAATAAAATATGAATGGTCATATTTTTGCGACAATTTATGAGCAGGTTAAGTTTACATTTGGGTGTGATTTATAGAAGAGGGCAGTATAGGTTTCGGATGAAATTTTTAGTGTACTTGTTGTGTCTTTCTCAGTGAGACTAAAAATAAAATCTGGATAGTAACTTATCAGACCCAGCCGCAAGCATAAAAACTGTTTGTATTTTTGTTTGAGTATTTATTTGGTTTCCATTCAATTGCAAGAGACAACACGAAAACTGCGAATTGAATTATTTCATAATATGCTTTGAAGGGCTACAAGAACAATGAATATTTGTATTTTTGAGATAAAATATTTTCGCAAATGCTTTCAAAAAATTCTTTTTAAATTATTATTTGTTCTTCACAGTTGGCGTTCACAATAGATACAATGGACACAATTATATTTGAATAATTGTCTTCAAAATTGTAACAAACCATTTTATGTTATAAAATAATAATTCCGCTGAGGCTTTTTATATATGTACTATAATTTATGGGATAAAAATGAACTTTTTTATTAAAAATAATTTTAAATGATGTTCATAATTGTTTCCTAATTCTATCTTTGGTCTCAATGATTGTTTCTGTTGATGAAAAATGGAAATATATTTTTTTAAATTTTATCAAAGAATAATAGTATATTATGCAACAAGGATAATAAACGTCTTTTTAGTCAAGAGTTTTATTAGGCACGAGCGCGAGCGTAGCGACTGTTTAATAAAATGATAAAATGCATCACTAAAAATTTTATAAACGAGTTGCATGCTATGCTTTTTTGTGTACAAAAAATTCAAACCTTGTTCAAAGATTTTCTTGAATATCTCAACCTACAATGTATGAGTATTTCAGATGATGTTAAATAAAACTTAATTTGAATGTAAAACATCTTGAATTTTTAATTGCAGACTTAATAATGTAGCAGCAAAAATTAACAGAAATAATTTTTTGTAGTTAAATATTTTACGACTGCATAATTTACAACAAAATTTATCAACGACACTGTAGATAATTTTGCACTTTATTGGAGCAACCTGAGCACCATTATCCCAGCCTTATGAGAAACGCCACCGTCAGGACAATGGTCCTTTATAATGTCCTATGGATGCAGATAGCAGCCTCGTCGTTACGACGTCATTCCCCCTACTTCGTCGTCACACATGTACATTAAAACCACCTGCATTAGATACATAATCCTTACCGACACCGTTGACAACACTAACAGAAACACTAATTAAAATCCATTCGAGGACCTGGAATAATATTTACACATGGCGGCCTAATTAAATTATGTTCCAGCGGTGTAAAAACCTAATTCTCTATAAAAATTAAGGTAATGCCAGTTTCCAGTGATAAATTTAACACCACAGGCAGTTAATAGCGTCGTTCTCATTATTTAGGTGAGCTAAGCAAACACAAACCGGAAATAAAATAAATGTTTGATGGTAATTAAATAGGTGGCTTGGAGAAACCGGAAAATTTTAAGCAAGTGGCGAGCCCGAGGGATGCAGCAGCGAAGTTTCGAGCGAATTGTTCTTCGGTTATTGAAAATTATAAATTTATAGATTCACGTAGCGTGTACGGAAAATAACACTCTAAGTGCTCGAAGGGAGCGGGACATTCGATAGGATACCACTCGCACTGACTTTTTAATATAAGGTCATCTTCCTGCCATTGGTTCGGTTGTGCGGGAGGGAAAAAGTTTCAGCACAGCGGGTTTTGAAAATATAGCGGTCAGTGGCTGGTGCAAATTCAAAGAATAATAATTTGCCCAAAATTATATAATCATTATATTCAAAACTGCACAAAACTTAAAATATGTATATATAAATATAAACATATAAACTTCGCAGCTAAGCTCCGCCTACAGGTCCTTCTCGTCTGATTTTCATTCTACCTGACTAAAACCTTTTAAATGCTACGCCACTGGCTTTTTCGTTTCTGTATCCAGCTAGACACGAAGCTCCATTCGGTATACGCCGGAATTTATCAATTAAGAATTTCCCAACTGTAATTATGTAACAAGGGACTAAAACGTGTCTTTCAGTATAAGTTTTGCGCAAGCGCAACGCCGGCAGTAATTACATGAGTAAGCCTAAGTGTTTTTCTTTTCGAAAATAACTCGGACAAGTCCGATCAGTTTCATCTTTAGTTCCCTTTCTGCTTATGTGTAATGGCGTCATCACTATTTTTTTTAAATACCAATCCCGAATTCTTTTTGCAAAACTGCATAGACTGTTAAATTTTTATTTATGCCGATGTACCATGTATGACCTTAGTTCCTGAGACATACATTATATTATGATAAAATTAAAATCGTGTAGCAGAACCGTTAAAAAGAATGTAAAAATAATTGTTGCAAAAAAATCAAACAGAAAAAGAACAAAGTCAGGAAATTCATACAAAGTTTTCCAATAAAGGTGCGCCTTAACGTAGATAGGAGTTATTTAAAACTTAGAAAGAAATATAAAAATAGAGTGTTAAAATATATGTACTTACAAAAAAATGTCGTTAACAAATAGTAGTTTATTTAACGAGTTTCTGTGGTTTTTGGCAGGAGTGGACCAGTTTAAAATGTGAATGAAACGCTTTTTTGTTCAACGTGCCCCTTGAAGGCTCTAAATCGCTTAAAATCTTTAAAATTGGCTTGACGTTTTGTTTTGAAAAGTTGCGACATTTATCAAAATCCGTTCACACAGGAGAAAATTCTCAAATTCTGACAGTGTCGACCAAAAACAGTGTTTTTCTATAATTGATTCAAAAAATTGAAATTCACGCATAGTTATCTGTGCATGAAGTGGGTCATTTTCTTACGTGTCTTTTTTTTACATTGTTAGTAAGATCGAAACCATAGAAACCATACAAAACAGTGTGTGAAATGCAATTTCATGCATACGACTATTTCTGTTTTTCATTTCACCCACTGTTTTTTATTAGTTACCTAGCAACATGGTCACTGCATTGAAACTTCAGAGTTCCTTCAAAAATTTGAATTTTTAATTTCAATTTTTTGAATCAATTATAGAAAAAATATTGTTTATATTTCGTGCGCGAAGATGTTTTTGTGCATTCAAAGGCTTATACTGCCTCGACCTTCGTCTCGGCGTAAAAGACCTTTTCATGCACAAAAAAACACTCTCTTCGCGCACTTAATATAAAAATAACTATTTTCTACAAGCGTCAAAAAAACGTGACATTTTTGCATCGTCATCAAGTCGCAAAGTTTCTCAGTTTTTCAGATGTTAAAAAAACGATTTTTTTTTCATGTGTGAAAAAATGTTCTTGAATTTTCTTTTATTTTTTCACGTGTTAAAAAAACGATTTTTTTTTCACGTGTGAAAAAATGTAATCTTCATTTAGGCGTTTCCTGAGTTACAATGATTTGACACAATACTTGATAGGACTTTGATTTTCTTCATCTAATTTGCCTTCAAAAATCAAATTCTTTTTTTGACGGTTGTAGATAAAATAGTGTTTGTATTTTGTGGCGAAATTTGTGTTTTGTTGGCGCACTTAATACGAAAATAACTGTTCAACATATGTATTTATAGCCTAGCTTCATCATCTGTCAAACGATATTTATTCAGCGACCAAGGTATGATTTGAATTATTTGTTAAAAAAAAAAACGGTTTATTTTATATCATCGCGAGCTTTCTAGATGCTACGGCATGGTATTTTAAATTTCCACTAAAATAATGATCAAAGTGAGATTATCTATTCGAAAGGAATGTCAAACCATACCAACTAAAATGGACTTGAGTTTGAAAAAGAGAAAAAGAACATGACCTGTTAATAAAGATTGCATTATTGTAAATAATTGTAAAAAATTAGAAGCAAAAGCAAAAAAGAGAGTGAAAATAACACTTAAAAATTGTCAGTCAGGATGATGCAGAAATATAGCTATTAAGACAACAAGGGTTTTATAGACGATTTAAAAATCGAGATCGTAGTTTAAATCAGAGCGACCGCAGGGAGCGAGGATTTAATAGATCGAGATTTTTAAACTATAAAACACGCGTTGTCTTCAAGATTTTTTCTAACACTAACATCTTATCAGAAATTTTAATAAATTCATAAATTATTCGAGGCGCGTCACAATACACAAAATGCGGAGGTTGCCGTGGGTACTATGGTAATAATATCAACAAATTTGGAAAAAAACAATTTTTATCGTTGAAATGTGCCAAAACGTTCCAGAAGAAATAAGAAAAAAGGGGCAATTTGTTACCAATGAACTCTAAAAGTGCATACGAAAAGGTGTATGTTTCGTTTCAAGGGCGGAACAATAAAAAAAAGCATCACGGAGGTAACGGAAGATGTCATTTTGGCTTTTCTTGATATGGGGTAAGTGTGTAGAACTTCATTAAAAGTTAATTCACACTACGGCAAGAATGATTTGAAGAAAATGTAAAGATTGCCATTTTCGATGGCCGGGCACTTGCATTGGATGAAACAGCAGAAGTTAAAGAAGAAGATGTTAGGAACAAGAGCACGAAGCTAATATGGCAATTCCAATTCAATAATTGTACTTTTCACTTTTGTGATAATTACTGTAGAAATGATGAATAAAATGTTACTTGAATGATGTGTGTGAGCGTATTTTATGACTCTATAAGATACGTTGCTATTGACGACGTGTCTTATAGAGACAAACGTATTTTATGGGAAACATAAGGTGTGAGCTCAAATGCACCAAGGAAACAGTATAAGATATTACTGTTAGAAAAAAAAATTTAAAACAACTGAATATATTAAAGTAACCAGTAACAATTTTAAGATAAATAGAACATACTGAGTCAAAAAATTACTGTAAAGTCTGAAAATAAATAAAGAAATGTACATTAGCTAACTATGTTTTATGTTTTAGCAAAAAAGCAATATCCACGTTAACTTTGCTCGTTCCTACGCTCGTGCCTAATAAAACTCCTGAATCAAAAGGCGGTAATAAGCCTTAATATTATTTAACAGAGGCAATGGTGTTGCAAAATGTGAAGCTGGCATTATGTTCAACTAACCCGATTTTTGTTATTCTTGTCATCGTGACAGCGATAATAATCAAAATTAAAATTGGGAAAAGAAGCGTGCACCAGAGAGAAGTGCTACCACAAATCAGTTATGCTAGTGCGTCATGATCTGTAAGTTACGAAAAGGGCGAAGGAAACGCCAAACAGCTTGAAAATCTTCAGTTTGACAAACTGACACATCAGTCAAAATGACAATAAATGGTCGCTTGCATTGACTTTTTTGAAATGTCAGAAATTTGCCGGCCTAAATTTATTGTCCGCCATAGTAGGCAACTTAATATTTACGTATGGAATTTCAACACTCGCTGCGTTGTATGAGTGAATTTCCATCTTGAACAACAAGTAATATTACTAATATTTTATACATCTGTTGCATAAATAAATTTTATGCACTAGACTATTGCATGTAAAAATACACTACATCCCAAAGTGCATACAATATCTTTTTTACGACCAATTGGTCGTAGCATTGTTTGAATGTCATCTCATATGATGGTTATGACTTTGTTTCCTTGTTTCCTTACTAAACGCATTCGAAATTTTTTTCCTCTGTAGAAGTACTACAGGAAGACAGAATTATGATTTCTTTGAAGGGATGTTTCTTACCGCAGGCTTCGGGTTGGGCAGTCAACGGAAAAAAACCGACCGAGACGGAAGTGACGCGCTGACGCAAGACGGAAGTGACACGCTGTTGCGAGACTGAAGTCGTCATACCAGCGCACGCGCATCGACTGGCAACAGACTAGAGTGGCAACCCAGTTGAGACAAGTTGACAACATCTTGATAAGACACGACCAATAGAATTTATTAGAGGTTATGCCCGTTTCACATTAGAGCACTTTCCATTCTGTCAAAGAATGACCTTGACGACCAAAATGTATTACCCGCGACTGTACATTTATACAGAAAAGCGTAAGAAGCTTCGTTTCTGTCGTGCGTCCAGTCACCGACACACACCCCTTTTTTTGTTTTACGAGTATTTACGTCCCATGACAAAGTACGTGCAACGGAAATGGTCGTTACAGACATTATGCCCGGCATCTTTTTTAACGGTTTACTTACAGAATTAATTTATTTCAATTAATTAACAAAGTTTCAATCTAAACTTGTCCAAGACAAACTCATTAAAAGTAGCTCTGCAAAAAGTGGTTTGAATTTATACTTTTTGATTTGTCAGCGAATCGACTTTGGTCCAACAAAAAGAATAATTGTTGTTTTCGGTGTTTCGTTGCAAGAATAAAACTGTGTTGAGGATTCTGTCTCCAGGGACTAAAAAGAATCCTTACAATGCAACTATAAAGTTTCACTATCTCCAAGAAAAATATCGTCCGTTCGCTGAAAGTTTGCACAGGCGAGTTTCCCGTTTTTGCATATAAACCAGCCCTTGTACATACATCGTGATCGATCACGGTTAGGTAACGTCCTTTTCGTTACATATTTGTACAACAGCTTTAAAACAATTTTATGAAATTCCTTTCGGCTAATTCTTGAATGCACAGTTTGCCCCTAGGTTTAGGTATTTGCTATAAATTGCCACAGCTACCGAGCAAATTCTCTTCAGACTCATTCTGTGTGCACGAACGGGGTAGAAAAGGAGTGTTGCTGGCGGAGTTGTCAAATTGAAATATTTGTTCCAAGGTTCAAGCTAATTACGTTCCGAAATAAAGTTCTTAAGTAAGTTTTAATTCTGCATGCGGAAATTCAGCCCTAGCGACTCTTCTGCCTGTTGACGTTTTCACTCCAGTTGTAATTATCAAAGATTATATTATTTTACCACCACTTGTTCTATGCACAATTTCTTGCACTTTTAAGTTCACAGAACGGCACAGAATATACCGTGAAAAAATATTTTTATTTTTTGATCGGTTTATTTACACATTTGCGTGGTAAATTTCAGCGCTAAATGTTTTGCAATGTTTACATAACAAGGGTAGAAGTGATGAAGAGAGGTCAAAAAACCGAATTTCAGGCAATTTACATTTATTTTTGTGTTTAAGGATGTAAATGACGCATGTTGATGTGCAAATGACGTTGATGGTCATCAGTGTACAATATCGGTAAAAAGATCACTTTCAAAATTGAAAAATTGTGAAAGAGCGATATTAAAAAAATTATTTAACAGTTGGATAGTTATAAAATTTGTGGTTGTAACAGTCTCAATTTTAAATTTTGTTCTGTCATGGTCTCGATAAAAAAGCGTGTTCCGCGAAATATGTTTGTAGGGGTAGGACACCCCCATAAATATAAATTGGAGGCAAGATATATCCAGAGGTCGAAATAATAAGGGTAAAAAAAGACTGTCATCTCGATGAAACAAAGGAAAAATATTCAAAGAGGTCTTGGAAAGTATCTCTAGTCAATATCTCTTCGTCCGACCGAACGGAAAGAGAATGAAGGTTGGCGTTGTGTAAAACAGCGAACACGTGACCCAGTGACCCGTTTGCTCTAATGGGTAGTTTTTATGTTGAAAGTTAAGAAATAATCCAGTATAAGAGATTTAGTTCGCAGCTGAGTCGGCAATAAACCGTCGCTGTATTTCCGGGCGTTTAAGTAAACAGAAGGGGATCGATGGAAAACGCGAGAAAATGACTGGAATTGAATTCGGATTAAGATTGGCCGGCAGTGTTATTTTGGATGAAAAGTTGCCATTCCGCTCAGACCTGACCCGAATTTCTTGTCTCTGGACCGACATGTTGAGCCCAGGATGGCTCTAGAACTAATTAAGAGCTTGTTTGAGGCAGAGATCTCTTGGATGTAGTTCCTTGGAAGATCCGAAGTAATTGCATTAATGAATGAACAGCGGCTTCTGGTCACCGCGGAAGGCGCCCTACTAATTAAAGAAAACTTTGCCCTTTTGCATTATTAACACGAGACCGGACGTGGTTCCCACGCCGGCCCTTCAGAACAACATACGGTGGACAAACCCGAACAACGAAACACCAAACTTTTCTCTTTTGTAGACACAACGAATCCAAAAGAAAGTAGAATCTGCTTCCTCTAACACTTTTTAAAATAGTCACTGGCTGCAACAAACTTCCCTGCAATTTTCAAATGTACAAATATGTACTGGACATCGTGCAAATATTCTGAAAATGTGCTGAGCATCCGCTAGACTAGACGGTTAAAGTGTAAGTGGGAGTTCTCCTCCTGAGGTGGAGGAGCTCTATGTGTTCAACTTGGAGATGATAATTTCGACATAGTTTCATTTATTAATAATTTGAAAGGCACTAGAGTGAACATGTCACTCGTGTGTGGCGTGACATTCATGCTCAAGTAGCAATACTTGACCCTTGTCCATCACCGTCCATTGCAGGACACGACAATCCACTTAAACGTTAGATTTGCTCATCGCACCATCGATTAATCAGAGCGCAATTGATCTATCACGCGATTTTTATGTCCTAGGTCCAGAAACTACAAGTGTGTAATTATGGAAGTTACAGCAATAAAACAAGAAAACATTTCTAATACGTTCCGAGAAAATGTATCCCGATATTTTCGATTTTTTAAGAATGACACTGTACCTACTAGTTACGAAACTTCAGTGATCCCAAAAAAGGTAAATATCACAAAGAAATAATCTTCTTTCTAAGGAGTTTATTTACAAATGGATTTGAATTTGTAAGTCAAAAATAACTGGTACCAAACTACTAAAATTAAAAAACAGGTTTTTTAGGGCTGTATTAGTGAAATAATGATTATGTAAAATGATGAATAAGACTAACAATGTTAATAGTAATTACTCTTCTGTAGTGTTTGGTTCAAAAAATTCAAATTTAACACGCAACGAATCGATCAGTAGAGCGAAAATTTATACTTAAGCTCATAAAAATATATAAAAATTGAATTCTGATTTTTTGACAGAATCGAGAGTCTTCCTACGATCTAAATTGCTGAATAAGTATTTTCTTTCGATTTGATAATTTGAAGTGACTCTTTTTATTTTTACATTTGCGGAAATCTCTCAGAAGCCTAAATCTGCAGCAAACAAGATGTTTTCCAAACCATAATCTATAACAACACACCACTCTTTAACAGAAGAAATGAACACAGGTACAGTAGTTGAAAAATATTAAATTAAAAAACAAAAATAAAATAAATGTACCTACTAGAAAAATAAATGTCTTTGCAAATTAACCCAGGTTTGAATTTGAAATTTATTTTCTCAATTGCAAAACTTTCCAAAAGGTTTACAAATTTCAGTTAAGCTGGTAGCCATTTGTATCTTTTAAAAAATTACAGTATGCTCTCAGCTATCAAAAAAAAAACTTAAACTTTACAATTAACAAGAATTTACCGCACAATAATAAAAGTTTCTTTGTGACTCTTTAAATTGTTTTAAAATAAACATCTCCTACATAATCCGCTTAAGCGGAACATTATATTATGTTTTGTAAAGCAGGAATTAGCAACGAACCAAAGCCTGCTAACAACCTAAATTATCTCTTAAAGCTCAGGTTTTTCGTATTTGCTTCAAGAAAAGATGTTTACTTGTTTATTTTTTACAATAAAAATCGTCTTTGTGTTTGTCTGTTCAACAAGAAATATTATGTTTAAGGATGAAAAATGTACCCTCAGTCTTCTGAATTAGTAGTAGAGATTACTTTTGAAGAGGGTTTCCATTTGGAACAATCGAACGACTAATATTCTGTTGCTCCTCGTTAGCTGAACAAGGATTTATTGAGAAATTAATTCTGAAATTCAGGGTTTGTATCTAAAGTTGTGCTCTCCTATTCGTTTTGGTTTACTCTAAATAAATTGTGTTATACAATAAGTCTCCAAAGAACGATTTCGGGAGCAGCATTTCGGGTAATGAGGAGCTTTGGATGTTCAATCAAATTTTCATAAATATTTTCAAGAATTTCTAAAATGAACTAAAATAATAATGTTTAGAAACGTGTACGTGTAATTAAAATTAAACTATCTGTCTGTTATTTCAACATTTCAACTAATCTAAGAAGTTTATGGGATTATGGGTTACTTATACAGAAAATATTTTATCAGTTTTTAAAATTTTTGTATATCTAGTTTTCTGTTTAAAACCATTTGACTTAAAGACTGACAAAACGATTTCCTTCAAAAGAAATTTCGCTCACTGTCTTTCGCTCACTGGTTTTCATTCACCCATAATTAAAATTAGATTTTATCAAAAGAATCTGTATGTTCAAAATAATAACAAATTAATAATAACCATAACAATTCATAATATCTTATCTAAATTTTCTGTTCGATAGCTCCCTAGAAAGTGAGTCTGTATCCATAGCTTCCAGTGAGTGAAGGTTTCTCTTTCGTTCACTTCACTTTCGCTCATTATTCAAAAAATTTTTGTTGGATACCTCTCCCTAGAAAGTGAGTCTGTATCCATAGTTACCAGTGGGTGAAGGTTTCTCTTTCGTTCACTGTCTTTCATTCTCTGGTTTTCATTCTCTCGTAAATTTTTCCAATTTTTTCTGATAACGTAATTTTTAAATTTTTATGCAATATTTGGTACCTACCTTGCGGCACTTGCCTCTTCCAGGACATCATCAGAAACATAATATAACTCTTCATCATCCATTTCCACAATTTCCACAATGTGCACACAATCAATTTATCGACGTTACAGAACTTTGTTTATTTTGTATTTTATTTTTTTCCATAGTTATGGAAATCTATAAATTTACTGTAGTTCATTCGATATTTTAGATTGGTGGTTCATCACAGGATTTAGGAATACATTTCGTTTATAATCTGTCATGATGTTCACTTGGGTATTGACAATTTGCGAAAATTATTTACAGCTAAAATTAGGTAACCAATAGTTATTTGATCAATCGAAATTGAAATTGATTTGCGGTAGTTGATAAATATTATCTCACAATATTTCAAGTTTAGCAGATAGCACATACGAATGATTAAATGAAGAATCATAATCATGTTAGATTCTTAAATATAATCTTATTAGGTTTATGGATTTAGCTGTTATATTAAATTAAACAAAAGTTTTTTAAGTATTACTATTGTATACTTAGTTTATTTTTTAATCAAAGAACCACAACACCGCAATTTACACTCAAAATAGAGCTGACAACATTGTACACTTTTGACATTTTGCGAGACATTTTTAATAACACGTTTAAATTTTAGCTGCGGGTTTGCGTACTTTCAAGGACATTAAAAATGACAGACGTTGGCTGGTATAGCCAATAGATATTATTAAATTCCCTAAATTTAGTAAAATTTTACATTTACAAACCTAAATCAACAGGTCGTGGTTCTTTGATTAAAAAATAGATTATAGCTACTTATTTCGTTTATGACACTTCAGTAGTTAATAGCAGACCGATTAATCAGAGTTAGACAAACATTTGGAGAAACTTTCAGCTAAAAATTCAGTTTGATATTGACGTTAGCACATTCCATCAATCTTTAATTGCATACATAATCTATTATTATCAGTCAATGCAAGATCAATGCAAAGGTGTGGTAGATGTATTACGCAATGTGATGTTGACAGTTGTGCAGATATCAAAATTTGTAGAAGACATTATTGGCCCATTTTCACATGTTAATATATCTGCACAACTTTCAAAATCACCATGTCGGTGCCTTGAAAGTGTTAATAAAGGTGGGCAAAGGAGCGGGCAAAATCTAGTTATAAGTTTAATGTGTATGATATATTTTTGTGTAAAAACTATGCCGCCTGGATTGATTTGGAACATTTGAAGTACTTATACAGGGTCATTATAAATGATTGTCCCATCGCAGTTGGTGTTGAAAACCCACACTAACTTTGGATGTGCCGCCAGCCTGGCAAAGTTAGACAAACAAGTAGACAGATTTCCACTACCGCGGGTAGCGCCACCTATCGGCAATACGAGTCTCACTCATGTTATAAGGCTTGTGGCACATTCAACTACGTCACCAACGCCTACTGTGATGGGACAATCATTTATAACGACTCTGTCGTAAAAGAGTGCAATTTATTTTAAAAGATTAAAAATAAAATAAAAGATTGGCTAATGCGAGCGATGTTACGAATTCATTCTTTTATTTTTATTGCTAATTGTGTTGTTACATTAACTTCTCCCTCAGAAGGAGACTGAGAGTGCAAAACGACTTCTAAAAAAAAACGGGCCAATTTGTGTAAATTTAGTGTAACGGTCGACAAATTAGTTGAATAATCGATGAAAGCACGTCAGGCGATTGTGTAGAAGAAACCGCAAAAGGCATCGCCTTCGAGTTTTTAAGTCCATCGTAAAAAGCTTTAGCGCAGCAAAAAACCTTTAAGTATGAGTCCATCAGGAGCCACTCACTTTCGAAAATGGAGCCATCAATCCGGTTACACGTATAAGAGGAAGTGCCAAAGTGGCTATTCCACCGCTACTTGTTATCTTACAATCTCTTGATACATTTTATTGGCGTGTCAATCACTTGATACGGTCAGTTTCCGGAGACTCGACGGCGCCGATTCCGGGCTAAAGCACACAGAAGACACTGCAAATCACATCGTTAAATGATTTATTCCTTGTAGACGGACGTTTCCGGTCAGCTCTGCGAACAGAATCGATCGAACGACTAAATGCATTTTTTTAATAGCGCAAACTGGGGGATGCGACGTTTCGAAGCTTGAGCCGCAATTGTTAAATCTATTTCATTTGGAAATGTTAGCATAATTGCCTTCTGAAATAAAAGCTTCATATTCTCCAAGCCGTAGAAACGGATTGATTATTATTATTTGTTTGCACGAGTTCGCTTCTGGTCTAAATCTAG
The DNA here is from genome assembly GCF_963966145.1 of Tenebrio molitor. NCBI lineage: Eukaryota > Metazoa > Arthropoda > Insecta > Coleoptera > Tenebrionidae > Tenebrio > Tenebrio molitor. The sequence goes on from NC_091047.1 coordinate 29,484,495, forward strand.
CGAACAATCCTCCAGATTATCGATCTCTGGATAGGAGAGTGTAGTTTTTTCTACCGTCCAGGATGGTCCAAGAATGTTCACTTTCCTGTTTTTGTAGCCTGACTCGTTAAAAATCGTCAACCATGGCGACGCTGAAACGTGGCCGGGAACATATTTGTTTGTGTGAAATTTCATTTGAGAGAAGTTTAATTAAACGATTCAATCTTCCGAAAATCAGCGCTACAGTATTTCCACATAAATTAGATTTGGGCCAACCCTTCACTAATTTAGTCCATAACGCTAGGTCGACTTTGTACTTCTCGACTGTTCCGCTTTGGACAAGGGACTGGGGTCGGTTGTGAAGAAAATGCGAACATTATTATGTTATAATAGTTTGAACTGTGTGGTGGAATAAATGGTGTAAAATAAAAATTATGCAAGGTGTGTTTAAAAATTATCTTTTCATCTAAGTAATATAATCAATCCAATAAAAGCAGATACAAATACTTAACTATACGAGTACTATAGATTTATTATTCAATTTTATCGTCAACATTTTTTGAATTGATATAAAGGAACTTGTATCGAGTAAATTCAAAATTATTTTTTGCACTACTAGTCTTAGGGCCGGTTTTTCAATCGATGATTAACATTTTGATTAGCTAATCGTTACTTCTTGATTAATTTCAAATTAATCATGGATAGTGTTTTTCAAACGAAAATTCAATTATGATTAATCGAAAGTTTGTTACGTTGGTATTAACTTTTCTGATGCTTTTCTGTTAAATCTGACAACTTGGGGATTTGTCATTTGTGACAGTTTCAAATTTGTAATTTTGGTTCATGGCAATTTTAGTTAAAAACCATTTCTTAGATAAGTAAATGTATTAAACATGCAGGATTTATCAAAATGAAAGATCATTTTGTAATTAGCATGGCGAGTACAAGTGTGAGCAATTCAACTAAGCGATCTGGCAATTTCTCTGAAGAAGAAGAGCAATTGCTTGTGAGCCTAGTGGCACAAAATAGACATATTGTTGAAAATTGAAAAAAATAAAAAGCACAAAACAGTTTCACTGGCTGTAGATTTGTGTGCACCACAAAACTCTCCAGCGACGAATGATCCTGTTGCATAAAATCGGAGACTCAAAAGCAACTAATTTTGAGGTGATAGACAGTCATTTCTGAAACAAAAATGTTGCTGGTAACACCTGAATTTGATACAGACTACTCCATAACACTCATCGGTTAGTTGGATAGGAAATAGCTTCTTTTATTTTTTCTAACAATCTTTCTACTGTTCGCGAAGACAAACGAAAGCGACTAAAAAAATCTTTTTGGTTCCATTCTTCGAAGTGATTGGGCCTGAAACGTATAGTTTTTGGCTTTCGTTGCTCTTCATCACTACTATAAGCATTAACGTCATAAATATCATCAATCATTATTCTTTACTTATGGTTTTACTATTTTAATCATACATTTTCAATAAATCGGCAATGTCACTTTTGACGTTAATCATCAAATTCCGATTAATTCACAGAACATCGTATGATTAAGTTAATCAAGAATTAACATGAACTTTTTTGTTAATCATAGGTTGAAAAACGGTAACATTGTGTTAATACAAATTAAACCTTAATAAAAAATTAATCATCGATTGAAAAACCGGCCCTTAGAAGGCGTCATTATTGAGACTTGAATCTACTCCAGAAGTAGAATTTCTCTCCCTAGGTTAATAATTTTTTATTATTAACCAGTAGTCAATAATGAACAGCCGTCACCTAGCAACGAAAGATTTTCTTTGATTTTATTGGTTAACGTAGACAGACGATTTTCAATTTTCATAGCAACCGTTGAAAAATGAGAACTCGGATCGTCGCATCGGACAAACAAATTTAATTAATAATAATTATTAGAAAGGGTTTTAACGGATCTAGTAGTGAAAAAAATAATATATACACAACGCTAGAGAAGACAATTTTAAGCCTCGCTTCTTTATAAACTACCTCGGCTTAAAAAAATGTCTTCTCTACCTTGGCGTATAATTACTATAACCTTCAATTTGGTGTTACTTAATATAAAAAAGAACTTATCTATTGCAAACACATATACTAGGTACTTATCATGGAAAATGCAACACCCAGAAATGGTGAATATATTTTGATGAAACGTGGTATAGTAATTAGATGTAAACTAAAGATAATTTGAAAGAAATACCTGAAGAAAGTACCCGTATCTTTTAGATTATTCTTATCCGAACATGCACTTATTTTTATTTTTGCCGATCAGTTATCATATCAATAACTTCAGTATATCGCAGAATTTAAAGTGTGTCAGTGCTACACAATGCCTCCAGTACGAAGACGGGCCCATTAGCAGCATGTAACTCAATTAGAAAGAGGCCGCATTATCGGAATGCGAGAAGCAGGTCTTTCCTATAGGGCAATCGTTCATCGTGTGGGACGAAATGTGGCCACTGTGTTACGGTGTTGTCGTGCCTGGTTTGAAGGCCAATGTTGAAGCTTTCACCGTTTGATCTTAGCTATGGCCCAAGTACAAAGTTTCTTCAAAATATGCTATTTCTGGGTGTTGCATTTTCCATGATAAGTAGTATTTTTCTGGAAGAGAGCTAAAATAATTAAGTAATAAAATTAAATAATTGTATTGATCACATATTTACATAACATTTTTGATTTACAATGCAAAAATTTTTATAATAATTTTGAATTTACTCGATACAAGTTCCTGTATATCAATTCAAAAAATGTTGACGATAAAATTAATAAAATGGAATTACAATTTGTAATTTTTAACGTGTTTGTAAAAATCTGAAAAATCAGAATGTATTAAATTTTGTTAAAGGAAGTTATTTTACTGTCATTAAACTTTCAGTCAATCTATATTTATAGAAAATAGTTTTTAAACAATAATTTATGTAATTTCCATCTATGCAGAAGGTGAATTAATAACGTTTTGATTGTGTCAGACATCTATACCGCAAGGTTCAACACATGGCCATTTACTACAAAATTTTATAGCTTATTATTAATGTTGTCAACAAATACTAATCGTACTCCCTGTCAAATTTAATTAATAAATGTAATTCTTCAGTTTTGGAGAGAACAAATATTTGTTTTATTTTTACTCTAAACTTTTTCTAGCTATTTAATTAAATATTGGCGAAAATGAAGATTCTGTGACTAGTTTTTTTTTTTATAGAGTTATTGCAGTTATTGTCTGTAACTATAACTGTGTGGCAAATATTGTTTAAGTGTAAAGAAAAAAATGTCAACAAACTCATATCACATTTGTTAGTTTTCCTAAAAGAAAATTTAATTTAACACGTTACAATTTAATTATGTAATGAGAGTCATAACTATAGGTAGAAATGACATGAATGCATATAATACAGGAGGAAAAGAACTAATTAATTAATCCTGTTTACTAGAGTGACAGCTGGACAGAATAATCCGTGCTACCAAGAGATTAACTTTTATAACAAACACGGTTGTAATATCAGGAAACAGCTTATAAGCACATATTTAAAAATGTTGTTTCAATTACGTTTTGGTTAAAAGCTGTATTTTTTTATTTTTATAATGGTTATCATTGTTTTTCCAGAAAGTCAGGCAATTTTGTCAACAGATGAAAACGATAATATGGATGTTCCTCAATTTCTTCAAAGAATAAGTAAATTCTTTTAAAGAAAAAGGTAAAGATTACATAAACTATTAATAAATTTGGTTTATTTGTTTTATTCTTGAGCTTGAGTGTTATTTCCCAATTGTTAATGCCACTTTAGTCTAAAAAATGCTATAAATTCTCACTAACTTTGTTGTTGTGACCAGGACCTTAATACACATTTTGACATTTACAACTTTTTCATAACAAATTTAGGATCATTAGTTCCGTTTAAATTCAGCTGCCTAAGCCTATGAATGGACAGCTCTATCGAACGGACGGTTCTTTGGGCACCGTTTTAATTCCTATAGATTTGTTAAGAAAGTCATCTCTATTGAACGGACACTCTGTTGAACGGACACGGACAGTAATTTTTCCTCCCTCTTTGAAAATAAAGCTCTCTTAGGCGGACGCGTCTCCAGTCAGTCGCCACCAGCCAAAGCCAGTCGTCGGGGATTTCCCGTTTTACATGCATTTGCATTTTTTGAGTTATTCTTATTATTGTATGAGCTGCTCTCGTGATATTTTGCGCAATACATATGTGGTCGGTGAAGTTAAAATGAATTCGAAAAACAGGTATGTTTTAACCTTAAATGATAAAATGCAAATAGTTGACGTTTATAATGCAGAAGGACCTTCTCTGCGTGAACTAGCTGAACGTTTTAAGATTGGAAAAACTCAAGCGTCTGTCAAAATATGTTGAGTTTTGACCATAGACGATTGTAGTGCTTTTTTTACTCTTTTTTGTATTTTTAGTATGCAAGTATATACTTGTGATATATTGTTGTTTTCAGAATAAAAGTCTCTATCAGAATTACTAAAAAAAGTATGTGTTCGAATTTGAAATTTTTTTTTTCACAGTTCAGCTTTGAGGCTCTTGGGGCTAAACATTATTTTATTAAGTCATTTTGTAGCCTGTTCACAACTATTTAATCCTCTGATAAATAAGGGAGTTATTGTCTCGTCTTTTTTTTTTGGGGACACCTGTATAATTTACATAAAATTTGTTTATAATTTTATATTTACATCTATGTACATTAAAAGTGTTTACTTAATATCATGGCCTACATATACTTGTTCCTTTGAATTTGCTTTTGAGCAGACATCTCTGTAGCAGGTTCCCTAAGTATACCAAAGTCTACGCAACTGGAGCATGTGAAAGTAGTGAATGAATAATTATCGAACGAGACCGATAACTATCTTTGCAATTTAACATACTTGACTTTATTAATCAACTCAATGAGTTTATGAGGGAGAAACTTGGTTGATTGAAGGGCATGTTATTAAATTCGTTTTTACTGAATTACGAGTATTTAGAGATTTTTGAAGTTGATGCATTAATTACTTAACCAATCCGTCTCACAGATTTGTTTAGGTTGTGCATTTTTGGTAAACAATAACATTTTGAAACTATTGGGATGAAAACATTAAGTTTGTATTTAATTAAACTGTTGATACTAGCAGTTTTAAAATGTGATTCGGAAATCCAAGGATTTTGGTAGTAAAGTTTTAAAATTTTAACAGGAGTGTTTGTACAATTATTATCAAAAAGACAGCTTATTGAGCTTTACTCTACAGTGATTTTCAATATGAAAATTCTGGGAACACAATTCCCCTTTAAAAGAAATTGTAACAAATTCATCACACAGATACTTATGTTTTCTTTAAGGGAGAATATTATTTATAGTGAAGAATGGAATACAAATCAAAAATTATCTCCTTCCTATACTTACTCTGTTGAAGAATACTTAGAACATTAACCTCTATCGTTCTAAATATAATATTTTTAAATTTTTAAAATTTGGTTGGTACATTAATTAGATACAGGATGATTCTGAAATATTGTGGAGTTGATGTAACAATGGTTGCTAATAAAGTCAACAAATTCGGACAAATTTTCCCTATTCATGAGCGTTGAAGGATATGGGGTAATTTCCATCCTTTTTATTTCACTCCCAAAAGTCATTTACGCAGAATTATTTCATGTCAAGGATATTCCACATTTTTTTCCAAATTTATTTCAGAATCTCTCTGTATATTTGAGAAACAAGGGCGACTCCAAGATTCTTTGCGGTACACTTTCAATTTATATTCTCCCGGCGAAGACTTTTTGAGTTCCGTTCCTCTCTACGTCTTCGTATTTTTTAAAAGGAGTACTACTAGCAGTACTTACTGTAACTTACAAAGTTTTAATTTTTTATTAATACAACGAATAATGAGTATTCTTTATCTAACTAGACAATTAATTATTATTTATTATGCGTTACGTAGCAAAAATACATATTTTTCAGCGTGAACCTGTCCACTTCCATTTCCTTCCACTTTATGGGTTGATAGTGTCGACAGTTGTAAAGCGTTGCACTACTCACCAAATTGATGCTTCTCCTGAAGAACACATCATTTGTCACTCGAGGCATAAACTCGGTGTGTCCTCTAAACATTAGCGTGCATCACAGCAGAAAAAGCGCCATTTCTCCGTTGTCGCCGAAGTGCACCCATCTTGTTCCCCCGAAAATTTATTACGCCTCCCCCGTCTTGTTTACCTATACGTACGCAATTCTAAATTCCCCATTATTCGCATCGCATGCACCGACGATCCAATATGGTTAAAACGTCAAGAGCGCCGCTCTTCCCTTTGCATTTTTCTTGCGACTGTGTCTGTGTAATAATATAAGTTGGTAAAAAAGCCTACTTCCCTGATCAACATATTGAAAGATCGAGTTTTAAAGTTCGCCAAGCTGAAAGGTTAAGAAGTCCTTCCGTCGTATTCAATATGCGAGCTACCAGGAAAGAATACAAAAGTTTTCAATTCTGGATCAGAAATAGCTTAGCTATCTGATATGCGTGCTCAAGCAATCATGGTTCCTGCATGCCCTCTTGCTCGGCATCTGACAGGGACGAACTCCGGACTCCGGAAAAAAGGACGAGAGCTCTTCGACTAAATGTAAAATTGGGCTGGATTTTGCACGATTCGCGTTACAAAATCGAATCTGTTGCCGAAACAAAGTGTTTGGAAAAGTTTATCCACAATCAGGGATGAAATTATTTCCGACAATTTTTTACCCGAAACCATCGATAATTTACCTTCACTCTGGTAAAATTTTTAATTTTTATACAGAACATTAAGGACGAATTAAGTCGTTAAAATTAAAAAAGCACATTAAACTGACATCTTGAGTCAGTGATACAATAATTAGGATATAATTTTTTTCAAACATCTTAATCGGAAATTTTTATGATAATAACATTAACAATGCGTGAAACAACTCTCTACTTTTTTTGTAAAGATTTCTCGACAATATTCTTTCAGCTGTGCCTTACTGTTTCACGCAATGACTTCAGATAACACCTCCTATTTTTTTAGACTTGTTATGTCCATGTACTATCGGGCGTTCAAATGAAATCCTGGGCTGATAAGGCGTTGGAAAAATTAAACTGTTTAGAATAGTATGGAACAGTGTAAAGTCTGAATTTCTCGCCGTTTGACAAGAATGATATTTGTTTATGTAGTTTATGATGTTTAATCGGGACATAATTGAACACGTTTGTTTTCAGCAAAGGCTCTAAATTTTAGGTTAGCTGTCAACATGCTCCAATTAATCTACGCTTTAAAAAAGCACAACAATTGACGGTTTCCAACGCCTTCCCAGCCCAGGATTTCAGTTAAACGCGCGATATGTATGACCTTTAAACTCATTGTTCCTGAGACAGTAGCTGATAAATTTCAATTTATATTTAATAGAAAAAATTTACTAGCACGGATAAATTTTAAAATTTCGTCATTTTGATGCAAGGAAAACATCTAAAATGAAAGGAATTTATCGAGACAAATGCGTGACTTCCGATGTCACCTCATTAAATTTTTTGGGGTTATAAAATCGAGGTTTACAACAACTAGCCAAACTCCAAAATATTTGTTCCAGGTTCTAAAAATGCCTTGCGTACATTTTCCACATAAGCTTAAACGACATTTATTATAAAGCAACCTCCTCTAAATGCAAACGAAAAATTATTGACATTATATTAGAAGACAAAATTTAATTTATGTTTATTATGTTAGGATTTTGTAAATCCACTTAAATATTTAAGAATAATAAATATACTTATGTATTAAGTTTTTTTAAAATAATTTTTCGCAGGCTTAAAGTTTTTTTAAATACTCAAGATAATAGCTATTTATGTAATAAGTACATAATATAGGTCTTTGTGGACGAGCCCTATAGTTTATGGCAGAGCGAGCTTGCGAGCGAGGCTAATAAATAGGGCAAGTTCACAAAGCCTAATTATGTACGAATTACATACAAAGCTTTATGTTCGATTGTGAAGTTAAGTTTCTTTTAGATACAAAATTAATAGATTCTAAAAATTACGATAATTTCAAAGTGTTTTGTTTTTGTTTCTGTGGTTACGAAATTATTTATTACTATTTATTTGAAAGCGAACAGTGTTTGTGTTTGAAATACGAACTGAAATCGTCTTTATTTCTAGTTGTAATAATGAGCAAAGTAAGTGAAATTGCGGCAAAAGCTAAAGAATCTTGACTGCAAAGTTTTCTATTAATTCTATTCATTCCTGATTTAAATAAAATTAGGAAAATTTTGACGTTTATTTTGAAGTAATACCCAAAATTGACAAGCGGCCGTTTTACTATCTTTATGGACTAGTCCATAAGCAGATAGTTTGTGGACACTAAACGATATCATAAATCATGAATTATAATACAATCGAACATAAAATAATTTCAACACAAACATCAACAAATTAGAAGAAACGTTTTTTAGAGATTTTGGTTTGTATTGTTTAAGGAGTCCAATTTATTTTTACTTGGTTTTACCATAAACAAATGTCTTTTATGCTATTATTATGTACTAAATGAGGATATGCAACACCTGTGCCTTCACACTAGATATAATTTATTGAAAAGATTACTTCAGCATAATATAAGCAAAGCTGCTCGTTGGAGCAATTTTTTTCTGGTCGTGTGTTGTGTTTATGAATAGCAACCCCAGGTATTTTCCGTGGCAAATAAAACGTTTTTATTAAATTATTGTTCACACAACAGTGTCGGGTTTAATTTTTTGTACATATACCTACCGGGAAATTTACGGCATGTTTATATTTCATTGCATTATTACAAATCCGTATTTTTTTTTCATTAATTTTTGAAGCTGTTATTTGTACACCAAAATTTCGAAATACTGTACAGTCACCAAAATACATGAATTGATCCTTTATTTTACATTCATTACGAAAACTGTTTGTTTAAATATCACACCAATTTTCAATTTTCATGTTTCCCTCAATATTTCTATTGTTGAATAAATTTATTTTAAGAGCAAAGACGAAAACCAACAAAAAGAATTATCAAATGTGAAGGAAAGCAGGAAAAACTAAATTACACTCAAACACGCTATGTTTCAAAATTTATTTAAGTATTCTGTTCATTTTCCACCCTCTTTTCCATACTATCATTTGACAACCCTATACCGATGTGAGAGCGGCACTACCATAGACGTCAACTAAAGAGGTAAATATTGTTGGCTGAGGGATTAAATCAGTTTGGAAGGGTACGAACGGTAAAGCAAGTGCTCAAGTGGTGACAAATTTAACAACACTCGATTAAAAACCTAAGCTCGAGCTTTTGAATATTTATGTTGCAATGTTATCGCAAAAGCTCCCGGAAGTGGCTAGCTTGTCCTTGACATTTGAAAAAACCACCCCCACTTAATGCCGCATGCAGAATTCTGAAATCTCCCACTCACCCTCCGTCTTTCATCCCGAAAATGTTTGAAATTTATTCAAGATCACGCACTAAATTTCGTATCAATTACGTCAAGGAGAAGCTTGAATAAACTAATTTTCTTATAATTAGAACGATTGTGCGATGAAAACGGAATAAGAATAAGCCACAGATGACAGTTTCCGCTCTGTACTAGGTAGGAATTCATTTTAATTTCCAATTAAATTTAATTCTGTATCGCTGGTGGTGCGATAGTCAAAATATCTCCCTCGGAAAAATTAAATTCCCTCAATTTGGACGTTTATCAGGCCTTTTTCATTATTTTATGTCCGAGGGAATCGCCGTCATTTGCGCAGATCTTTGAGCAGATGCAGGAGGGCACACTAGAAAATTCCTGATGGAAACTTTGTTCGACGAAACAACAGCGAAACACCGCGTTGAGGCGGCGACCGCCGCCGTTATTAATTCGACTCGGAAACGGCGAATTTAAAACGTCAAAAATCCACAGTGAAATTTTAAATTCTCGTTTCGCCGGTGCAGCTGCACCCCTGATGCAAATGTGATGACGGCAATTACGACCCTCACTCAATAATAATTTGTGTAATCGCGACATTTGTCCGCATGCGGTGAGGATAAGGCGGCGCGATGTAAATGCACCCCCAAGACGCCCCCGCTGAGGGGTTGCGTGCAAATTATCGCCTGCACTTGAAAAACGCCGCTGAAATGCCTCCGGAATGGGGTGGGCATTAAGCCGCGTGCACAATGAAGATCGCTTCAATATTGTGCAGATCGAGGGTGGCTTGTGAAGCTAATTCACAATGATGCCATGATAACAGTAATAATTATGTACATAATAATAACCGTGTCCGATGGATACAAATTTAAATTAAAACGCTGTCTAATTGAAATTTAATGATATCTCACGACAATCAACTACTAGTTGGTATAAAAAATATGAAAATGTCTCTTGAAAATATTTATAGCTCCATTATTAGTAAACAACAAATAACATAATATCGCGCATTCAAATGAAATCCTGGGCTGAGTAGGCTTTGGAAAAATTAAACCATTTAGGACAGTGTAAAGTTTGAATTTCCCGCTGTTTGACACGAATGATATTTGTTTATGTAGTTTATGAAGTTTAATCGGGACATAATTGAACATGTTTGTTTTCAGCAAAGGGTGCCCTTAGATATTTGCTTCGACAATAGGAATCGTTTCGTTATTCTATTTTTAAAGGAAAACATTGCAAAGAAAGAAAAAAAAGAAAGATTTTTGGCTCTAAATTTTAGGTTAGCTGTCAACATGCTCCAATTAATCTACGCTTTAAAAAAGCACAACAATTGACGGTTTCCAACGCCTTCCCACCGCAGGATTTCATTTGAGTGCGCGATATGTATAAGAATAAAAATAATAATCATAATAATACGTTGAAATCTAAAAAAATCCTATTTTGTTGAAACTACTAAATTCAAACAATACAGTAGATTGAGAATTCATGAAAATGTTTCACGACAAACACGAGTACAGACCAAGCAAAATATGTATGTTGTAGGATAATATCATTACTAACAAAAAATAGTAATAAATTGCGTACTAATGATTTGAATAAATAATTGGCCAATATTGCGTCTATGTTTATTTCAGAATGTCTGGGCACTAGGCAATATCATAACGCTGACAAATATTTTCCATAAAGCCGTTATTTATTTTTTTTTTGTTAATTATAATTCAATAAAAAATAACAATGCAAATAATAACTTCAGTTATTCTACTACTAAAATAATAATCAGAAAAAAAACACAAATGGCATACCAAGTGTCATATTTGAAATATTGTATTTCCATGTAGGTATGATGTATTGTATGTATCCATCTTAAGTATTTTTGACATAATTGGAACTAGTGAGGCCCTTAAAAATTATTATTATGACAATAAATTTCGCTTGAAAATAGAGTAACACTACAGACTTATGGTAACTAACTTCTCTTTTTATTTTTATATATTTATTCAGAAAGCACTTCCTATATAAATTGTTATTCTATAATTTTCATTCTAAATCGTTTTTTATTTAAGAACTACTATCCAGTATGAAATGTATGTGAATGGTGTTTTGTTAAAGGATCGCGTTGCCGAACCTCAGGGTTCAATATTGGGCCCAATGTTATTTTGACTTTATTTCACGTTTTCTTACTGGAAGATACTTCCAAATATAATGTAAATTTGTTTGGCAAAACTATTTTGAATAAAAATAGAATTTTAATTATTGTTTGCTCGGAATTGATTCCTCTCTGATAAATAAAATGATAAAAAGTGCGAAAGAAGAGAAACTGTAAGAATGTGTATTTTTTTTTTAAAGAGGTAAGTTGTTTTTAATTATGATTGATACAAAAATAAACAAAGACAATTAAGAGTCGATTTTGCAATAACACTAAATGACCAAAAATGAGCTTCTCAATATTTTTTTAGATAACTGCCAAGTTCGAGGATTTTAACAATGTTTATTTCTGTTTGAGTAATCGTTTTATTAGCTATATTGATCTGAAGCTAATCAGGTAAAAATGGAATAAAATTGAAATTGCTCTTGATTCATGTAGGTACTTTGTTTTGAAGTGAATCATTTGTGATCTTTTAATCAATAATCCCTTCATATTATGTTATCGAATCTCCAAATATGCTATCTGAAGAATATGGTCATAATAGTACGTACATCAATGTAAATCATAATTTAATGATCTGTCTAAATCTGCAAAAAAAAATCAAGTTACCATTTAAAAAAATGGTAATAACGTCATAACCCGAACAATAGAAGTGGCCGAAGAATTAAAATATTTGGAAAATGTTCCTTGCAAAGAAATAAAACTGACTTGTTCGAGTTTTCTGTAACGTCTCAATGCGAAAGAAAATATTGAATTGTTGTAAACTTTTGGTGCATCTCTTAAAAACTGAAGTTAAACCCAATGACTTCAGAAAATAAATATTATTTTACAATTTGCAGATCAGATTCCATACAAGACTTTATTATCCTTTTTAGAGGAGCTTCTACCTCGAATACGTTCTTCAAATGAGAAATGAGTGATTTGGTGAGCTATTAAATCCACCAAATAACGAGAAAATTCAAAATGTCGCAATTGAGAGAAATGGGATTAAACTCGACGAAACCGCTGAAAATATTGTCTGATATTCTAATATTCCATCCAGTTCAAGACGTTCGGTAATCAGATACTAGCAGTTCGAGATTCCTGAAAATGCTCATTATTTATTCAGGATCCCCTGCCATTTCGAGCAAACCGCACTACTTATGCTCGACTAGGATATAATTCGGATGAAAAATGTCAGAGAATGAACTTGAACAACACTCGATCGGCGGTTGAGACCTGAAATGCATTTCGAGTACCGAACGCCGCATCCTGGTTTCCTTCCCTGTTATCCAGGCGCTCAAGTGATTAATGGCAGAGATGATCAACACCGTCTGCGGTTTGTCATATGGGAGCGCCGGGAGCGTCCTGGCATTAAAATTCAGAAACTGAGAGGGTGAACACCTACGCCCTTAATTAAAGCTAATTTATCAAAAAAAAAAGCGGAATGACGCGGAGGAAAAAATTTTGACGGATGGCGGCAGTGATTAATTTGTACCAGAGATTTTTTCCGTTAAAACGTAGCTGCAGACCCATCTTGTTAGAATCTGTAATTTTCAAAATTTTACGTAAAAAGCACTCAGGAACATATTTGTTTTGTTTTACCAACGAAATAAATTGGAAATTCTGAATTTTTAATATTTGTATAAAAGTTTAAAAGCTACGATTACAGATCCATTAAAACATAAATTGGCAAACATTTCTCCGTCCCCAAAAAGAATGTAAAAATAATGAAGTAAAGCTCCACAAGGACGATGACAAATTTTCAGAGATAATAAAATTACCAAACAAATTGTACGATGAAACTGAATTAAATAATTACCTTCAACAATATTTTTCATCGTTTGAATAATCATTTTGTTTTTATGTAAATTAAGCCACTAATCGTTTTATGTTGATTATACGTGACAGAGGTTATAAAATTAATTTTTCAATTAAAAAATACATGAGCTATTAGAATTAGATCCTAAAATATACAGGTTGTCCCCAAAAAACAAGACGAGTTTTTAATTATCTATTTACCAAATTAAATGGTTGTGAATAGGCTACAAAATGGCATAATAAATTCACGTAGTCCCAAGGGCTGCAAAGCTAACTGCCAATAGCTATTTATGTAACCAGTTAGGAAATGCGTTATTTTGTGTAACGAGTGGAATATTTGCGGGACGAGCGCAGCGAGATCCCGCAAAATCACACGAGTTACACAAAATTGCATTTCCTAATGTGTTACATACAAGATTTTTTCTAATTTTCACAAAAAAAGTTTCTTCAAACGTTAAACGAAGTAATGAATTTCATTAATAATAAATTATTATTGTGTTAAAATATCAAGTAGGTAAGTAGGCACGGTTATTTTGCTTAAAAACAAAAAATATGACAGTGTCAAATTGATGATACAATAAATTTTTCCTAACCAGTTAGGAAAGATTTTACTTTTCGTAACCAGTTACGAAAAGTGTGACGTTTCCCAACGTCAGTTAATTTTGAAAAGTGTCACTTTATATGTCAAAATTAGAAAAAATATTTTTCAAGTTCGAACACATATTTTTTTTTAGAAATTTGTGTGTATGGTTCAAAAGTAGTATTAACATATCTGCTACGTTCAGACATCATAATTTCGAATAAATCACCCTAATCTAGATTCGAGTTCCTTTTGTAATGCGATTTAAGCTTCACACCCCTTAATTTATTCGGTATTACGTAAAAGTAGCTAGCTAATAGGGTTCCTTAATCAGTCACATGGCGTACGGTGACTCATTTCAGAACCAGATTAAATGACAAGCAAGTGGAAATTATTCTGCTTCATTAAATATTAAAATCCAATATAATCTTCCACGTCGTTATGCTTATTAAGTTATGTCTCACCTAATTTCTTACAGGGACAAATGTAAATCCTGTTACGCAATTTGGTCCCGAAGAAGCAGCTCAACGGTACAAGTTTGAAAAATTGTTTCTGGAAGCTCACGGTTGGTCGCCACCGGACAGCGTCCGCCGCACCAATCACTGCTTGCGATTCTTCCGCCGCCTTTGCATTCAACACGTGTCATTAGATTAATGTACCGACTTGACGCCGCCCCCATCAAAATAAACTTCCAGCAGGACCTTCCGGGAAGTTTGACGAACTTTGTCCGGATTGGATTTAAAATCGATACCGTATTTCACACAGTCGTTACGTTACATAAATTTGCTGTACGAGTTCTTACTAAATGTTATTCCCCCTTGAATTAATCCGAAATGATAGGATCGTTCTATTGTCTGGCGTGTTCTTCGTTGACAGTGCGAATGTGTTTGGATTTCTTGCAGCGCGAATTAATCACATCCGTCACGAAGAGATCCTCGTTTCTTGCCGACAGGCGTAGGACGCAACCGAGCATGAATATCAAATGGCATAGTTATTGCATTATTAAAGAAAATGATAATCGTTTCTTTGATATTTTGCGGTGTTGATATTTTCTTATCGGATTTCGCCAGCGTTGGACGGAAATTGCCGCAAATATATTGTGGGGTATCGATTTGGGCCACGCAAAGTGTGATGGGAGGGAAAACGCACACTCATACGGTGTGAACACAGAAAATCTTTTAGTCGTTTTAAACAAATTTGGAATAGTTATTCGGGGCCACTATTTTTATCAGTTAATTCACTCAAGTAAAATAGTTATATCCTTCTTCTACTTCATCAATGTCCAGTTGGACTTGAGAGCTTAACAGCTACCGCTACTTTTTTTCCAGTCCAAAAATCGTATAAGTAGACAAATGATGTATCTACACCAAATATGTTATACATATAAGATCTTTACCTTGGTGTTTTCACTTAAAAATCTTTCAGGAAAGATGGAACAGATTGTTTACTTTTTTTGTAATGCGTACTTATAACAATTATGCAGTTGTTCAAATGGTTATTCCATATCAGAAGAATCAAACCCTATCTACCCCTTCAAAATTATTTTTACTTCTAGACCGTCTAGAACTCATTCGGCATAATTGTTCCTTTCCAGAAAAAGGTTTAGACTTTAAAACCTTAAATTTATCAATTTTAAATAATTTTTGCGCGATTGTACTCTATTTGGTTGTTTACCACGTCTGTTACCAAGACGGTAAGCTCTGTTTACTCGTTGCTAACGATAAACTCGACGGTAAGTAATTTTTGGTGTTCTAGAACGGTAAGTAAAGTTTATTCAAAATTAATCGATTATTATAATAATTTTTATGTAGACAGAAGTTGAAGACAAGATGTCGGGGCACTTTCTGGAAACTCATAAAGCTCTTGTAGTCGGCTTTCCTTGGCGCTGCAATGAAATAGCATTAGCAAACTTGCCGCGACATTGGCATTGTCAAAATTTTCATACCCCGCATTTTCCTTGTCTTCTTGATTAGGTACACATTGAGGTCGTTGGTTTCGAAAATCCTTCTATGTAGACAGAAGTTGAAGACAAGATGTTAGCACTTTCTGGAAACTCACGCGGCTCTTGTAGTCGGCTTTCCTTGGCGCTGCAATGAAATAGCATTAGCAAACTTGCCGCGACATTGGCATTGTCAAAATTTTCATACCCCGCATTTTCCTTGTCTTCTTGATTACACATTGAGATCGTTGGTTTCGAAAATTCTTTATTTATGTAGACGAAAGTTGAAGACAAGATGGTAGCACTTTCTGGAAACTCACACGGCTCTTGTAGTCGGCCTACCTTGCCACTGCAACGAAACAATTTTAGTAACAGACTTGCCGCGAGATTAGAATTGTCAAAATGTCCATACCCCGGATTTTCCTTGTCTTCTTGATTACATATTGAGTTCGCTGGTTTCGAAAATTCTTGATTTATGTAGACAGAAGTTGAAGACAAGATGTTAGCACTCTCTGGAAACTCACGCGGCTCTTGTGGTCGGCATTCCTTGCCGCTGCAATGAAATAATATTAGCGAACTTGCCGCGACATTAGTATTATCAAAATTTTCATACCACAAATTTTCCTTGTCTTCTTAATTACACGTTGACGTCGTTAGTTTCAAAAATTCTTTATTTGTGACGCACCCCACATTCAAAGTTTCTTCTACAACATCCACTTCGTTTTCGGAATCACTAATATCACTCATTTTACTGCTTGTTTTTCAACACAACTGGCGAAATTTGCGCACAAAAACTGCAATGGCGGTAGTTGTTTGCAGATTGCCTTAGAAACGCGATACAAAAATCGACATTGTGGCAACACGATGTGAAGGGCGTCGTATCGCATTGCATTCTAGTTAGGAATGTTTTGTAATAAATATTCAATCGCGCAAAAAATCTCATAAGCATGACGAACGTTAATGACAATGTACGGATCTCAGACAATATTGGAGTCGTCGCAAGCTCCTCCTCCAAACAATTGTCTTCGATCCGTACATTGTCATTACCGTTCTTTATACTTAATATACTATTTTATTTTACTAATTTTGAATGTTAAAAGTGGAAAGGAACTATTACTATTATCACTTTCCTATTTTTAAAATAGGTACAGTGCGAGTGTAAAGTAAGGAATAAAATTATCTATACTTATGCTCTTCATTTTTAACACAAATCCTCAGGCGGCTATTTGTTTTTAAAATGGTGACCTTTTAACATATATGACACATTTTCCTTCACTCAAGGATAGTACTTGAAGGAGTAACTAGAAAGGTGGCAGTCGTAATATGTCACATTTGTTTAAAGGTCTTTTTTTTCTAACCAATAATGAAAGTACTTTTTAAATCGGCCGATTGAAACAAAAAAAGAGTCCACTAAATTTTAGCAGAAATAGAAATTCGGAAAATTAATTCCACCAGCTTTCTGATAAATAGCCAAACGGTGTTCAATTGCACTGAGAACATCACGAAGAGCTTCGAGTCCAATTTGTCGAATTTCGCGTCTAATTCTTGCCCTTAAGTCGTTGAAATAATCAATATGTACTGAATAAACCTCTTCATCTAAACTATTTTTAGCATTTATACCTTAGTTCTGCCATTCATTTAGAATAACAGTGATTTTAGTAGACACCTCTGTTTTGTTCCCTAAATGACGCCAAATATTTCACTTCTTTCCCTTTTTTCTTTTCTCCAATTTTTCATGTCTTGATTCTTTCTATATTTCTTTACTATGTTTCTAATCTGAATTCTGAGAATGGCACTGAAAATTTCTGTAGACTCGTAGGTCCGGACCAATTTATTATTTCAATATTTGTGTAAATGCAGTTGTATCCAATTAAATTATGTAATATTCGTAGTATATTATTACATGAGCAGGTAAAGAAGATTTTTATCCACGAAAACGAAGGTTGCTGTAATCATCAAATGTAATCATTGATATGAGCACATTATTTGAGGCACGAGCGACGAAGGAGCGAGTGTTTCATTTGTGCGAGTGTGCCGAATACGTCTTCTCATATTATACAATATTTTTTGAAACGAACATTATGTCTGAGAACAGATGGCGCTTGTCCATGTGCTTGCCAAAGTGTTAGTCGAATTAATACCGATTTATTTTCACTCTTTCGAAATTTTCGTCATCCAAATTGGAGAAATGGCGTTTTGTAAACCAGATTTTATTATTATCAAGTCAAATTATTTTCAGAATGCTCAAAAAGGTGAATGCTTGTTGGATGATTTTGAAGCACTAGTGCGCGAACGTCGACTCGCGCACTACTATGCGGTCGCGAAATGTCATTTTGAAGGTAGTGAGTATACTTTATCTACGATCAAATATACTAAAAAATGATAAAACAAATTCTAAGTTTAATATTTTTAATTTTTAAAATTTTAAAGTTTGTTTTTTTACGATGGCTACGTTCTATATTTAGTTAATTGGTTGTGTCACTATAGTTATTGCAAACTGTTGCCATGACAATGGTAGAATATTTCTAATTTTGATTGGTCCAAATCCCGATGGATAAAAAATCCTGTCAATTTTAACCATCGCTATGAACCAGTAGGAGCTCTCTTTTAATTTGTCGGTGGATAAAATGACAATTTATAGCAGAGCTTTCACATCAATAATGTTGCTTTTATCTGATGATCGTAGATAATAATTATATTATTCAATGAGCGGATAATGATGGCTATTACTCGTGAGGATGATTTTGTGTCACAAGACGCAGCCGAGTGGCGTAATTCATCCGAGCGAGTAATAGTCATTTTCCGCGAATAGAATACTAGAGTTTTTCCACGACTCTGAAGGGAAATTTATTGATAAATAAGTTTCTTATTTATCTATTTTATTTATTTAAATACGATCTTTGCTCTTATTTTATTACTTAATTTGATAATTTATGATACCTATTTATTACATATATTTGAAAAATACTGAGAGCACTCTTGCGGATACCGTACGACATATAATTTTCCTATTTCCCAATTTTACAGCCTCCTGATCGTAAATACTGCCACCGTTTATTTATATCCATCTGTTACTCAATATTTTTCGTGTTATACGATATTAATTTAGTCCACTTTAGCATTTTGAACATTTGACCCTTGAGGTTTTATATTCTTTGACATTTAAATATTATCGGAGGCGAATTACGATCTTATATGAGTTAGGATTATTACATCAGACCTTTCCTTTTTCGTCTGTTATTTTTCAAATGATAGGGATCTACAAAGGTTCACTAAGTAAAAAAGCGGATGAGTTTTAAAATTCGATTAGAATGCTCGAATGAGTATTAAGGTCAGTCAAAAACAGACGATGCAAGTGGAATGTTCCAGACAGTTCTGAATAATATTTGAGGAGGTTATTGGATGTCTTATTTCGGGGAAACTGAGCTTTGGTAAACAAGAAGCGACAAAAATAAAACGCTTGACGGTGGTTTGCTCATAAGCGATAAAAACTTTTAAAATACACTTTGAGGGTCGTACATACTGACGTGAAGCGAAATCTACTTAATATTGTCTGGATTGCATTTATGGCGCTTTCTTTTCATCGCAACTATTCTTCTATTTTAGTTTTTGGTAGTTCAAGCTGAAGATTTATTTTATTGTACTGCGGTAGCAGGATTTGATGCTGCGTAATAGCACAGATGTTCGACGTTGAACCTTATCTTATTTAAAATTGAATGTAAAAGCGCTAGTTGGAAAAAGGGATACTGGGAGTAGACCGTTTATGTGTATGATGCGTTGTCAACGGTTACTGGAAATGTGTTTTGATATTTATTTTAGCAGGGAACACACACGACAGATTTACATCTCTTCTGAAAAAGCGCTCCCTCAACATCATTATATAAAGCGATTTTCTAATGCTCGGGAATATGTTATGGAAGCTCTACGTCTTTGTCTCCGGTTCTTGTCATAAAACAATTTAAAAAATAGACTGGAAATGGTACAATTTATACGTTACGTGAACTGCGAAATGGGAATATTTTGACAAGAAGTGACTAATAACCGAGAGCAAATTCTGTGAATTGAAAAGCACTGCTTCAAGTATAAATCTGAAAAAGAAATATTTGATCAGTGTTTGATGGTTTATGACAAATTACATCGTACAGCGTTATTTATAGGAAATAGAGTAATGTTTGAATGTTGATTATGAGAGCTCCGTTTAGAAAGAAAATTTATTGACAATAAATCTTGTGAAGGAAACTATATAAAAGCCGCTTCTGGAGCAAACATCACATTGTGAAGAAAAAAATTATGGAAGGCGTTTAGCAATTATGTTTGCACAGTTCAAAAATGATGAATTAGAAATAGGGTGTGAGGGAAATTACAATTTTATACAAAAAAGAAATTTCTTTAATAATAAAATGAACTCAAATGGGTAAATTTCAATATTTCAATATCATTAAAGTAACTAAGCAATTTTTGAAAAACTTCAAACTTTTGATGCTCACTGTATATATACGCATAGAAAAGTTTGGAAACCCCTGCTTGGTACCCTTCAATTTCGAACTAAATAGATTAAAAAAAATAGACTCGAAGTTAACGACTCTCATTAGCTGGAGTTATCAATACACATTACTGTAATTTGTGCTAACCTGATCCTATAGATGTATACAAGTATGTTGTTTACATTTTGAAAACTAAATGGAAAGATTTAATGATATTTAAGCAAATCAATACCCATAAATGGTATCCTAAAATATAGTGAAGCCATAATTATGGTGATTATTGCACACACAATAATATTTCAGCATGTTTTGAATAACAACCATTCAGCTTCTAATTAGTCGTTAATTAGATAATCCTCCCATAATTATTCGCTTTAGTGCGATAATCATATCGTCCTGGATAGTTGTACATATCATTTCATTTAAAAAAAAATCACTTCCAAGGCAAAGATAAAAGAATTTAAATTTCTTTAAGTTATTGTTTCACTTGTATCTTTGCTATTTGTCTTTGATGAATTATTTTCGCACCACCATCATCAATTTGTATCAACGTCCTTTGTCGCGTCTGGCGTGGGCCGGATCGCAAGAAGGACACTTTCTCCGGTGCTCGTTACTCGGATAGTCATTAAAACGCGGGTTATTTAGTAAGAACTTGACTCTACACAATTATGTTAAAAGGGGTGCTAGAGAAAAATTTCTTGTCAAAGTCAATTTGGTGAAATTTAAAAACATCGTGTAGACTGCCGAGCAAACAACCCTCCGTCGTCCTACGAACACACTAATAACAGGAAAGCTTGTCGGCATTTCATTATGGAGCGAGCTTAATGGAATGTAATATATTCGTAATTATTCGCCGCGACGATTTTACATTCCGCTTTGATCGTTCAAGTCAACATGCAGATTATTCCGGATTCAAGATGTCTCCTCCTGCCTCTGCGATCGACTCGTTTCAAGTCTCACTTTCTGACATTAAGCCTCACCTGTGCCAGGAGTCAATTACTGTATTATATGGATATTTGCAAACTGGAGCTTAACTGAACTTAATCGCTTTGATAAGTCTCTTCAAAGCAAAATGCGGATAATTGGACGGATCCGTGACAAAAAGGTCTCTCTTTTCAACCTTTGCAAAAAAACATACGAATATCTGTCGACATGACGGGACTAATCGATGACTGATTGCCGATTAGGGCCGTACACGGAGATAAAATGAAAGTGGAGTCGTAACTTGATTCGCATGAGTGTCGACTGTCGCCAGCTGTCACAAACCGATACTGTATTGACCCTCTAATTAAACATTTAAAAGTATCACAACAAAATCCTTTTAGAACCTCAGTTTTTCTGGGAGCCTTAACATGTTAAATTCTAACATCACAGTTACAAAATTTAATTGACACTAAAATTGAAGATATATCTGAGTTTCTGAGCCCGATGCCGCTAACCCATAAAATGACCGAAGCGTCCAAAACATTTCATGAATAATTAATTATAAGCAGCCTAGGCCATTCTACTGGTATTAAAATGTTACAATCCAACTTTTTGGGTTTCCTGCTTTAAAGTACTATCCCTTGCGTGGCATCTTCCAAACATTATGTTGTCTCACTCTGACGCCCGCACATCACATCTTTCAGAACGAGGATGGCCAATTTGTTAACGTGAGCCGAGCGCAAGAAATTTGATTGTGCGTGCCTTAAGCGGTGATTATTATTGATTCATGACAACCGGTTTTACGACTTACCGGCATCGAACTCAGAAACGGAGTATAGCAACGTGTGAGTATTTTATGTAGAGGGTCGAAATCAAAAAAATTAGGTCTGGTGTTCCGCAAGGTTCCTTGTTCGACCCTCTATTATTCTAACGATGTTGTTGACACAATTAAGTGCTAATTCTAATGTGCGCTGATTACTTTTTGATTTACAGACCAACAATAAAGATTGTAGAATTCGTAAGAGATCCTGCAAGACAGAACAATGTCTGCGGTGATTTTTTTCCGACCTGAGAGTCGTTTTCGACACAAAAATTTCAGTTTCATTGCATTGTAATGTGTTGACAATCAGTTCCAAATACCACCAATAAATAATTAGGTAGGAGTGAGAATGTTTTATTTTTGTTTTTGTTCATCAGTTCATCACTTTGCTTGTCACTTTACGTGATTCTGTGAAATGTTTAGCATCTAAACGTTCGCAGAGATTGAATATTATGATTAACATCGTTACTCCGAAGCCTTGACTACACAAACGCAAACAGGATCTCGCAGGATTCGGAGCAACTCACAACAAACAAGTCGAGGCGTAAATGTAGGAATTTCTCGATGCATATATGATTGTGCTTATGTACGATCTATCATGCTATTATATAATGTAGACAGTTGCGTTTGATATGCTAATTTCCACGCGAATCAAAGGATTCACGTCTGCGAATGTACACGGAATACTCCTGCAGAACAGTCGTTTCCAAGACCAGATCCTGTCATGGTTCCGTCTTAGAGAACTCCGATGTTTAAAACATCAGGCCTTCAACGAAAATCGTTCTGCACACAAATACTTAAGCTGGAACTTTTCCGGTTGAATAACAATCCATTTTATGAAAATAACAAGAAGATTTTTTCGGCCTTTCTGACGTCCGACTCCTTTTAATTGGGTCAGCCGCACTGTCCTCGCCGGGAATAAGATTTACATGCAATTAGACCAAATTGAAGTTGTTAATTTGCCGCAGAACCATAATTGCATTGCTTGTTGGGCTTCCAATTTCTTGAAATTGAATCGATACGTTTGTTGCCGGTTTCGCCAATAAACTTGCAAACGAGCTACCCCGAGTGTTAATCCAATGTGTTAAAAAATGTGAAGGAATTTTTTGTTGCACTCGGAAAAAGCAATAAATAAGTAATTAGTTACTTCACTACTAATAAAAAAGGTGATTAAGGTTTAATTACTTCCTGGAAAAAGTAATTAAAAAGTTAGTCATTATAAGTTGAAAAGTAATTAAATTCTAGCCGGCTCAGGATTTTCAGAGGATGAAAAATTTGTCTGATGAGGATAAACAATTAGACAAAATAATGACGTAGTGTTTGGGAAATTCGCAATCTCCACCCTTTCAGTCTGAAAAGAAGCGTTTAAAATAATGGGGGTGTATCGGGACAACCCACGAGAAAAAATCGCCGATGGGGAAGTTCTCCACTCAAGTCGCAGTGTTTACACACAGTGAAGTGAACGCAATATAATCCCGATTTTTTCAGGATTTGTTGAAATATAAGCTGATCTAGCGGGCCTTTTGCTGCCTCCATATTTCACCGGATTCAGAAATTTTCAGCTGCGGAGTAAAACATAAACAAAAAGGGAATCGCAAGTTTGAACAAGACACAATTTCGGACAAGATAAAACTTCTGTAAGAGCCACCTCCAATAATTTAACGGGAAATGGAACACCTTCGGTAAAATATAGCGCAATTTTTTGCGCGCCTATCTTCAAATTCTGTCACAAATCGTTTAATTATTTCTACTTTTTGCCATCCACCCTTAATAATGCAGAGAAATGCCAGGTCCGCTATCTAAATGGATCCGTGATGCCTCGTCTTCGGTAACAAATCAAGTGAAATATTTAACCGAATAATAAAGAGGAGGAATTTTATTTTCTTGACGGACATATCTAGGAGGACGTTACATTAACGCGATAACAGGACAATAAAAGAAAGAGCGCAGGTAATGGTCGGACAGGTAACGCGTGAAGCAATAAAGTGTACTTTAACTATGCACTTCTTCGGGAACACACTATAAAGAGTTTACGAGATCGCATCCCGCAAAACGGTCGCGTAAAAAGTTACGTTCGGGGATGACGGCGGCGCTATTCAATTTCGTTCCGTTTGGATAATTAATACCGGAGCTGAACTAGGAGCAAAAATGCACCGGAGTGGAGACTCGGTTTCGGGGTTTGTTATCAAGTTCGAATCGAACGACTGCGAATGGCTTGCGTCAACACGAGCTGAATGCAAGATGAGCAATTTGATTCTGTAAAGTCCTCGCGGGATTTGCTGATGTCACACAACTACAAACTAATGGAAAATTTCACTTTTTCTATATTGGGAAAGTATAAATTGGATTAAAATGGAATCAACTATCGCATCCGATAAAATACAATTATTTTCTAGCAGCAGCTCCCAGCAAATGCAAATACTAAAAGATAAAAGCTTTTTTAATGTGAGCTTCCTGTGTTGCAACAGTTTCTGGAGCGCTTCACTGACATTTCTATAATTTAAGAAATTTAAATTATTTAATAACGTAAATCATCAATTCCAAATAAACTCTAATTACTTCTTTCAGCTTTCTCTAGTATCACTACATATATCCAAAATTACATATTATCCATTAACTGTTTGTAAACTTCCACGTTCTTGAATTATTACCGAATCATGGGGAAAAATTTAGAGAATTAATTCAAGCGCACGTGAGAGATTCTACAAAAAAATCAGACGTCAATTATTATTATAAATTATTCAGATCGAAGAAGCCTTTGAGATTTTGGACGTACTATCGGTGGACATAAAAACCTGGGACAAACGTCACAATTGTATAAAGTCAAAAATCAGAAATATACATTGGGTAAATTTGGCTTTTTACAAACAAGGTTATAAAAATTATGACATATTGTCAGAAACACCAAGTTAAAGTTCAGTTCTTTAACGTTCTCTTCATTGACAATGATTTTATATAATAACACAATTGATCTAGCATCTCTTACGTTCAAGGAGTTAATTTTAAATACTGACAATTTTTATTTTGAGTGACAATTCAAAAGTCTGATATACAATAAGCAAATTTAGGATGTCCCAGGTTTAATGTCCACCGATAGTACGTCCAAATTCAGACGTTCAGATGTTCTGCAATTCATGGAAGTATTTTTGGTTGCATATACCTACCTGTTTCAATTTAAATTTTAAATTTTTTGCCGAAACTTGACCAAACAGGCAACAGCGTTGTATGTCCATTCTTTGTTATTGAAAACACCATTACGATTCAATGATGAATCTTTTATGTTCTGAAATAAACACCATTTTTGCGTTAAAATGTGATTAATACAGAGTGATCAACAAGAAACCAAATCAAGAGTGCTACCTCATCTTTTGTTTTATCGAAACGTATTTCTATCATGGATCAGCCGCTTTTATTTACTTGCTGTGGACACTCGTTTTGTTGGTTGCCTACCTCGCAAAAATCTATCATTAATTGCCTTTATAAATTTTTTGTAATTCATGAATAATAGATTTAAAAGCAAGTTATAATTAATTATTATTTATTATTGATTAAGGAAAAAACACACAGTTACACAAAATTCCTTCATAAGGCACAATCTTGAGTTACAAAATTTTAAAAATAATTATTTTTCACAATTCTTTGTTCTGTTGTTTTCTGTAAGAAAAGTGTAAAAGTTATTATTCTCTAATTTTTGGGTAATTGAGAACTTACCCGTATCTTTTCTAGCAGTGTTTAAAACATTTAAATTACTCCAAGGTCAAAAAATAAGTTTTCACAAAAACTGCTCAAAATGTTCTCCATTGTGGTCCAGACAGAATCAAACTCGCCTCTCATAATTTCAAAAACCCTTATGAAGCTGTCAATTTGTTTAGGGTAATGTGTGGGTTTTATTTCTTGCAACACACAAAGGGAAACAAATTAATATCCTTCTTAAAAAATTTCTGATAAGTGCCATAACACAATTTAACTTGTTGTCTTAAACGCCTTATGGAAGTTGAGGGATGTTCCTTGATAATTTGTTGAACATTTTGCACCATTTCTAAAATTTGAACTAAGGACTGACCTGACTTCTTCTTAATGATGGGTTATGATTTGCTAAAATTAGGCACTATAATTTTAAGACATTGATAAACTTGTTGATAACCAATACCATCAGGTTCGGACATCTGGCTTAAAATTCTTCGGTGTAAGGGGGTACAAAGTAAGGCCAGTCTTCATTTTCTTGTTTCACCATCTTTCGAAAATAATCTAATAAAAATGCCTTCTCTTTAATGGTAAAACCCATTTTACAACTTATTCTGGGATAATTATTGCTTACAACTTCAATAAACGTCTGCAAACTTTGCCGAAATCGAAGATTTGTTTTCTAGGTTAAATCACTTAAATTGTCAACAACAACAACCTTGAATTTTGAAATGTGACATTTCAACGAAGCATCTCCGTACCAGTAGCGTCGCGTTTGGCAATAAAGATGATAATTTACTTACTCTTACAAATGTAAAATGTTGCTCTTGTTAATCTTATAAATTGTTTCCCTTATCTTATAATAATAATAAAATGCACAATTATAATTCCAACGTCTAAAATTCATAAAGTATAATTTTTTATTAAGTAGCGTTTGAGACCATAAATTGTCTACGCTCATGTTTTGACCGCTTATGTGCATATGATTTTGCTACGACGTGACCGATAATTTGCAACGCTTGCTCTGATTTGGATTCTTGTTGATCACTCTGTAGTGCCAGTTGTTTGACGTTTATTAGTTGAGCAAAGATACGAAAAATCTGACACTGTCAAAGTCACAGCCGCCCCTTACCTAAGTAATTGTTGATCGCACGGTATAAGAGGTTCTAATGCGCCTTGTTTGGGCTGTCAGCTAAACACGATTGACGCTTTGAAACAAGATAAAAAGGTATTACTCAGGCTGAACGTTACAGGAATCGCGGTGGCGATCCTTTTTTAGTTTATTTTATCTTTTCTAAAAATTATATCTTTTAAAAGTGTCGTCTTATCTATTTACCTGCCCAGATTGCAGGTTGTCATTTCACTTCAAACTGGACTAGAATTGAACACTCCCCGACAGTTTGCTTATCGCTTCGCAAACCCGTAATCGGGGCAACTCTCCTCGAAAGGCAACAATGAGGCCCATTGTGGGCCCATTTGTGCCAGCGAATGGGGAGGAGTCCTGTGCTGTTTTTCAGCGTTCGTGGCTGTTCGAGGACCGGAAACTCGGCGAAATACCGTCGTCGAGACAAGAAATAATACCGCATGACAAATTACCCCCAAACAAGAGAAAAAAAAAGGAAAAAATGAAATCACGGCGTATTATCCGAACACGGTCGATTGACGAGCGATTCCTTATCAATTCTGTCGGAAGATCCTGGGGGAGGAAGCACATTCAATAAGCGTTTGTCGAGATGACCTTCGTCGTGTTTTTGTGGCCCCAAGCTGCGGCTCGTCCGGGGCCTCGTTGGCGCAGCACGCCGCCCCCGCACCCTCTGGCGGCGCGAAATAAAACCGAACCCCTTGAACCGGACGGGGCACAACAGATCAGACGTCCAAATCGATACTTTGAATTATTAATGTATTTTTGGTCGGCGAACAGTTTCTGTCAACTTTTTGATTTTAAAGCTCATCTCGGGGGTTGCATAAGCAACGTCTGATTATGCACAAAGTGATGTTTTTGTTTAGCAAATTTAAAATTTTTACGAGGTTGTTAGTACATCCTTTCAGGTTTAGATACTTACAGAATAAATAAAGTACAAGGGTTACTTACTGTATAAAATCTGAGAGCTACTATTTCCTGAAATCTTTGTAAGCTTTATAAATTGATTTTGAGCTGTTGAGAACCCGATATCTCTAAGTTATAGAAATTTTAGATACTTATGAACAATGAAAATATGGTAATATTTTTCTAAAAGCCCTTACGTAATTAATAGCAGATTATATCATTAAGAGTTGAAGTGAGTCTTTTTGTGCTAATCCCAGAGATTGAAGACCGAGACAAAGTTGAGGTCGACAACTACGTAGGTAAAGCATATTAATGCTTCAAACGATCTCACATTTGACTCGGTCTGTAGACATTTCAACTTCTTGGATTTGAAGTGTTTCAAGTCCGATTACCAAAAAAGCCACTCCAACCGTTTCTGTCGAAATACAAAAAGGCGCGATTTTCGATCGCATGAAGATAAATGTATTTTCTTAATTTCCGTAGTAAGTAGGTAGTATTGCATATAAGCGCGATAGGAGGCTAAAAAGTTGTAGAATGTTTCCTATTAAATTTTTTTAAATAAATGTAGCAGATATTTTTCGAGGCTATACCATTAAAGTTGATTGATAAATAAATAACTGTTATGGAAATTCTACATAAAGAATTTGATCCTGAGAAACGAATGCCCTTTTATTCAGACATATTTTTCAAAACCCTTTGTGTCGACAAAAAATGTCTTATACATATTATGAATATCAAAAGCAAAAGACCAATTCTCTGCTGTGCAATATATTTTTTAACATTAACATAAATTGTCCAAAATATAATACAGATTGTACTGCTAAAAATTACAAAAAGATCAACATCAAATCAAATTATCATTCTAGCATCAGATTTTTCACTTTATATTTACTGGATGGAAAGTTAATATGTAATAGTAAATAAAACTTTCGTTTGAGAAAGGCAATAATATACAGTGAGTTTTTTTTAAGACTGGCCATAGGGTTTTACATGCTAATTTTTCAACCCCCTGTTAACTTTTGTTCTGATGAAAATATTCAAACCATTTTTGGAACAAAGTTGGAAGATTTTTCAAACTATCAGATAGATTACAATTCAATATCCCAAACTGTCGAAAATGTTGTGAAAAAAATATTTTTTAGCGCGCCGAAAGGTCCAAAAGTGGAGATGGTCAGGTGCTGGTTGAGCCGACAATGGCGCTACTCTGGCGGCCGCTCGACGTACTATTATTTCGGCGCCCTAAAAATTTTTTCGACAGTTTGGGACATTGAATTGTAATCTATCCGATAGTTTAAAAAATCTTCCAACTTTATTCCAAAAATGGTTTGAATATTTTCATCGGAACAAAAGTTAACAGGGGGTTGAAAAATTAGCATGTAAAACCCCATGGCCAGTCTTAAAAAAAACTCACTGTATAGTCGTTTTCAATGACATCCGTGCTGTCAGTGTCATTTTTAATATGTTGGTGCAGATTATACGCACAAATTCATAACCAGTATTCAGAGTATAAGCAAATTCTAGTTCAAAAAATGTCAAACAAGAAATTGAGGTTATGGTGAAAGAAAATTTATATTTCGTGATTCATCAGCAACAAACAATAAAACTCAACCACCAACATGGCGTAAAACAAAAAGTGATACCAACATACTGTCAAATTGATAGCACGGATGTTATTAAAAATGACTATATCTATATATGAATAATTCTAGCCAGTGCACCACAAGTGCGATGACGGAAATGCCAGAAGAATAAAGCGCTAGATTTCCCTAGCCTAAGCTAAGTCATCGCCTTGACGGCAATGGTCGACTAAATAAAATATGGTTTTGTGATAAAGACGGGGACTTAGATAGCGACCGTCAACACCTGTGATTGACCACCGACAGATTTGCTTCTGTACGTTTTAATTTATCTTCTCTACATCTAGTACTAGATTAAAAGAATCACCCCAGGACACCATAAACCATATGTGACAATCCAAATCGAGCCAAATGGCTACCACGCTTGCTTACCATTCGACAGGTAGAGGGTTCGAATCTCGTAGCCGCCTGCTCTTCGTTGTAGTTTTTCTTAAGGTTTTCTTCAACCGAATGCCGTAGTTGTTTCATTACCTTGGTAGGCAAATGCTCCAGCAGTGTAGTCTCCTCAGGAACATCTCCAAACAAGTTCCCATTTCGGTGATACTCTTCAAAGTGGAGTGTATTACCGCCGTCGCACGTGGTGTTGCTTAAACCGAGGACCTATAAAACCCTTAGGTTTGGACGGTAGGCAAGTTTGCAGGCCGGGTAACCAAAGCATGCGGCCATGTTTAATTTGGTATTTGAGTTTCACTGCATCCCACTCTTGGTTGAATTTTTTCACGTGGTTGTCTTCTACCTTAAGCCTTGGTAAGCGAATGCAGGAATGTCCCCAATCATCGTCCTACTCCGGTAGCACTCTTTATTAAAGGGAAATGTGTTACGGGCGTCAGACCGAGGTTTTATTGCTCAAGAACCCGTAAAGCCCTCAAGTTTGAACCGTGAAAAGCTTTGCACATGAAATACAATAAACAATATTACAACTGAGCCATAGTAAAATCATAAACGTTATCAGCTTTTCCGGAAATAATCAATGCATTTGGGATATTATAAGTGATCATTTCTACAACCATATTAACATTGCTCCTTAAATAAAATACTCAGCAATCCATCCAATAAGTTCAGAAACGACTGATGTAATGTAAAATTATTTGTTTTATGCAGTTGACCCTGTTTAAATATTGGTAGAACTCTAAAAATATTAATGAAGCTCGAAATGCACAATTACTGCATACACTGCATGGAAATATTGCATTGTATAGATTGCGACTAGCAAACAATGTATAATACTATCCAGATTTGTTAAAGGTAAATGGAAAAATTCAGAGAAGTTTGCTAATGTTAAAGATTTATTTTATTTATCTAACAACAAATACATAAGTAAAAATTAACAAAATTTTTGAAATATCTACTAAATACTCAGTACCTACTCAGTTGACGATCATTTATTACAAAAGTCTTTTCTATTTAAAGGAAACGCAAAATGTTAAGGAAATTTTTGTTTTAATTGTCCAATCTAATAGTATATTATGTTATGAGGAGCAAAAATGAAGTTTTATGTGCTGCGACTGGTAGATTGGCTGCCCAACGCAGTGAGGCAGACAAACCAGCCAAAGCACATAGAACCATTTTTGCTCCGAATAACATATACTATTTTTTCTTCAAACCTTCATAACAAATTATTTAAGACATGTTAAGAAACCAGGTAGGAATTTCAAATGATTTAGCTAGTTTACTTTACAGCCGCTCATCAGCGGAGATAATAACTTCACGGACGCTGGTCAGCTCGTTAGATGCCATGACAATGAAGTGACACTTTAGCATTATCAATGCAGCAGTGCAATGTCATATTTTACGGACGTTTGAAGAAAAAACCTCTTTAATCTACGACGGCCTTCTTCGCCGCGCGTTACCCTATTCTTCATAACCTGCTGCAAACTCTGAATGAAAATCTTCACGGATAACTCCAACAGTATAAAATGCACGTCGAATTTTCGCATCTAGTTCGATATGGACAAGGCCGGACCTTCTCTATATTTATAACACACGCACAATTACGCAAATCCGACCCCGCTGACCGCAAGAAACAACGCAGACAATGCGATTGCAAGATCTCGAGGGACAGCCGACTTACGTTTTCAATCTGGACCGGACGAAATTAAGGGTTCTCTTTTCCGGAGGACAGAATGAACATTGAGAATGCACGATTTCATAAATCGGCGTTATGAAGCGGACGCCTCCACCGACTTTCGGGAGAGGCGAAATTTAAAAATTTTTCCGCGAGTCAAATTATTATGATAGGACGAATACTGGAAAATGTAATTACTGGGAATTGACGTAAATGTGTATCTCGAATAAAAAACGGAATGAGGGAGCGAGGGCAGGAGGAAAATAATTTACAGCTAAACATTACGCGGAGTTGGACTAAAGGTAATTTGTGGAAAAACAACGTCAAGTTCCATAAGAAATTTTAACGCTACGCGAGAATTTAAAATACTAAAATGTGAGATCAATGTATTCTAAGACAGCCTGTCATAATTATTTTATTTGATCTTTCTAAAAGAGAAGAATCTAAAGACAAATAATTTTGCACCAAATGTTAGGAAATGTGAAAGACATTTTTTTCTGTTATACCTATACTGTATAGTTCACATTCATGTACGATAATATAAAGTTATTTCTATTAAAAATACTATCAGATTCTGTGAATAATTGTTGAATGTTCTTCAATAAAATTTAACATTTTAAATGTTTATTATTTGTATCAGAAAACAGTCGGATACTTTTGTATTTTCACAAGAAAATCAAACAAAAGTAGTGTATGTATTTGGTATTTTGAAGCACTTTGCTACAACGAGCTGTATAAAATGATATTGTCAGGTATTATCGAGGGTATTATTTAACTCAAAAACGAATAAAAACGTTTTCTTAGAGAAACCTTTTTAACAATTTGGTAATGATAAATTGAAAATATTTGCACATAATTCTGGAGAGACAGCAAGTTGTTCATTCATTTTGTAATATTTAAACACCGTTTTGAATTTTTTTACCCCAATAAGAAACAAAAATATCGATATTAATTACTAATGTTCTGTCAAAAATTTTCACAATTTTGTATATTCAAACTTTTGTAAATCCTTTTAAATCAAATGATGCCATTTACTTTAACTCAACTAAGTCTGTAGAGTATACATATTATATTGTACAATATTTATCTCAATAACTATTTGTGCAATTTGTAAGAAAATGAATATTGAAGGTGATTTTTCCACACGAAAATTGGAACCGAGGGCACGCGAGTTGTGCAAACGCATTAGTGAAAAACTCACGCAACTTTCTTGCGTGTTGTACACAAGATTTTTTCTATAGCCATATACCTACAGGTGATAAAAACTATTTGAAAATTTAATTTTTTGACATTTAAACAAATTAATTCGGAATAACAGGACACGGTGCGTGGAAATCCACTACCATTGCAGAAGGTTTTGTTGAAAATGTAAGTAATAAGAAAACAAGTGTCGCTGTAAAAATTTTGGGAATGAAAAACACTCACAAACACTAACAAAATGTAACAAGAACCTCAACTAGTTTTGACGCATTACATTAAGAATTTGCAAAAACTGTTTTGTTTGCAATCGGTGGTGGTTTTGATTTTTTTTTAAATTAATGTGCCGTTCTTGAGTTTTAGCATTTAATCAGCACTCAAAGAAAAATAAGAGCGGTCACTTTAAATTTTAATACTTTTATCATATCTTGACAGATTTAAATCAAACTTCAAATATATATTGAACCCCTATTTATTTAATCAATTTCGACAAATTAAAAACAAGAACCCATTTTACTTCTACTTTTTATGTACTAATACAGGATTATTATAAATGGTTGTAACAGGGTTGTTATAAATGATTGTAGTCGAAGTAGGGCATGCCTATGTTATGAAATTTTTGCCGCTTTCATGTGAACTGTCAATTTTTGTCGCTGTCACTGTCATTTTTTAGGTGAAAAGTGCGGTGGTGAGTCTTTTATTTATTTTTTTGAAATTAGCAATTGAATCCAAAAATATTGAGTTGTTTCGCACAAAATGTAACTGTGTGTATTCACTTATTCACATCCTTTTGATGTTTTTTATATGGAGCGGCAACCATAAATTTTTTAATAATAACAAATTTACATTCAGTTTTTACGCCCACTTGGACTACAATTTATTTATAATAACCCTGTATATCCAAAAATAAAGTAATTGAAATCAATTCAGAATTGGCCAATTCTTAACAATTTTAAACTTGATACCTAGTGTTGCCTTCACTTGTGCTATGCTGCGTGTCATGCTACCGATAAGTTTTTGAAAAAATTTTTGCAGAAAATTATCCATTTCTATGTACAAGTAGAGCCTATGTCAGATCTTCGGTTGTAATTGGAAAATTTGCACATTCCAAATATGATCGATTGGATTAAAATCTGGACTAGATAAGGGTCAATCTATTTTACTAGTATTATGTTAATTAGGATAATCAGTGATGATTTGAGCCGTGCGAGACCTGGCATTATCTTGTAGTATGATAAACTTTTGAGATCAAATTAGGTTCTAAAATTTCGTAGTTTCAGGTTCTTAGTCCTAATGATAACAAATTCCGTGCGAATGCTTGTTCTTATTCCACCCCACACCATTATGGATCATCCATCACCAAAACTGATCATTTCATGCACTGTATTTGATACCTATTAACACAATAACGGAAGCAACAATGAGAAAATTTACAGAAAAACGCAACGGGTATCATTGGAGAGAGCATGTCCATCGCAGCAATCTAAGATCCCTAAGAGAATGTCAAAAGAAAAATAAATCCTCAATAGAATCAAAACAAGAAAACTTGCAGTGCATATTCTAGGTAAAAATTAAAACAAAGGGAAGCTTCCGAATGAGAAGAATTTCATGGCTGAAAAACTTAGAACCTGGTTTTCCATGACAACCACAGAACTCTTCCGAGCGGCAGTAAACAAAGTTATATTAGCCAATGTCTGGAAGAGACGTGAAGAAGAAGATTTGATATTTAACGTTGCCTAAGCCTCCTCCAAACTCTAACACTTCCGTCCATTACATGACGGACCAAACTCATCACTAAATGTGATAAGAGTTCAGTGACAAAGTTGCCGGTGGAAGTTTGCTCTTCTATTTAAATCTTCTTAGGCGATGTTCACTGGTTATTTCGGACATTTTTTCAAAATGTTTTAATCTCAAATTACCCTCTCTTATAGTATTGTGGACAGTTTTATCACAAAATTGTATTCCTCTTGTCCTTACGAGATCTTCTTGAAGGTCCAAAGCAGAGTGTGCGATTTAGAAGGGGTGGCAATCACATAAACCGCTCAGCATTTTCTGTAGCATTTCTTCTCTCACATGTCTAAAACGTTTTTCTTTATTCTATAAAATACGAGTAACAAAGGAAATATCAATGCATTTTAGCTATTTCAGCACCTCCATCATTTTTACAAATATAGGCGTTGCAATAGATAAATTAGCAATTGATACCTGTGAATACCGATTTTTTTATATACTTTGAAATTGTAATATTTTCTCTTTTTGGAATAAAATTCATTTGTCTCCGAAAGTTCCTAAACATATTCATTTGTCATAAATTTGTCTATGTATATATTAACACCTCAGACATACAACTTTGCTTTCTATTGCATTTTAAAATAAACCAAAACAAATCAAAGAGTTGCCTGCGTTTGATTTTTTCTTGTGGGATGAAACATTTTACCTTCGGTCGGGAAAGTTTTCATTTACGCAGTTAGAGCAAACTTTTTCCTTCGATTGTTCCTTAATTTCGTCCTTCGCCTTCGTCCCCCACATTTCATTTCGTTTTCTTCAGTCCTCGCCCAATTATCCCTCTCCCTGTCGGTTCCCACCGGCTCGATTAAGGTCATATTGGTGTCATGATGATGTAAGTTAAAGGGGATTTTCCGCGCCGATTTTCATGCAGAGTGACTGAAGTAATCGCATAAGCTCGGCATGGCCAGTCAAATCTGGATAATATAGTTGGGTAATCAGTTTGTAGCTTCAACCGAGGGATCCGTCTAATTATAAGCCCGCCTGTGTAAACTATAATAGAACCATTTGTTTTTGTTTAATGAAATTCGACCGTGCGTCGAATCGTTTCCTTAACCGATGGGGACGCTTATTAAACTGTAATTGCAGTCAATGCCGACGGAACCCCAATCAGAAATCTTCCGGATTTGGATTATCTCACCGACAAGGTTTACAACCCGTAGCCTTTTTATACTTGCACCGTTCCTGTTCTTTATGGTTTTCTATTATTTGGGCGTAGGCTTTTTACGGCTCTGTTCTCCAAATAAGAATTTAACTCGATTTTTTCCTTATTTATGAACAAACAAGACATTACTACTCCCCTATACTATTAGTTCTTTTTTAAATTAAAAATTATGATCGATAAATCGGTTGTTATTTTTCTTCTAGAAAGTTGAAGTAGAGTGTAAATTTCACAAACAGCTGCTAATAAAATTATTTTTGGTAGACAAGCAATTTTAAACAAATATGACTATACTTTCAAGGTTTTCCAAGTTCCAGTTCATTTCCAGTATCTAGATTAGGCTGAAACAAACATTTTCAACCCAAAGTGTTGATACGAGCATCTGGCTTGGACAGACAAATTATTAGATGAATCTCACAAAACGCAAATACAAAAAATTAATTTGATGCGGATTGTGGAACGAACCAAACACAACGGGATCAAAGTTTCAAAGAAATTTTATCTCCAATTTTGCGAGTTATTAAATCAAGAGTTTACTCTTGTTCCTTAATTAAACAACCTGAATTTATTCGATTTGACACGTTTTCCTCCGCTGTAAAGGCTAACACAAAGCAACGTTTTTATCTGGTCTCTCGTTTAACGCGAACATTTTGCTCCAATAACTTTGTTATTCGCACCGTCAAAAAGCGAAAACCAAACTGAACAGATTCTGAAGTAGCTATGTTTGTTTGTCTTTTTCTTGCGATAAATTTCACGTGGTAATGCCTAGAGTTGGCGGCGTCTCTTGGAGGCGGTTTACATAGTGGGTAAGTTAGTATGAGACAATTGCGGTTCTTAAAACGAAACGAGGTCTTCTTACCGTTTTATAGCATTGTAAAAGAGGTTATCACTTTTAAAGTAATTCTGAAGACATGTCAGGTAGTAAAATGGCGAATGGTTAGCAATTTGCTGCTGGAACGTTCGTCGTTGTTAAATTCCTGGTAAAAGCTCAATTATGGAGCTTTATTGAGATTTCATCCAAATCATAACACTCCACTACTCGATCTTTTCCACATCTGCACCAAAAGTGAAAAAACGATTGTCGAATTTTTTTGCATCGTCGTGGACCGTTGAATTATGATGATCCTGGTCAGACTTTGTCCAATTGTTCTGATTTGTCTCTCGGATACAAACCCTTGGTTCTTACTGATCTAATTCAGGTGAATGCAGATGGTATCGGTGATTAGATGAAATCGAATTGGTAGCGAAGTACGGTAAATTATTCAAGTTAAGTTGGAGCTTTTGTTGACGGTAAAATTGAGTTTATGACGTCTGAGGCGTGTTGCATTCCGAAGTGGGAATATAAAATTTTCCATCACGTTTTATTGCAATTTTAAAAGTTTCGCTTTATTATACTTCAAATATTCATAGTTTAATATTAGGGTGACATATAAAAAGTGATGCGGCTGACACACACAATAACATCTTCAGGAGATGATTGAGGAGGCTGGAGGTTTATAAAGGAAACTCGATTAAGCACGCTAGTCGAGAAAAATCACGACTTGTCTACAAAGAAATCTAATTGATGTAGGTTTTAGCTGACGTCACCGTGTTTCATGACTTTCATCTGAAAGAAAATGAGGGTTTCGGGGAAAAAATAACGTTGGTAATTAACAGTGGCTTTGCTCCTTTGAAATTATATAAATAGGGAGAACTAGAAGTTTGTTCCATTTTCTGTTAGAAATTTTTCCAAAAATCCTTCGAGTCTTATTTTTTTTACTACATGTACAGTGGCGGCCATTAATTTGGAAACACCGGCCTAATCTAGTTTGCTGGATATTTCTAATATTTGATAGTGTAAGCGTTATGTCATGAAGTCATGTCACCTATGTCATCGTTGAGCGCATTCAACAGACTGTCGCAGCCGAAATTGATATATCAATAACATTGTCAAAGTCAAAATTAATGGCCGCCACTGTACATTTCACGAGTGATAATGAACCCGACGGAATTGAAAATGCAACCCACGAGACATTTGCAAAGTAAACCTGTATACTAACCCAAGTTATGCAACCAAAAATACTTTCATGCAGTCAGAACATCTGATTTGGAAATACGTTCAAAATTCCAAAGGCTTCTTTGATCTAAATAATTGTTGATCGTACGGTATTACATACTCATATGTTCTGCGCCTTCTTAATTATGTTTTTAGGAAAGAGGAAAATTATTTCTAACCACTCTATTTAATGTCTGTTATTTGATTCACATGTTTTGTAAATTTTGACTCTTTCTAGTGGCAATTAACATTCTTTATACCTTTATTCTAGGATGCAGAGCTTAATATTCTTGATATGAATTTCATAACGTGTTTTTCTCTCTTTGTGAGTCCTTTATAACTTTATAATTAATACCTATTTAAAAGACAAGTTGCACTTAATAGTTTTCTAATAAACTAATGCTTCATGTGAAAGTTCCATTCTATCTTTAACACATCCCAAATATTTAACCACAAGACGACAGTGACGTAAGTGTCTTTGTTTGCAGACATACCAGTAAGCTATTATTCACCACAACAAAGACCTCTAGAGTGCGTAGTTGTCTTTGATTGTATGAACCATCGATACTTGCTTCCAAATGTAGCTACACGAATAACTACATAAAAGAAAAAGGGAAGAGAAACAGAAAGAGTAAAAGAAGTATGGAAATAATTTCGCAACAGATTTTCTGTGACAACCAAGAACTGTCATTTTTTACTCAAAATGTATCCTGCAAATAATCGTTATCACCATTTGACTGATCCTACAATATTTCTGTAACGATCTCATTTCAGCGACTGCGTTGTAATAAATTCCTTGAATGTGCAGTTTAATTCCTGCGAGTGTCTATTAATTCCTTTGTTGTGCTTGTTTCCGTCCGTGCTCTCAAAAATCAAAGCCTTTTTCTTCTCGCTTTTTTATAATTGTTGCAAGGAGCTTTTTCAGAGAAGGGTTTTAAATTAGCTGTCGCACAATCCAATTTGAAAAGCTTTTTAAGTAGCATTTAGGCGAGCTTTGACCTCCTTTGTTCGTTATATTGGATCACGCAACATGAAAGACGTTTGATTTCGCGTGCGTCCTCATTTGTTTAAGGATATCAACAGGAACGGTATATATTGGTCCTGCTCCTGACAGTTCAATGGACCACTGAAACCGTTTCTCCGCTCCGGGGAACACGTGTCTTGGGCGGCCTCCGATGCCTCGCAGGGGAAACCGGGACAACGCAGAACGGACGAAAATAACCTCCAAATAATAATAATAATAATAATAGTAATAATGATAATATTGCAGCAATGGCTGCAATTAACAACAACTAATAATAATTTTACAAATAGAATTTTATTAATTCGGTTGGAAATAAACACAGAAACGAAAATTTCTGTTTGTGGCTTCCGCGCGTCTGTCCTCCCTCGCCGCCCCCGAGATGGCCCGAGACGGAGATATTTATTTAGCACGCAGAATGCGTTTAACGGTTGGCATGCGACTGTCGTTGACATTTCAAAGTGGTAAACAAAACAGATCGGTTGTTGGGGGCCGCCGTTCCGTACGCAAAAAGCTAATTTGCCGCCACCTCCCCGAAAAAAATGATTTGACGGAGGTGGAGGGGCGGGAGGCGTCAGAGGTCTGAAAAGGTCGAGGCGTTCTATCAAGCCAAACGCATGAAACTTGTTCGCTTTATCTTCGTTAAATAGACGGAACGTTGCGGCCTGAAACATTGGATGAATTAAGTAAATGGCACATTTGGGCATCTTAAACCCTACAACAAGCTTTTAAACTTGTTCGTCGGATGCGGAAGACTCGTATTTTACAATCAGTTAGTAAATGGCGCTAATCCAAAACTTGAAACGTAATTAACTAATTATGCGATAAATTTCGGACGGACACGCACACAACAAATAAATCTGTCGGACAATAAGCACTCCGGAGCGTTCCGCTTCCTTTTCTAATTAAAAATCTGGAGGGAGAATAAATGTTTATGAAGGAGTTGGGACGTTAGTGTTAAATGCGGGCGAAGTTTGCTCCGCTGAGCGTAATGAAACTTGTGTGAAGAGTAAGTGAGAAAACTACAAAGTTGCTATTTTTTAAACCACTATTAATATTTATTTGCATGTTTTCCTACTGTAACTGTTCTTGTGCCCAAAACCAGGTCAATACTACGATGATTAATACTTCAGAACCACGATTACACCCTCAGTTAATCAAAAAATGTACACAAAATAATTACGTATTTGCCTGGAGGACGTTGGAAACGTTCCAAAATAAAATTCATGTTTGGTTTAATTTATACAGGTGTCCCAAAATTGGCGTACAAACTACTTACTACCTTATCGAGGATGTTTAAATGTACATGAAAAAAATATGGAAAAAATGATTCCGACAAAAAAATCTATTATTTTTATTATTAAAAATAAAATAGCTATTTATGTAACCAGTTAGAAAATGCGTTATTTTGTGTAATGAGTGGAATATTTGCGGGACGAGCGCAGCGAGATCCCGCAAAATCACACGAGTTACACAAAATTGCATTTCCTAACGTGTTACATACAAGATTTTTTCTAATTTTGACAAAAAAAATTTTTCTTCAAACGAAGTAATTGAATTTCATTAATAATAAATTATTATTGTGTTAAAATATCAAGTAGGTAAGTAGGCACGGTTATTTTGCTTAAAAACAAAAAATATGACTAACTGGTTAGGAAAAATTTATTAGAAAATAAATTTTTCCTAACCAGTTAGGAAAGATTTTACTTTTCGTAACCAGTTACGAAAAGTGTGACGTTTCCAAACGTCAATTAATTTTGAAAAGTGTCACTTTATATGTCAAAATTAGAAAAAAAATTTTATTGATTTTTTCCATAACGGCAATACAATCTAAACAAAGACATATTCGTACATCATTACCTTGCAATGTTACCGTAGTGGATTTAAAATAATGTTCCAAAGCTTCTAAATTCTCTAATGTGCAGGATTAGATGTTGGTATTGAGTGATCTTGTACTTTGTGATAATATGTACGATTAGACGTAGCTGTCATGACAATTTCATACATATATTTCAAAATAATTGACCTGTTGAGTGCCACTTTCAAACATCCCCAATTCAGCAAAATAAGTCCAATAGAATTTTTTAAACATTTTTCTGTCGTTTACGGTAATCTCTTCTACACCGTAGTGCACCGTTAGTACGCCATTTTTGGGACACCCTGTATATTTCAAACTAAAAAAAAAAAAAATAAAGAATCTCTAAGAATCAGATTCTAAATACCTACTCTAGGATAACAAGAAAAAATCGAATTATTTTTTAATTTCATTTATCGTAATCGTTTAACCTTTTTTTTTATTAGCAATCAATTTCTGTGCTCGAACATTCCGTTCTTGCCATTCTTTTTCTCGGCAAACTTTTCAAATCCTGTAAATGTATCTATCATTGCGTCGGCAATACCAATAACGGGGTCAACAATCCTGCCGTAGTAAAGAAATTCTTCGTAGCCATTCTCCTGCTGATAACCATTACAGAATCAATTTCCCCTGTAGAGCGTCGGCGGGATTTTTCCAGCGCTGCCCCAAATGTTTATGAAACTAATTATCGCGATGTGCGTGCGCTCTATAAAGATTTCACTCCGTCCATCCATCACGGTAATCTGTACCAGCAAGACAAGGCTTATCTACATCGGCCTAACGGTGAACAGCCAATTTAGCCCCTTTGCTTATAACTTACCTCAACGGTAATTGTTATTGCCGCTATTATTGCTCCGACAGGATAACGGCGATGATGATGTTCGTTTACATTACGCATTTCGCATATATGTTCGGCTTTAATGTTATAAATATTTTGAGTGCGGGTCAATATTTGGCCACCCTGCCCGGGGCAAACTAATTAATTCGGATCTGTGTTTATATTGATGAGATGAGATAAGTGCGCACGACAAGGGGCGTGTCGACCCTCGACGTATTTATTATCCACACCTTCGATTCGGCAACCGGAAAAATCCTTAGTTATTAAGCTCTTTTCCGAGAATTCGTCCAATAAGCATCGGCAATAAACGTAAAAGGCGCCTCTGAAGGAACCTGCGAAAGAAAACCCTTTTATTTTACTAAACGGTGTAAGTAATTGAATTCTGACGCTATAAACTTTTACAACGCCAGAAGAATACGATGGAAATAGGTCCAGGTTGCAGCTTTTCTTTCGTTCGAACTAACAAAATTGTGGTAACTAGCAAGACTGTAACTTGCAGTTGCACAACCACCTCAGGAATAAACTCAAACTGGAATCGTCAGCTATTACCGTTTTCTCCATGTCGCTAATAAATTTATATTATGAACAAGAGTTGAATGTTTAAAAGTGCAGTACAGTATTCTGTAGAAATAAAATAAAAATGACTGTAACGAGCAATTTATAACTC
Source organism: Tenebrio molitor (assembly GCF_963966145.1). Taxonomy (NCBI): domain Eukaryota; kingdom Metazoa; phylum Arthropoda; class Insecta; order Coleoptera; family Tenebrionidae; genus Tenebrio; species Tenebrio molitor. The sequence goes on from NC_091047.1 coordinate 29,526,594, forward strand.
AGACTGAAGAAAGAATAATAATAATCTACAGTATTAGCAGGTTCAGTGGAAGATTTTGATAGTAAAGAAAGAAAAGTTTAAACATGTAAATAAAAATAATGTAACTTAATAATTGTTAATAATTATTAATTATAAATTATAAAAAACACATATGCGGTTTACAATCGATCATTGATAAATGTAGGATTTGCGGAACTGAAGGGGAAACCATTGAACACATCATTTCTTCTTGCACCGTTTTGGCTCAAAGCGAATATAAAAAACGTCATGATATATTCGCAAAAATTATACACATGAATTTAGCAGTTAAATTCAATTTATTAAAGGATACACAACCACATTACATTTATAAACCAGAAAGTTGTTTAGAAAATGACAATTACAAATTATATTTTGATCGCACACTTTTAACTGACATTCACATTCAGCATAACAGACCAGACATTATTATTTTAAATAAACAACAAAAGCAAGCATATCTTTTAGATATAGCTGTTCCAAATTCACACAATATAACACAGACATATAATACAAAAATTAATAAATATTTAGAACTCTCCGTTGCTATGCGAAATCTTTGGTGTTTAGAAAAAATTTCGATTTTACCATTTATAATTTCAGCAACAGGAATAGTACCGCAATCTCTTTTTAAAAATTTAAAAATTTTGGACTTAGAGAACACATTGGTGGTTGAAATTCAAAAAGGTATATTATTATACTCATGTCACATAGTAAGGAAATTCCTTAACATTGACACAGAACATAAAACACAAAAAAGTCAAAATGTGGAGGCGAGACGCCGGTAATTATGTTGATAAGCACTGCACTATTACTTGATAGTATTATCCGTAATAGTGTATGTACTCCGGCAAAATTGCCGTGCCGTCGGGTGGAGGTGGGATAGTATATTCTAAATGGTGTAAGCACAACAAGGTGAGAAGTAAATGATGGAAGGATTGAATGTATAATTAAAAAAAGACAGAAAATTATCAATGGTAATAAAAAAAGTTTGATTTTCTAAATTATAAAGAAACCTTCCTAAGAAAGTTATGTGAAAGTAGAGCTTTTAAGAGTCAAATCACATCAAATTACAATGTAGGAAATTAACGAGACAGAAACTTCAGAAGTAAAAATTAGAAAGTATTAAAGACAAGACTCAGTCTGATTGTATGATATTAAAAATGATAAAATTATTAGGTTTTAGACAATCAATAAAGAAAATATTAAATACCGGGTAAAATAATACAAAAACAAAATAATTTATTCTACAAAATGATAATATTTAATATCTAATAGTAACCATCTTGAAAGCATTACACATCTTCATCGATCAGTGAGGTGAAGCAACAACGGTTGTGGTTAGTGTTTACATGGATGGCCGCCAGAAATCTCTGCATACCGAAAAATAAATGATAATACAGGGTTATTCACGTAAGATGACGAGCCTGATCAGGTAAAAATACAACCCAAAATACACTTTACAAATCATTCATTGTGTTTTGGTATTTAAAAATTAAATCAGGAATCCAAGTAGGTATTCTATTTCTGTTTGAAAGGTATATCTGTCATTGCATTTTTCGTTCATATTTAGTATTTGAAAAGGTTTTAGAACGATGACAGAACCGATATGATCCTACTTACCCATTACTTTTGTGATTTTAATTGCTTATTATTGTTATTAAATAATATTTTCCTGAGAGAGGTATTTTTCTGTCAGAACTTAACATTCATTAGGCTGACGTTAAAAGCTATCTATGTTTTATGCGCATTGTGATAATGAGAGATAGTGTAATAGGGATCGAGTTTGCTTTGTGAATTGTTTTTGGCTGCATTTTTACCCGGTCAGGCTCTTCATCTTACGTGAATAACCCTGTATAAATAGTGTTTTTAAAAAGTATTTGTATTTGTCTTAGAATTAGTATTTATAAAACGATATAAAAAGGAAAAATAGAATACAAAAGAAAAAACAGCAGAGCATGAAAAGAAAGTCAAACACGAAAACTTAGGAAATATATAGAGCGTGTCCCAAAATTGGCGCACTAAATACTTACTACCTATCGAGGATGTTTCAATGTACATGAGAAAAATATGGAAAAAACATTTTCAAATCGGGGAGGGTTAAATGTAAATAAATTTGGCATCATTGCATGTAGGTATACTAAGGACAACGTAACATTTTATCTGTCCCGCCTATTATATTTTGTTAGTTACCAATCAAATATGTTGTTAAGACGATTTGATTTACACAGAAGAAAATTTTGACATTCGAATTGCCTCAATGACATTTTATCTTTTTAAACCTAAAACAATAAATTCTAACCTTAACTTTGTACGTGGCAAATGTGATGAAAAATTATACAGATTGAATTTGGCTTTGATTCTCATTGGTCAATTTACGTGGGCGGAGCAGATAAAAAATTATAACGTAGCTCAAAAATGGAAGATGTCATGAACAAGTGAAGCAACTTAAAATAAGCATTATGAGAAATCACAATTGACCTGTTTCAGAGTTTTCCACAAATATTATTAGTTTCGAAATTACTGAATTTATTCCATAAGTAGTTTCCACACTGTTTATGCAGTACCTACTTTAGTTGATAACTAGTGAGTGTAGAGTGAAGCTAATTGTTGCAGTTGTATTTAGTAGCCCTTATCAAATGTAACCCCTGTTCAATACCCGAATATCACGTTAAAAAAATTCCGTTTCAAATTTTTTTCTTTGCCACTGTGTAACCTTTGATGTTTCTTTAATAACATTCCCAACATCAGTTGCTTTATCGTGATTTATTTACTCTCTATACGAATTAATTGAACTCCTTTGCTTTTCTCCCTTTTTCTCTTTTTTTAGTGTGTTTATTAGAAAATACTCAATTTCCTTTGTGTTTAACGCGCGATGAAAATTGTTTTACGACGTATCTCCCAGTCCCAGGATATTCAAACATTGGCCGACATGAAAGTTACCGATTTAACTTCAAAGAATGCGAGTCAATTAATTCGAAAATTAATTTTGGATACACACAGGAACGAGAACACTTCGTTAAAAAAACAAGTGGAGAGAAGCTTCTGCAAAATTCATACAGACTTTATTTATAGATACGTAACAGAATATACCAGTAAAGATAATAGTAAAAAAAAAGAACAAAAAGCTTGATAATTATTATAACAATAATAAAAAATTATTAAAATTATTACCACTTATAATTTCACCAACGGGAATAGTACCGCAATCTCTTTTTAAAAATTTAAAAATTCTGGATTTAGGAAATACATTGATAGTTGAAATTAAAAAAGGTATATTATTATACTCATGTCATACCGTGAGGAAGTTCCTTAACATTGACACAGAGCATAAAACACAACAAAGTTAAAATGTGGAGGCGAGACGCCGGTAATTATGTTGATTAGCACTGCACTATTACTTGATAGTAATATCCGTAATAGTGTATGTACCACGGCAAAATTGCCGTGTCGCCGGGTGGTGGAGGGAGAAAAAAGAGTTTTTGACAAACGTGAAAGTGACATTTCTCGAAAATGTATGAAAAAATAAATAACAATCTGAATTGTAGCTTAATTCTGTTGTTTTCTAAAAACGATATTCGTTTTGAAACTTGACGAGATTATTCTAGAGTTCTCCTCGAAGTGGAGCAAATGATTTTCCTTTAGATTTCATATGGTTTTGTGCCAGATCATCAAAACTGATATGCTAACACCCAATTACTCACTAATTTAAATTAATGTTTTGCACGCACAAAAATAAAACAAGAAGCAGATTTTGTCAATCCCCACCATATTCTGAGGAGTCCTGAAGGAAGGACTCAAATATCATAAAACACACTTTAGCTAACAAACATATTAGGGATCTGCCTTGTTGTTCATAAGTCTCCCCGACAGTTTGAATAACAGCAGAAGTGTGGTGGATGTTCAGTAGGCAAGCTGGACTAGAGTTTGAGGGTTGTCATTGCTTCACATAAGTATCTATTTGGTAGTTATCACTTGGTAGCAACACCAGTAATGACGAAGTTCTACTTAAATGCCGGTTAGGCTAAGTAGATTCAGAGAAGGAATGAGACAGACAGATACAAGCAACTTCTTATAAGTGTGGCAAAACATAACACATGACAATTCTGGCAATTTTAAGAGTATTATTCTGGTGGTCCTGATTTTGGGTGTAGCAGATTTGAAGGAAATTTCCGTTCCTCACTGGGAGCCTATCTCGCCTCCCTGGCGTATAACTGAAGCCCTAATTACTAGTTTTGTTATTTCACGTATTTCCATATATTGGGGTTAAGGAGGGTGGTTCTAGCGCAAATACGGCTAATAAGATTAACAAGCTTGCGGCTCGCTTATTCGCCTGTGAGCGTTAGGAGAGTCGAAATCGTCCTTAAGATGAACTCCGTTGGCTTCCCAGCTTTATTGCCCTTAGCCAGTGAGTGTATAATTTCGAGCAACATACTCGAAAAAAGTCAGATTAATTATTTCCACCGGGCTATTTCTTGCCTCATTACTCTTCGAGCAGGCCGTTCTTTCGGTCCGGTGGCATTATTTCGGGCAACGTTGTCGGGAACGGCGCAATCCGGACCAAAGCGATCCACTAATTCATTTCAAGAATTAAAGTTGCCGTCTTGTGCGAAGTTGGTACGGTGTTGGGTTCGTTTTCCATTTGTTTGCAGTTCGCCGCCCTCTCGCGCGGATTAGCGAACAATCGAAGCTGCGATTTTGAATTTAAACAAAATAAGCCGCGAGATTACGCTTTTTGTTCGGCCGTTGTATGAAATTTAAATTTTCAGATACCTGAAGAAAATTAAAATAACAGGCTGGTTAGGGTGGTATTGTGCGGAACGGGGGCTTTGTTTCAGTTCGGGTTTAGTTTATTTTCGAAAAACCAGCTTTGTTGTTGGATTGTAATTAATTTCGAAATTATGATTTTGTCTTTAAATTTTTCATTATGGAATGACTCATCAAATAGAAGACAATTTTTTTATGGAATAAAAAATTTTCTTCATAATTATCGTCAGTTGAATTTAAAAAAATATAATTTTTGCAATCCTTAAACAATTAAACTGTAAAAATTTTAATTTCGCTAAATTTAATTAGAAAAATAATAAATAGAAAAATCTCAGCGAATGAAAAAAATTAAAAATACTTTCTGTGTATAGTGCTTCCCTTGGATAAACATATTTTTTCAATTTGATCTGTGAACTCCGACTCGGCATAAATAAAATTATTAAGAAACGAAAAACGAAACTCGCAGATACTTACGAAGATATTAAAATGGAGAAGTCGCTTTATCTTTAGTGCTTTGCTTAAACTTGCCATTACAAATAAAAAACAGAAAAATCAAAGATCTATTGAAATCATTGAAATCAACATGCAGTGCTTTCACTTCAAAACAACCCAATTCTCGTCTTAAATTCGTAAATTTGATTTAATCAAAAAACACTGATTTAGATATCAAGGGGGAAGTTTAAAACCAATATTGATAAAGTTTTGGTTTCATTCCGTCACCCTTAGTTGCCCTACTCTGACATCCCCTATCTTGTGAAGCATAATGTAGAAGGTTGTAAAAATCTCCATCTACCCATAATTTAAAAAAATTCTTAAAACCTACTTTCGATAAAAAATTACTATATTAAAATAATTTTTGGTTCGATACCTCCCTAGAAAGTGAGTCTGTATCCATAGTTACCAGTGGATGAAGGTTTCACTCTCGCTCACTGTCTTTCGCTCACGCATAATTGAAATTCGATTTTATGAATAAATCTCTTTTTGTAAAGAGAATTCATTTTAAGTGGTCTTCACAAGTGGATAACGTTCAAAGAAAAATTTATATCTTCTCGTACACACACATACAACACTTTGGTGTCTGAAAAGTGCAAACTAACCACTCCACACATTGTACGGGTGCTATTGTAAGAGCCTTCGCTTTGTGTTTTGTGTTAGATCAAGTTTTATTAATTTGGTAAAAAAAAATGATGGCGTTGCGCTTCGGATTGTAATTAATTTCGAAGGAAATTGATAAAACATATTAGCTAATAACCCGTAATTTATGTTATTATAAAGAAAACCATTTTTCTTCCATAATTCACGGGAGGTAATAAATCACTCCTTTTAAAAATACTCCTTTGTGGAAACCTCAAAGAACAGATTAATAATGCGAATTCATATAAAATATTTACTGAGTGAACCAACCAAAGCGAAGAGATTCCGCCTTATTTTCGAAATAAAAGCGTGTACATAAATTACTAGCGCCTCACAAAGAATTTATAAAGTGTAATTAACAAATTTAATAAAGACACTGACGTGATACTTAATTAAAATCTCTTTACTTCTTTTAGGATCTACGACTGGTGTTATAAAATGAGAAATGGGAGATACACGGCTCCTCTAATTTAATTTTACATTTTCCTTGAAATATTTTTTGCACAACTCATAATCATGTATTTAGCCCCGGCCGAAACTCGCCAACGAAGCCTTTTAATTATTGCCAACTTCGTTCCTCCCCATTCGAAACATTTTAAACAAAATATTTGCCCACAATGGCTGAGTAATTAACTTAACAACAATCCTGTTTATTCACCTGTTCGCCAGCGACACGCTTTCAAGAGAGAATTTGTCTTTAAAAAAATATTTCCCGAAATTCGAACTCGAAATACTCAGTGTTGAATTTATTGCCTTTGTGAAAGTGTCCCTTTAATTAACTGTTCGCCATTTAGTTAAAAATAATGATGGGTTTTTTGTGAACGAAAAAAAATATTTGCCCGGTTTATTTTCGTGTCCTGATAATTAAATGGGAACAATCTATGCGCTCGAGTCGCGTAATAAAGTGTGTTTTGTGTTTTTTCATTGGTCGCCCTGAATAATGCAGCATCAGGTTCATTAAAAATTTAATGGTGTGACAGTTAATGCTTGCGTTACCGATATTTTAACATTTTATTACAGTTTTATCTTCTTTGAATTCTTGTTTAGACAATGTTATATATGTTTTATCACGAAAAGTTACGTCAAAAATTTAATTTAAATTTGAATTAAAACGATAACTGATCTCTTAACGTTGATTCATTGTTGTACCATTACTGTTGCTACTATATACAGGTCGCTAAAAAGTATGGAAAACAGCTAAATATTTTCAGAACGGTTTAGCAAAGCTCGTTGGAATATGGCACACAGATGTATTTAAATTCTATCATCCGATCATCACCATCACCGCCATTTTAAAAATCTTTTTAGCATAAAAATTATGTATTTAGGGTTTAATTTTTTTTTTTTTTTTGTAATACATGGTCTTTCACAACTCGCGCCCTAGAGAAAAAGGGCACCTGCCGACGACAATAAGTTGTCAAAAAATAGAAACAAAGAATTTACTACTGCTTTCATAACTGAGTTACAAGACTTGCAATTCTACCAATCCCACAAGGACATCTCGAAGTGTGATGTTATTTCAACCAAATAAAGCCAGTTGCTAGGTTTCAAAATTAATACCATCAGCTACAAAAAATATTTGGATTACTGTAATTTTGACACTATTAGATTTGACTTTTCATTCTCAACAAATTTAGTTTAACCATCTGAAATGTTAGAGCTGTCATTACATTGCAAGTTCAGATGTCTACTGCTTAAGCAAAGCTTATGGGCGATTCTAGGAGATGCTTGTAGTGTAGCGACTCCATGGACCTGAGCTGAGCCACCAGTGTCGGATCTGACAATAAATCGGTTACAGAGGCTCTGATGCGCAAAACCAGCCCATGATTTTTGGCTGGTATGACCAGGTCGGCCGCGCTCTCAAGTTTGGTCTTGGACGGGTTGCGGGCCTCGGACTCGTGGGGTAGTGGTTGATGCTTGATAGTCGCAACTAAATGGCATTCTAGCTCATTTCAATTATTATTACAACGTATTGTAGCAAAAAATAAAAAAAATGTGTTGCAAACGAAAAAATAATTGTCATTTCTGCCCGGAAAACGTTCTTCGAAGACTCTTGCTGGCTCCCTGGCGTTAAGCTCACATTCCCCAAAAATTATTATCATCTCTAAATAATCAGTGAATACATGATTGTAACCAAATAAACAAAGGTTTTGGCTTTTTTTATTACAAATTTAATTTGACAGTGACATCTTTCAAAAACAACTCCAATCGCCCAAATATTTTAAAGATGTTTTTTCTTAAATGAAATCCTAGCAACGTAAAATTACGGCAAATATACCTTGGAGGTGTAGATCTCTGATTGGTTAACTTTAAGTTGTCTTTTCTCGAATATCTTTTAAGTTAGATTTTTTTTTCTTCAAAATTACACATCCAAATGCGATCTCTTGTTTCCTCTTTTTCTCTAGGGCGCGAGTTGTGAAAGACCCTGTATATTCTGTTTAAGTCAAATGTCTTATTTTTACACTTACCATTAATTTTTATTTATTTTTTGGTCAAAGTACAGGTGGAAAAGAACTAGCCATAGCTAAAGACATTTCCAAAGCTAACTAAATTTTTGTTACATTTTTTCAAATTTTATTAATTCGATAATTTTTTATAAAGTTTTGATTAGAATAAGATATTCATGTGTTACATCACTGAATTCACAAAAAATACTCTTTTCAAAAATATATAATTTGACTCCCCATGCCATTTAAAAAAATCAAGTTAGCTTTGTATCTTCAAAATAAATGATGTTAGAAAATTGAAAAAAAAATCTCGGATGATAGAATTTAAACACTTCTAACTACATATGTGGTAAATTTTAACGAGCTCTGCTAAACCATTCTGACCTGTATATGCTTTTACGCAGTTGCTTCATTACTTAATTTCAATAAAATGTACAGTGTGGAGCACGGAATTTCTGGCAGCAATTTATATGTAAATTAAAAAAAAACCAATGTAATCTAAGCTTTATTGTCATAAATGTCATAATATTTAATTTCGACTGGACTTCAAAATAAACTGTCACAATTATGCATAATTATTTTATATTTTAGTTATTGATTTTCAAAGTTTAATAAAAGACGGTCCAGTTTTCGGAAAAACACATCTAAGCACTTGCAACTTTTCAGGATTGATGAATGTAATTTATCAAAACGAAATGTGACAATAGTAGATATTAAAATGAGGTTATTAATACGTCTAGCACCTAAAGCCTATTTCACAACTTATATCAGTCAAATTTCAAGTCCACCCGAAATTCTGTGCTGGCAATTGTACAGATGCGAGCAATAAATTTAATTTTTTTTTTAATATTCTTTGGAAGTTAAAAATGACATTGACGGTCAAAATATACTCACGACTGTACCCGCTATCCGTAACAATAATAATACATAATATGTAATAATCCAACACAAATTATTTAAAGAACGGTTTAGCAAAGCTCGGAAACCGACTTATCGCGGAATCAGGCGATTCAAAATCAAAGAAATTTCTTTTCGAGAGGATTTCCCTTGCCATTCAACGTGGAAACGCTGCAAGCATTCGGGGCACTTTTCCAGATTCCGCAATATTATCGGAAATTTTTGTATTATAAAACAAAAATGTTTATGTAATTAGAAAATAAAATAATCATTCAAATTTAAAGAAATTGTTTCGTTTTAAAAGAGGCAAAAACAGCGAAGCAACGAACATGCGGACCTTTGAATTTTTGAATAACATATTACAGTATCCTATTTCGAATTGGTTTCACGCATATACTCGTACAGCCCGAGTCAGCTAAAACAGGTCAGTCGTACAAAACAGAAACTGAAGAATAATTTGAAAACTTTTTGTGGTAAATTTAATGTGTGGTACACTCTCATTGTATGCACATTTTTTTAGGATTCTATGATAACCCTGTTAGGAGATATCAATTAAAACAAGACGTGAAAATTTGTTTTTGTGCAAATTTATACCTCTTTATACATATTTTATACAGGTGTCTTAGCTAAGACTCTCGAGCCTAATAACTCAGTTATTCTCCAGCGGATTTTTGTGAAATTTAAAATGCAGAAATTTTAGATGGTGGAGAATAAAGTCCCATTAATGCAATCACCCAAGTCTTAAAAACGCAATTTTTACATGCCTTTTAAAATGTTGAATCAATTAAGATTTACATAAAAAATTGATCGTCAATTAAAAATGCTGTAGGGAAAAACTCGTCCTTGAAAGACATCTGGTTTGCGAGAAAAAAACAAAAAACTGTATTAAACGTGGCTGCAAATGCAAAAACATAGACGCGTATGAAACAAACACGCAATTTTGCAGAATTTTGGTCATCCCTTTTCGCAGAAGCACAGGTGACATATTTGACGTTTATCTTGCTAACCTTACAAACACTTACTTACAAAGTTAAAGACAACATTTGGACGTAATTTATTATACTGGATGCTTTAATTCTTCCACAAAGGACTAAAACATGATCGGGATATTTTAGCAAGGTCATTTAGTTCACGTACGCTTCCTGTGTCTTCAAATAAATTGACGACTCTCTTAATAACCTTACATTTTGTAAAGCCTACATTTGGATAGTGTTCCACGAGAAAAAGAACTGTGTCATTGAAGTTCTTACGACACTCTCCATATTTATAGAGTAAATGTTGCTTGGCAATTAATCATCATCAATTGTTTCAAAAGGTAACTGCTCAAATACCTTCAAATTTTACATTAAATTTTTAACGACAACATTTAATCTTTTCGTTGAATCAGACAAGTGATTTACTTAATTGTTTGTGTAGACACTTGTTTTTTAATGTTTAACAATCTAATAATAATCGCGCATAATTTTCGATAAAGGAATCATGTGTTAAAATTACATTTTTTAACTTGAAGTAATTTTATTATTACTAATTGAATCTTCACGGTCTAAAATATCTGCATTTTAAATTTCATAAAAATCCGTTGCCAAATAACCGAGATATTAGGCTCGAAAGTCTCAGCTAAGACACCCTGTATATTCAGTTAAAAGAAGATTGTCTTTTAATAACGTTAGTGTATTTGTTTTGGTAAAAATTAAACAGATTTGCTCAAAATAATCCCTTATTCTCAAGAATTATTTCAGCAATGTTGTCCATTTATTCAAAACAAAAGACAACAGGATCACTACTTGACTCTGTTTTGAATGCAAACGACAACATGGCTAGAATAATTCTTGAGAATAAGGAATTGTTTCGAGCAATTTGTTTAATTTTCACCAAAACAAATGCACTAACATTAAAAAAAAATCCTTCTTCAACTGAATATAAAAAGGTACAAATTTGTACTAAAAATTATTTCTTGTCTTGTTTTAATGAATATCTCCTAACAGGGTTATCACAGAAAAAAAAAAAAACATATACTTGTATTTAGTTGTACCTTAATGGTTTTGTCTTCCACAAACGATGCACGCCTTAAAATTTGGAGTACCAGGTATTGCAGACTTCTCCTGAAAGCGGATAAAACAATTGGCGTCCCTTCAGGTAGCACAACCGCAAGAAATCACATAGTTAGATGATGTTCTAATGTTTCCGATAATGACTTGTGCTAGACCACTGAACCCGATACACCGACACGCAATCATTCATTCCTATGTGAATATTGTACGTACATTTTCCTACAAAAACAAGAATCAGATTTCGATAATCCCCCACCCACTTTTGAGGAGTTCTGGAGTAAGTACTTAAATATTATTATAACTAAGACACATTTTAGCTATTGAACATCTATTAGCGACCTGTCTTATTGTTCCTAACTCTCCTAGACAATTTGACAGTAACAGCACATTTTATTTGAGTAACAGCAGAAACGTGGTGGATGTGCAGAAGTAAATCTGGACTGAGGTTCGGGGGTTGTTGCTTGACATGGTTATCAATTTGCTCGTTACTATTTGGAACCAATTTCATAATGACGAAGGTTATTCTGTATGGTACCCTATGGTGGTTAACTGCCAGGTCAACGGTAAAAATAGACAATAATAATAATTTGTTAAACCCAACAAAAAAAAAATGCTCATTAAGGACACATAGTACTTCCTGCAATTCTACAAAAACAAAACTATAATAATATACAACAAATTAAAACTGACCTACAAACTAAAAAATACGGTTTTGCAATTTACATCAAACGGCATAATGTTGAGAAAATAAACTTTATCCAACATTCAATAGTAATATCGTGTTTTACTAGTTAGTTTTAATTGAGTAAACTGGGCTATAACTAGTCTGTTGTTTTAACCCACGTTGCCATTTGCACCGTGGGTTATAACATACATAACCCACGTTGCCATTAGCACCGTGGGTTATTAACGTTCATAACCCATCGGGAGCAGAATTTCATCAATAATGTCATTATCTAAAAATTGTGGAATATTGGATAAAACGTTGTATGGCATACGTGGGTTATTAAGTACTACCCACTCGAGGTAATAACCTACTCGGGCAAGCCCTCGTAGGTTACAAATACCTCTCGTGGGTAATATCTTAAATAACCCACTTATACCATAAATAACTATTAATCTGGATTTCGCGTAAAAAGTGGGTCTAGATAAGTAAATATAGAAAAATAAATGATAATATTGTAGTAATATAAATAAAGCTCTCAGAACAATTAGTTATCATTACTTGATAGAAATATCCGGCCTCTATAACTTGTCCCTTTTTTATACAGGGTCATTATAAATGATTGTCCCATCGCAGTTGGCGTTGAAAACCCACACAAATTTTGGATGTGCCGCCAGCCTCGAAACGTTAGACAAACTAGTAGAAAGATTTCCACTACCGCCGGTAGCGCCACATATCGGCGATACTAGTCTCACTCATGTTATGAGGCTTGCGGCACATTCAGCTACGTCACCAACGCCTACTGCGATGGGACAATCACTTATAATGATTGATGTATAATTAAACTGCTCGAAGCTATTAGGGGATAATGTTGAATATTGATAAGGGACTTCTTCATAGTAGTCTAACCTTCAGATTTAAATGTATGTTAGCAACGATGCAATAATTGGAGCTAAAACGTTCTTTATTTGGTTTTGCAACATTTCGGCTAAAAACAAAAACACACCCTGACTCGATTAGTCGATTCTAACTTATCGAATGCCACGCAGTGCTCTGATTCCGACCCGTTCTATTTATAGACCACCACTTGAAAGGGTGTTGCGTGGGCGCCGATGAGGTAAATTAGGAAAACTGTACCAAAATGTATTTGGAATAGTCTTTTCAAGACTGTATCAACTCGCAAAAATGGTTTTCACCTGTTGGACTTGATTTAGTTCTATTCAGATTAAGAAATAAACGCATGTGAATTGTGTGGGAAGTATCAATAGTGCAGAGAGCGTAGTATTTATTTAACACAAAGTGTAAAAGATGTCGTTAAAAGTAGTTAAATGACTGAACGGCACGATCTTCTTGAATTTCTGCGTTGAAGGGATTGTAAGATCATTGCAAGATTAGAAGCTGGCCAAATGCAGCAGGTTGTAGCCCTAGAATGAAAAGCTTCACAAAATGTGATTTCTCGAGTATAGGATCGCCTTTCGAAAACTGAGAATGTTCGGCGACCACAAGACCACCAACCGAACTTGCTGCAGCTACTGGAAGACTGGTATCAGCACAAACTGCATGAAATTGTCTTCTGAAGAAAAGTTTGTATCGTTTTTATTCCACTTGAGACAATCTATAACTGGGCTCGGAAAATGTGAGTGCAGTAACACTGGACGCATAAACATTAAGCCAGGTACCCTTTATTGAAGAGTTCACATTTAGCAGACGGTCTGATAGAAAGCTTACGTTATGACTATGAGAAATAAATGTAGAGCAATAAATAATTCAAAATCTGTTCTAAAACAACCAGAGTATGAAGGTGGCATAGCAACGTTATGCGTAGTGTGATTCTTTGAAAGTTCAAAGATACTATGATGATTGTACAGTCCCTATTGCTTTCAGTAGATTAACGTTTCGTTTGTATGGATGATAATGCTGGACTACATCTAGCATATGGTACGAATTAATGATTTTATCTACAAAGTATTGGCCAAATGGATTGGTTTGTATGTTTGCCGGACCGCAACTGAATTGAACACGTTTAGAACTGCCTTCCAATAGAAACCAGGCATATGCCGATAGCAAAAAGGACTTCAAGATGACTAAAATAAATTTTCCTGCAGCTCACATAAAATTTTATATTTCACCAATCCTAGAAGCTCGTCCTCAGGTATTACTAAAAAACCGAACCGGTTGCTAGACAGCATAATTATTGATATCGCAACAATCGATGAAAAATTATTTGGAATTTTGACTCGGCGATGTAAAATTGCGGCCATCCTATCTTGATGGTGCTCAACTCTGATTGGTCAAGTTTAAGATGTCTTTTCTCGATTAGCGCTTGAGATAGCACTTACCCAAATATGTACTCCCTTTTTTTCTCTGGGGATGCAGTTACGGCACACCTGTTTATTAGATCGACAGCTACTACCGAGTTCACACTGTAATCTCTATATTTTCCTCTAAGGCTAACGAATAGAGAAAATTTTTCAAAAATTCTTGACAATCAAATCCCTTGTATGCTAATGATTATGAGATTTAATACAATTGTGTACTTACAGCAGGCATTTTATCAATCACTCTGAAGTTTTTTAGTTTTATTTATTTTCTTCTCCCATTATTCAGGGTTATTCAGGTAAGATGACGATCCTGATCAGGTAAAAATGCAACCCTAGATACATTTTACAAAGCATTCATTGTGTTTTGGTATTAAAAATTAAAGAAAAAGAGGAAGAAGCAATTTTTTTACCATTTTCAAATTTTCAGATTTCAGATTGACAGTTAAAAATAATTTCCCATTCATTGTTGTATAATCTTGCAATTCCAAAAGCATTTTACCGTGATTTCAAAAAAAAAAATAGAGTTGGTTGTGACCAAAAATTTCAGTTGGTAATTCGTTAAGATTTCAATTATCAGATGTCAGTCTTAAAAGTTACGTTAGTAACTTTAAGAACGTTGAAATCTTGATTTTCATAAAGGCGTGAATAATGCGTGACCTGTTGGTTGTAACAGTATATTATATACCGAGGCGGAAAGTATTCCATTTCTGTCCAGAGAACAATAGTTTACCGAGAGACTTGCCCTCGAGGTGAACTAGTTCTCGGGGTTTGTATACTATTTTATTCACAATCAATCATTTAATAAAACAAGCAACTTTTCGTAATAATAGAAAATAACTAAAAACCAACCTCTATATTTTGCCGCTGAAAAGGTTTGCAAACGCAAACATAGCAAATATAGTTCAATTATTTCGTCAAATTACATATTTAAAGCTTTAGCCTTTGAAACCTTAGGCCCTTGGTGCAAAGAAGCTATTGCGGAATCAGGCGATTCAAAATCAAAGAAATTCCTTTTCGAGAGGATTTCCCTTGCTATTCCACGTGGAAACGCTATAAGCATTCGGGGTACTTTTCCAGATTCCGCATTATTATCGGAAATTTTTGTATTGTAAACTAAAAATGTTATGTACTTAAGTTGATTAATTATATCTTTTTTACACCTCTATAATATTATCGTTTATTTCTGCAAAATATTAAAACTTAGTAGGCGCGCACGATTGAGATTGTATTAAATTTTAGTTCACAAAAGTCAAACCAAATTGACATTAGCTCAGATTTTTTAACAAACAAAATGTGCGATAGTGAAATAGAGTGTAACCCTCCCCAGAATTGCGGGAATCCGCACATCAATTAACTCAATCTTTTATTTGAGAAAAGCAAATTACGATCCCGGAAAAACGTACAGAGATTTTTACGATTGGTGCGACAGTAGCGCCCTCGCAGTTCAGTTATGGGTTTCACGAGGGGTTTCATTACTGCCCGATTACGACTCATTCATTACTGACTCTTTTTTCACTATTACTGATCGATTGAATTGTACGCGGGTAATCGCTTACTTTTCAACCTTTAAGGGGTTCGAAAAGCTGTACGTTACTAACCGATTGTGAATAAAAACATTTCCTCAGCTAGTGAAATAAAACAATGACATTTAAAACTCCCGCGCCTTTATTCAACGGTGAGCACGCAGCTTGTTTATAAATCGATCCAACGATCAATATTCAGAGAGGTTATGTTGTGGCTCTTACTGTCAAGAGGGAAAAAGTGCAAATCTTTTTTAAGGATAAACTAAACTGTACCAAATGATAGGTTAGTTTCTTGGGTTAATCTCCGGATGGATTTATTTGGGGTCTCTGCAATTCTTTGTTCAACTGCCTTTTTTGTGCAGAACACTACCTGTTTCCAAAAACCTGTTTACGCATTTGTAGACTTTCTGGGTAAGTTCTTGGTAAGTGCCTTGGAAATCTGGAAACTTTTGTTGAAATTCCTCAAAAACTCGAGGTGTCGAATAGCACCATTCGCCGTTCTCAAGTCTTTCTCGATTTCTGAAGTAAAAAATTTTTTTCTCTAAAGTGAACATATTGCAATAGCAAATTTTAATAGTCAATAATTAATAATGACAATTACATTGTAATGAAATTTGAATTAAATTTTTACATGTTGCCAACTAAAGCGTATTAATCACGGCCTTCTCGATTTTCTTTTATTTTCAATCGCACGGTATTTGCTCCCGTAAAAATAGGATTGTACTCTATTCTTCCTATATTATTATCAACTTTGTCATTAACTAAGTGAATTTTACAATTTGTGGTTTTGTTGGCCCTCTATCCCCTCATGACTAGCTATCTCTTCTCTTGTTAATACCCGAGCACTAACCTTTCTTTTTCTGAGATGCTTGACGCCTCCTTCTCTTAGAATATCTGTGAAGATTAATTTAAAACTTTGAAAACATTTTAATCTGCAAGCATTCGTTTACTCAAAAAAATTTAGAAAGGCATGCCGTGATATTGTTGTATTAAGGAGACTGTTCGTTGTTATGTAAACTAGGCAAAAATGAATAGTGAATTCCACAATTTTTCTTGGTAAGCAAAATAATTACCCCAATCCTCCCACGTATTCTTAAACACTAGATAAATTTAAAATGTTACAGGTACTTGAAACATTACATTTAGTGTGTATATATTTATATTTCTTATACATTTCATTACAAATTTTAAACTGTCTTTATAAAAAATTCAAAAATGGAAAAATTCCCTATTCATTTTTGCCTAGTTTATCTAATAAAGTGTCATACAAAACTTGACATCACGCAATAGTATTCGATTACTGCAACATTCTGCTAATTGTTTTGAGCAGTATCTACAATATAAGTATGAATGTTTTGAAATTCTGAGATAAAGTAAAAAATTAAGTTACTGATGTAAAAATATTATTGAGTATAACGGAAATCACGTTGTTAAGCAGTAACCTCAGAATTTTGATTATCTGTTCAGTGTTCCGCTCGTGTTGCTGTTTTGCTTCAAAGATAATGTTTGTAAACCGAATCGGTTCGTTCTGATAACGAAACGTTCAAGAGTTGTAGATGACACGATGCACCCTGCATAGAAGCAACATTTCGCACGAGCCATAAACTTTAATGCCGAAATAAAATCACGCTCATCACATCGGAGAGAGGTTGCAGTTCGGTATCGCCACCATCGACCCTTGATCGTGACATTGTACTACGTGATTCCATTAGCTTAGACGATATACCTCTCCAGTCGTATCGTTCCGCCGCCAAAAATCCTCCAAACATGAGCTTTGTTTTAAGATTATCTCGTCGAAATATCGATATCGCTCCGGGTTCAAGGCTGGAAGCGGTTTTGCCGGCCGGAATAGTGATCGATCCGGAATTAGCGTGACGGCGAAAGTGCAATTAAACACAGATCTGGCGGTTTTTTCCCTTAAATTCTACACGTTTAAGCATAGAAGTTTAAAGATAAATAAACACGCCGGCCAAAAAAAAACGACGTTGCATGCACGCACGGGATTGAACGCAACGGGTTTGCGCCGCTTCGACCCTAAATCATTTTTACACCATCACGCACGAGTGACTGAGGGTTGCCGGATAATTACCGCTAATAAAAGAAACTGGAATTTTTGGAAAAATGTTTATCGCAAACCTATTGAGCAAGGAATTCGACTGGAATGCAAATTGCTCCTTTCTCGTTTAGATTTTAAGCACGTTTTAGTACCCTTTATGAGTAAAAATTTTGTTCCTAAAACAACAAACTATGGTTTAAAAGATTTTCTTAAATATATTCATTTCGATTGTGTCATTCTATCCAAATAGCAATTTCTTCTTTTAATATATTTTTTCAAAAATATTTTGAAATTACATTGTACTATAGTAAAACTTCTCAATAGCGGCCACAAAAATGTATTGTAAAAATGACCTCTATAGGTGGTTGCTATTGAGAGTGAATGATAAATAAATCACGTTTATTATTTTTATGATTACTTTATCAAAACTAAATATTTTAATCATTACTTGCCATATTACATCATATTTTTTTGAAATATTTTTCAATAGAGGTTTGTTTTAAGTTCTTAATTTTTATTAGTACACACTGAGATACACAATTTGATAAAATGTTAAAAACGTCAACAGCTAGTTTACTTTTATTATGACAGAATAGAAAACTTTATACGTCTCTTAGTTTTTCACACACTTCACTACTTGACGTATACATTTCAGATTCTTCCATAGCACTTTTACTATTTGAATCACCACCTGAATCACAAGAATGGCCGAAACTAAAAATCTGTTAAATTACAGGCACCTGTATGTTTTTTAAATACACAACAGTGTTAATTTAAATTCAGAAAACGAGAATTAAAGGATTTTTTGCGCGATTGTACTCTATTTGGTTGTTTACCACGTCTGTTTCCAAGATGGTAAGCTCTGTTTACTCGTTGCTAACGATAAACTCGATGGTAAGTAATTTTTGGTGTTCTAGAACGGTAAGTAAAGTTTATTCAAAATTAATCGATTATTATAATAATTTTTATGTAGACAGAAGTTGAAGACAAGATGTGGGGGCACTTTCTGGAAACTCATAAAGCTCTTGTAGTCGGCTTTCCTTGGCGCTGCAATGAAATAGCATTAGCAAACTTGCCGCGACATTGGCATTGTCAAAATTTTCATACCCCGCATTTTCCTTGTCTTCTTGATTACACAATGAGATCGTTGGTTTCGAAAATTCTTCATTTATGTAGACGGAAGTTGAAGACAAGATGTTAGTAGCACTTTCAGGAAACTCACACGGCTCTTGTAGTCGGCCTAGCTTGCCGCTGCAATGAAACAATTTTAGTAACAGACTTTCCGCGACATTAGAATTGTCAAAATGTTCATACCCCGGATTTTCCTTGTCTTCGTGATTTCATATTGAGTTCGCTGGTTTCGAAAATTCTTGATTTATGTAGACAGAAGTTGAAGACAAGATGTTAGCACTTTCTGGAAACTCACACGGCTCTTGTGGTCGGCATTCCTTGCCGCTGCAATGAAATAATATTAGCGAACTTGTCGCGACATTAGTAGGTATTATCAAAATTTTCATACCACAAATTTTCCTTGTCTTCTTAATTACACGTTGAGGTCGTTAGTTTAAAAAATTCTTTATTTGTGACGCACCCCACATTCAAAGTTTCTTCTACAATATCCATTTCGTTTTCGGAATCACTAATATCACTCATTTTACTGCTTGTTTTTCAACACAATTGGCGATATTTGCGCACAAAAACTGCAATGGCGGTAGTTGTTTGCAGATTGCCTTAGAAACGCGATACAAAAATCGACATTGTGGCAACACGATGTGAGGGGTATAAACACGTATCGCATTGGGCCTATTCTAGATGTGAATGTTTTGTAATAAATATTCAATCGCGCAAAAAATCTCATAAGCATGACGAACGTTAATGACAATGTACGAATCTCAGACAATTGTCTTCGATCCGTACATTGTCATTACCGTTCTTTATACTTAATATACTATTAGGTATCTTTTGTCAAAACAATTTATGACCGGTATTGAGAGATAAAATTGAAAGTAATATTCCAATAATATCTTTGGAGGAGTGGGCCTGGCCATTATTAGAGGTGACCGTTTTTTAGAGATGGTCGAAAATAGACGATTTACTGTACATATATTCTAATATTAAAATATTTAAAGAAATATCTAAATGAAACAAGGAAGACAAGGGATTAGTTTGTTGAAAGGACCATAAAGGTCGTTAGAATGAGTCTGTAATGCCATTTAGTGAGTATAGAACGTTTCTCATTTTCTCAAAAAGTGGTGTATTAAATTTCATTTGTATGAACATGTTTTTTACATCATTCATTACGATAAGAAAAAAATATTTGCTAATTGGATCCTCAAGTGTAAGAATATTGAGATTGACAATAATCAACTGCTTCGCAGCTATTTCGAAAAGGTTTTTTTCTTAATTTCTGAATATGATTTTCGCAATGGACAGAATGTGGACGATCACCACTTTATCACTGAAATAATCTCAAAGAATATTTAAAAAAGAAGAAGGTTTCTTGAAGTGAAATGTTAATAAGCGCTTTGGAAGAGTGTGCAAACAAAATAGACATTTTTAAGTCAAGAATTATTTTTTGATTGGTGTATTAAGTTTATAAATCTGTGTTAGTGTAAGAACTCTTCACAGATTATTTCAACAAATGTGCGTCAAAAAAATAAACAGGCAATTGCTTTTAGTCTTTCGGTTAAATGAGTTAATTTCCTTGAAACACATTAAAATGCACTACCTTGTGGTTTTCTTGTCTTAACGAAGAATAATTGCTATTTTTTGTTTAACCAAAACGTAATATTTTTTGTGAAAGTGCCTTGTTAAATTTTAACAAAATAAAGTTGTTCTGTAAGTCCTGCGGGAAGGAAAAAAAATCTGTTTTATTAATTTTATCATTTATAATGGTGCCTCTGATGTGCTCTGCCTCTGGGCTTGGTTAAAAAGCGATGGACACTTTGAAGTTTCAGGTGTAAGAAGTGAAAAGAAATAATTTAGGCTCAAAATTTTACTCATCTTGACGATAATACGTCTTTTATTTCCTCAGCTTCAAGGAAATTACATACAGTGAGGGGCAAAAGTAACGCAACAATTCGATAAATCATAAACTGTTGAGTTTTGAAAAAAGAACAAAAACAGGTCGATTTTTAATTTCAATTTTACGTTTATTGAGGTAACATTTTTTTATACAGGGTGTTTCTTGTCATGTAATGTAATGTAATGACGTCATCATCATTTTTTTTTAAATAGCAACCTATATTTATTCGTCATCATTTTGATAGATCTTTTAACTGTCAACATGACAGTATAAAAATTATAACCCCTTACATTTAATAAAACCTTGAGAAAAAAAAAATTGAAATTTTTTTTTTTTAATTATTTTCTTTATTATATTTACTAACTAGTTGGGACTATTAGGTCAGTATCAGGTTTCTAACAAAAGCAAAGTTCCAGATCTAGTCAACTCAATATTATAGAAAATGTCATCGATCATAAAAGACAGGATAACCACTGTTTTATAACTTGCTTTGAAGTAGCCAAACGTTATTTTTGTCGATATAGTTTGCAGTTTGGTAGACATTGATGAAATACCCATTCCACAAGAGTCAAAATTTCATGTTATCAGATTTAGAATTATTTGCGTTAAGCTATTTAAACTCGTTTTTCTAAGAGAGTTCTCAAAAGACGATTTTTAACCAGAGACAGGATTCAGTCTTGAAACAAATATTTATTGTGTGCGTTGTCGGTTACAAAGCCTAAACCCAACAGTAACATCCTTCCTGATGCGACATCGCCGCACAGTTTCAATTTCAAAACATTATTTATTATCCTTGACGCGGAGCGCCGCCGCTGTTCAGATTTCGTTCGCAACTTTTTGGTTGAACGGCGGCCAACTCCCTCTTTTTAATACTGCGAACGCGATAATTTTGTGGTTTATAAAATTCTAAAGTGGTGCTTTTTGTTCCAGGTAAGAGCTTCCAAGCCCCAGTTTCCAAGTTTCCTCGAAGGTAATCACAGGATGTGTTGCAAATATATAAGCCAATTTAATTTTATTTGCTTGCCGCGAGAATAACAAACTTCAACGGTATTGGCGCCCATTTAATATTAATGGAGTTTCTTATTCAATTTTCATTTTCTGCGTCTGGGCTCTGCGTTGTTATACATGGCCAGTGATATTTTTCCAAATAAAATTTAATTTAATTTTTAATAGCGCTCGTGTTGGTGCGGTCAATGCAATGAAAATTTTGTTTAGCAAATTTTTGCCGGATGGGCGGAGCACAGCAATCATTTTTTATTTGGTCTATTTTCATTTTTGTACAATTTTCCGTATCGTGACAGTCGACAGTCTAGTCGGTCGTTAAAGTGAACAGCTTTATCTCCCCTTTCTAATCGTCAAATTATTTTGTGGATATTTCTCCATGTGTGCATAAATAAATACTAAACTCACAATTTTTTGCTTTGCCGCTGGAAGAAAAATGAATATTATCTCGATATGAACGAACAAATATTTGCATCCCTGAAGTTTGATCAAGCAAATTTAAATATGCAATATTTACCTCAATAAAATGAGGACCCTATATTTTATGTCTTTTCTCAAAATTTTATTTGAGATGTTTTACAAATCAATTCAGTGAAAACTCTTCGTCCTGAACGAACACATTTGCAAACTTTCCAATAAACTATTTGCCCTGTAACTTTTCAATTTCGGCGCTGTTTATCTTCCTTCTCTACAACAAAATCTACTTTCGCGTCTATTTCATAACTTTCTGGAAGTCACGTTTTGGCTCCTTCTTGTACTTTATAACGAATTTAAATTTTATTCTGAATAAATAATACATTTCAAATCAGTGACTTTCTAAGTGTTTAATTTAAGCAACCCTCGAATCTTTAACTATCTGTATATTACTTACCCAAATTCCCTTAAAACTAGTGGTTCCACTTAGAAATAGAAATTAGAAATGCAAAACAGGCCGCAGATCTCTGACTGTTCCGAAAGGGTAAGTTGAGTTATTATAGGACTCTCTCAGTTTTGTGGAATGGATTAATGAAGGGGGTGTAAAGTTACTTTCACGTTGTGTTTCTTCAGCGATGTGTATTTTGTACAGTGACTTAATGAACCCAATAAATACAGCGAAGGCGATATAAATTTTAAGGGCTGTTTTATTGGAGCGGAGACGAATTCGCGTCTCTATCAAGGGTTGTTATTACCTCAAAGACGTCACATCTTACCGAACAGGGAATATTTACGGTATTAAAATGTATTGACCCAAAAAAATTAATTAAAAATATCATTCTTGTCTAATTGTGAAAATGGCGGGAACGCTAAGAAAAACTGTACTGGGTTAGCTCAGAACATATTCTTAATGGACAGTTTACTGAAACAAATTTGATATACGAGTATATCGCGCGTCAAATTAAGTCCTGGGCTGAGAAGGCGTTGGAAACCGTCAATTGTTGTGTTTTTTTAAAGCGTAGATTAATTGTAGTGTAGCATGTTGACAGCTAACCTAAAATTTAGAGCCTTCTTTTTTTTCTTTCTTTGCAATGTTTTACATTAAAAATAGCATAACTTAACGATTCCTATTCTCGAAGCAAATATCTAAGGGCACCCTTTGCTGAAAACAAGCATGTGCAATTGCAATTATGTCCCGATTAAAAATAAACAAATGTCATTTGTGTTAAACGGCGGGAAATTTAAACTTTACACTGTTCTAAACGGTTTAATTTTTCCAACGCCTACTCAGCCCAGGATTTTATTTGAACGCGCGATGTTTTCAGGTATACTAATTTTGTAACAAAATGAGAAATACGAGTATGTCTGAAGATACCAGGAATATATTTAATTTTTGGAGTTGTGATCGTTGCCGGAAACTGTGTCAATTTTGTAGTTAAATTACTTAAAGCATATACGTTTTAATTTAATTACTATTTTGCTTCCAAATTTAAGAAAACTGCAAAGAATCTAAGTATTTGTGGACTTTAAAAATGGTGGATGCGCCGGGAAAACAGATACATACTTTTTTTTATTACGTATATTTTAAAGTAGGTATATTTCATATATTTATGATTCTTTAAGAACATTTTATAAACATTTTGTGAACTAACGAGCTTGGCTATAGTATACTTAGGGCCAGTTTACAGAAACGAAATTAAGTTCATCGTAATCAAATGCGAGATTAACTGAACACGTGATCAGATTGAACCGATAGAAGTTTCGGATTCATGGGTTAATCACACATTAAAATTTAATTCAAATGAATTATTTAATTCTGGAACTGGGCCTTAGCCAATTTTTAACTGATATTTAAACTCGTAGGGCCATAAACTGGCCCTTACGGTTTGAATTTTTTCTTTTATAAATTGTAAACCTCGAACATTTTTGGTAACACAAATAAAGACGTATCAGATTGTTCTGGGAACGACAGCAGAATTAGATTCGGATCTAAAATATTGAATTTGCTTGTGTCATTAGAACAATTTCATCTCCTTTGTGGTTTGCACTGTAATAAAAATCTGCATAACGTTGAATAAAAATTAACATAAAAAACCCCTGAAATATTTTGCAAAAGCATGTTTCTGGTAGAATTTAAACGTCGGACGACATTTACTATTTTATTTTTGCAGCAAGTACAGCTCGTTAATCGCATTAATGCATTTCCGATTAGAGTATTAGTTCCATTATGAAAGATCGCTCAGTTTTAATGACAATTAGTTATTCAATGCTGTGCTGGTCTCTCATTAAATCCAAACTTGCACATTATGTATTTGTCATCTGGTGCTCCAATTATAAACTTTATCACCACCAGTTACGTCGAGTTGTGCTTTATCTAATTCGGGTGTTGTTTTAAAAGTGACCGGACGCCTAATTACTGGAACAAAGTCAAAACCGTAGTATTTCCGGTGAACAGGACCGTAACAAGATCGGTAATTTGAGGTAATTTATCAGAGCGAGTTTCAAAAGTGGACTTTATTTTAGAGAGAACGGTCCCATTTTGCATTTTTTGACCAGGAACGTGCTTTAAAACTTAATGGCCCGTTAAGAACACATTACAAATCCTTCGAAAAAGTTAAATTTCTTGTTTCGTGATGGTAAGGAGCTTTCGGTAATTAAACGGTCTGCTAAGTTTCAAGTAATCTTGACGTTTTTTATGTGTCTACCCTACCGTCGTAAAAAGTATTCGGGGAAGTTGCCAGATTGATCAATAACGGTTCAATTAGCACACTTCACTTTGCCAGATCTGATTTGAACTCGGAAGGTATAGGTGATGTCGGGGTATAAATTCCGAGCAAAATTGAAGGAATTTAGTTCAAGACGTTACTTGACAGCGTCTACTAATTGCAGCAATCTTGACACAAACCTAATCAAGATAGAGGAAGAACTAATTGACCGAAACAGTTAAAACTCTATCAATTGCTCGACCATGCTCTAATCTGGCGTTCACAGATTAATCGACGCGATTTCTGAATGTCTGGTTTTGTTGATAGATTGCTTTATGGGATCACCACAAAATAAATATAACAGCTACCTGAATCCATAATACATAGAACAATTCAATTAGCCAGTCCATTCTTTTTTATTAATATTTAATTAGGTATAACAAGCATTTACAAGTACAAGTACAAACCTTAAAACTTGAAATTGATTAATGCTCTTGAAAATTTTGCAAATACAAGTTTTAGTCAGGAACCTCTCTGTCTCTCCCTCTTTCTCTCTTTCTCTCTCTCTCTCTCCCTCTCTCTCCCTCACTCCATCTCCCCCTCTCACAGTCACACTATCTTAATTACAATAATAAAAATACAGAGTGATCAACAAGAATCCAAATCAGAGCAAGTGTTGCAAATTATCGGTCACGTCGTAGCAAAATCATATGCACATAAGCGGTCAAAACATGGGCGTAGACAATTTATGGTCTCAAACGCTACTTAATAAAAAATGATACTTTATGAATTTTAGACGTTGGAATTATAATTGTGCATTTTATTATTATTATAAGATAAGGGAAACAATTTATAAGATTAACAAGAGCAACATTTTACATTTGTAAGAGTAAGTAAATTATCATCTTTATTGCCAAACGCGACGCTACTGGTACGGAGATGCTTCGTTGAAATGTCACATTTCAAAATTCAAGGTTGTTGTTGTTGACAATTTAAGTGATTTAACCTAGAAAACAAATCTTCGATTTCGGCAAAGTTTGCAGACGTTTATTGAAGTTGTAAGCAATAATTATCCCAGAATAAGTTGTAAAATGGGTTTTACCATTGAAGAGGCATTTTTATTAGATTATTTTCGAAAGAGGGTGAAACAAGAAAATGAAGACTGGCCTTACTTTGTACCCCCTTACACCGAAGAATTTTAAGCCAGATGTCCGAACCTGATGGTATTGGTTATCAACAAATTTATTAATGTCTTAAAATTATAGTGCCTAATTTTAGCAAATCATAACCCATCATTAAGAAGAAGTCAGGTCAGTCCTTAGTTCAAATTTTAGAAATGGTGCAAAATGTTCAACAAATTATCAAGGAACATCCCTCAACTTCCATAAGGCGTTTAAGACAACAAGTTAAATTGTGTTATGGCACTTATCAGAAATTTTTTAAGAAGGATATTAATTTGTTTCCCTTTGTGTGTTGCAAGAAATAAAACCCACACATTACCCTAAACAAATTGACAGCTTCATAAGGGTTTTTGAAATTATGAGAGGCGAGTTTGATTCTGTCTGGACCACAATGGAGAACATTTTGAGCAGTTTTTGTGAAAATTTATTTTTTGACCTTGGAGTAATTTAAATGTTTTAAACACTGCTAGAAAAGATACGAGTAAGTTCTCAATTACCCAAAAATTAGAGAATAATAACTTTTACACTTTTCTTACAGAAAACAACAAAAAAATTTTAAAATTTTGTAACTCAAGATTGTGCCTTATGAAGGAGTTTTGTGTAACTGTGTGTTTTTTCCTTAATCAATAATAAATAATAATTAATTATAACTTGCTTTTAAATCTATTATTCATGAATTACAAAAAAATTATAAAGGCAATTAATGATAGATTTTTGAGAGGTAGGCAACCAACAAAACGAGTGTCCACAGCAAGTAAATAAAAGCGGCTGATCCATGATAGAAATACGTTTCGATAAAACAAAAGATGAGGTAGCACTCTTGATTTGGTTTCTTGTTGATCACTCTGTATAATAGTCTCTGGTGTATACATACATATGTATAGAGGGTTGCAAATTTCCTCAGCTGACGGCAAAAAATTATGCAGGAACATCATTAAAGTAGGTGCATAAAATTTTTCATAAAATGTAAGTATAAAAATGATTTTGAAATGTTTCTAAATGAAAGAACCTGAAACTTTCTAATTGATTTTAATATAATAGAATTTATTCTATAAATAATTGGGAAAAGTAGTAAGTATTCACTATTGCGCTAAAGTATGTTTCATAATCTTATACGTGTTCTTGTAATTACATTTGCAAAAGACAACACCAGACACACAGACATCCTGCATTTTAAATGACGGATTATGGAAGACGACATCATTTTAGTACTTCTCCAAAAAATATGTTCAGCTCCAAGGAAAAGCTTTTGAGATAGGTATTTGACTTTGAAGTTGAGCTGAAAAAGTTTCCTTTGTAACCTGAACCTTCTTCGCGTAAATATTCCAAAAACGATGTCCTCTTTCATAATCACTCATTAAAAATATAGGGTGTCGGTTCAAATTTTGAAGTAGGGAAGCTTAGAGGCAGCTGGGGGCTGAGTTACATCTATACTCAATTACATCCTCCCGTGCGATAAAATATTTGGTTTTTACGTAGATACCTACTTAGCAAAACTTCTATATTAGGTTTTTATTTCGAACACTTCTTGCAGTTACTTGTAGCATTTTTTATTACTAAAGGGAACGTGGTTTGTCTGAACTGAGCTTTAGTTAGAGCTCGAGGCGGATTTTGTCATCCACCCTGCATTTCCTTTTATTAATTAATATTGTAGATAGTATTAAAAAAATTTGGGATTCAGTTCCTCTCAACAAAATCTTTAACAAACTCTCTTAAATTGAATTTACCTCAATAAATAACAAGTATCGTGACTCTTGATAAAATAATATTCTGGTGCTTCCACAAGCTTCGGGAAACATTCAATTTTTGGCCACAACTGGTCAAGACAGACATTGCATCTTTTGCTTTCGTTATATTCAATTGATTTTATAAAGCACACTTTTTAGCATTGGCATAGCTCAAAAAATAACAGAGATGTCGTTTACTAGTGAAACAATCTACAAGAGCAAAATATATGTCTAATTTTCTTTTCTTTTATGAAATGCAAAAGATCAAATAATGTAGTTTATCTTTCCATTTCTCACAATTACATCTACTAAACGAAGTTACTGATATTTTTCATAAAAAGGCGCCCCCACCATTTTTGCAACGAATATTTATAATTCTATGAAGAATACACAATTTTTACATTTTTTTCAGATACAATATCACAAGACTTCCCATTTTTTCGGAAAATTTTGATTTTATGACGAAAAGTTTGTTGCTTGGCAATAACCACGAGACCCGATAGGGTTTTGCCTAAAGCAACAAACTTTAAGGCCCGGTTTATTCACCTTCAAGTAACTTTAATTGAACGGTAATTACCATGGATCTACCAATAGCAGATTCTAAATCATAATAAAATCAAAATTTTCCGAAAAAAAATGGGAAGTCGAGTTATATTTAGCTAGGCAAATTCCCGAATGAACAATTCAAACAATCATTCGGAACAACATCACAAAACGGATTAAAGGTTAGTTTATATTCATCGTGGCACTTTTTTGCAACAATTTAGCTGTTGTATTCCAAACAATTGTTTTCACAATGTAGTCAATATCACTGCTGGAGTCGTCTCTAATAGCTATTTATGTAATAAGTACATAATATAGGTCTTTGTGGACGAGCCCTATAGTTTATGGCAGAGCTCGCTTTGCAAGCGAGGCTAATAAATAGGGCAAGTTCACAAAGCCTAATTATTAGGGCCCGGATTTTAGGCAATTAAAAAGTCGGAAATAGGTGCCTAAAATAGTCCCTTAAACTACTGC
Organism: Tenebrio molitor; assembly: GCF_963966145.1. Classification (NCBI taxonomy): domain Eukaryota; kingdom Metazoa; phylum Arthropoda; class Insecta; order Coleoptera; family Tenebrionidae; genus Tenebrio; species Tenebrio molitor. Next base: position 29,555,543 of record NC_091047.1, read on the forward strand.
AAATAGTCCCTTAAAAACTGAAAATAAGCCATACTAGGTCCTTAAAGTTGTGGTTAATTAAATTAAAAAATGTGTTTTTAAAGTTTTAAGTAGGTACACACAACAAGATATTTACTAATTATTTTTTATTAATTAATATACAATACTACAAGTTTGTTAGTTATTTACATTGTTACGTATTTACATTGCATACAAGATATTGCTCTAAATTTTCTACTTTAAAACATTGTCGGTTATCCACCAAAATGGACTTATATTTTGAAAAACTTCTTTCTACCTCGCAAGAGGTAATGGGCGCAAATTTGTAATAAATTTCTTCCATTTTGGTGTCATGTTCCGGCACATCTTCACCTCTAAAAATTCTTGCCAATTCTAGAAGAAATTTGTATCCAGGATTTTTTTCAGTAACATCTTCAAGTTTTTTTAATGCTACTGCTGCTACAGGGCCTGGAGATTTTTTTAGGGAGGTAAATACGTTTTCAACAATTTTGATTGAATCGGTTAAAGGTAACCCATTTTTTTCCAATTGAGTAATACTTTCGCAGATTATTTTAAAATTACTGCGAACATAAATTAATTGGTTTTTTATTCCGGGTTTCTTCATTATAGACTGTGCTTTTTGAATAGCAACAGCAGAACTTCCATCAAAGGACATGACAACCTGTGAGTAGTTAAAAACAGTTTAACAATCAATTAATTTGCTTATCTTTTATATACTTACTTCTTTAATGGAATCAAAGTGTTCGCTGTAAAACATAGCAGCCTGAAGCCATGTTCCCCATCGTGTTAAAATTGGCTGTGGAGGCAGTGGCATTTCTTTTAGTTTTTCTTTGTACATTTCAACTCTCAAAGGTGCCTTAACGAAAATTTTTTTCACGTTCGAAATTAAATTATCCACATCTTCATATTGATAGCGAATTTTTTCAGCCACTAGATTTAAAGCATGCGCTAAGCATGTGACATGCACAATTTTTGGATAAAACACCTTAAGGTGTCTACCAGATTTTATCATATATGGTGCTCCATCCGTTACAAACAAAAGAAACTTTTCAGCAACAACTCTGGTACTCCACAAGATTTCTACGCATAGAAATTTTAAATCAAAATAAATTTAAAAAAGTGAAAAACCCTTACCTAAAGATTGATTTACGAATCTAGCTATTGTCTCATGATTTGTTCTTTCTAATTGTTTAGACGCCAAAAGATAAGATTTTCCAGGTTCATCTTCTGAAAGTTTCCCAACCAGACAATTCGCCACATATCGCCCAAGTGCATCTGTTGTTTCGTCAACTGAAACCCATATGTTAAAAGGATCCAGCTCATTCCGAATGCGGTCAATAGTCTAAAAGTGAAAATAATTTTAAATTAAATATTAAAAGATAGTATGTTCATACATCTTTGTAGCATTTTGGTAAATAATTTTTCCGTAAAGTAGACTCATCCGGAATTTTTCTACCACAATATTTTGTCAGAAAATTCTGAAACGCAGGATTTTGTAGTTTGTGCCATGGTATATTGGCAGCTAAAAAGACGTTACAAAGTTCCATATTGAATGTACTATTTGCCGATTCCTCCAAGTTCTGTGTCAGCAACGTTTGCCGAAGCGGTGTCATAATGTTCTCTTTATGGATGGCCGTTTGCTCATGCTGTTGCAAGTGACATTTTTTTTCGCATATAAACTACAAAAAATAAAATTTTCAAATAAGTAAAAAATATAAAATGACATATTTTTAATTATGCTTAACTTACCAGTTTACCACAAGCTTTACAAAACATTTCTCGGGTTGATTTTATTTCATATAAATCTTTCTTGCTTGTCCACTGTAATATTTTTTCGCGTAAACTAATTTTTTGTTTCGGCATTATGTTCACTTTAAACAGGTTCACAAGAAACACGACCACTGCACGGAGATAAAGTAAACGAGAAATGACAAATTTGTAATGCTTATATTTACGTCTCCCACCAAATTTCAGAGGAGATGGTTAATTTTATATTTCTTAAATTTTTAGAAAATGACACCCTTAAGGTTTCTCTTATTGTTTCACTTCGGGATTTTAATTTTCGTTTTTATGGCAAGGACCATTTTATAAACGTTAAAGCTTCTAACAATACCTAAGTATCAGAAAACATTAGACCGCGTATACCTGCACCCCTTCGAACAGAGGCAAACAGATAAACTCTGTAATTTATGCCAGTCCAGTCTAATGGTTTGTGGTACTTAGGTATTGTCGGAGTATTTACCGCTGACATCATGGTCCCAACCGTAAAAGCGAAAAAGTAATTCCTGTATTGTACTGCACTTTGTACATTTCAGTAATTACATCTCCTTAAATTTTAAAATCATAAAGCATTGTAAATTTTATTGAGGTACCACTTTTACATTTTCAATACCGTAAACTTCCCAGAATTCGAAAATTGGGAAAAAACCGCAAAAATGAAATTGATTTTTGGTCATTTTAGGCATGTTCAGGCAGTTAAAAGGTAAAATAGGTATTTAAAGGGCATTTTAGGCCGAATAGGCAGAATCAAATATGGCTCTAATTACTCTAATTAAGCCAGAAATCATTTATAGACAAGTTTCATACATGTGCCTTAAAAAATAAAAATAGTCCATTTTGCCTAAAATCCGGGCCCTACTAATTATGTACGAATTACATACAAAGCTTTATGTTCGATTGTGAAGTTAAGTTTCTTTTAAATACAAAATTAATAGATTCTAAAAATTACGATAATTTCCAAGTGTTCTGTTTTTGTTTCTGTGGTTACGAAATTATTTATTACTATTTATTTGAAAACGAACAGTGTTTGTGTTTGAAATACGAACTGAAATCGTCTTTATTTCTAGTTGTAATAATGAGCAAAGTAAGTGAAATTGCGGCAAAAGCTAAAGAATCTTGACTGCAAAGTTTTCTATTAATTCTATTCATTCCTGATTTATATAAAGTTAGGAAAATTTTGACGTTTATTTTGAAGTAATACCCAAAATTGACAAGCGGCCGTTTTACTATCGTTATGGACTAGTCCATAAACAGATAGTTTGTGGACAATAAACGATATCATAAATCATGAATTATAGTACAATCAAACATAAAACGATTTTTTAAATCCATTTCGGAAAACGTCAAAATAATTTTCTGACATTTTGTTCATTAATTTGTGTTACCAACAAAAACAAAAGCCTTGTCAACGTTGTTTTTCGCCGGAAGAGAGATTTTTGTCGACGGAAGACGCATTTTCTGACCACGACTAGATTTTTTCGCGATATTCGGTACACTATTGGTCAATATCAACTGTTTTCATAACATGAGTGAATTTGTCAAATTAAATAACGAGAATTTCCAAATATTTTGTGATGCATTGATTTTTTCACAAACAAAATTCTAACGTACTGTGTATAGGTTTCTCGAAATGATGTAAGTAATAAATGTAAGAAATGCTACCTTAAAAAATAGAGTTTTTATAGACAGCTAGAAACCCTTACATCAGGATTCTTTGGTTAATTTTATCAAGAAAGAAAGAAAATTTTATGACACATTGTCAAGGGTAAAAGGTAACAACATGCAATTCAAGATATGCTTAGTTATTTTTATATTAAGTGCGTGAAGTGAGTGTTTTTTATGCATGAAAAGGACTTTTACGCCGAGACGCAGGTCGAGACAGTAAAGCTTTGAATGCACAAAAAACATCTTCACGCAAGAAATATAAACAATATTTTTTCAATAATTTCTTTCAGAACTTAAGTATCAACGCAGTGACCATGCTTAGGTAACTAATAGAAACTAAAGTGAAAAAGAGAAAAGCTTAAGTGTGTGAAATCGCATTTCACGCACTGTTTCTATCTATAGTTTCAATCTTACTAACAGTGTAAAAAAATTATATGTAAGAAAATGACTCACTTCACGCAACTGTGCGTGAATATCAATTTTTTGAAGCAATTATAGAAAAAATCATTTCATTTACTAAACCATTTTCTTTTTAGGTGACAATCCAACTCGAAAATTTTTAACCAATCGAATTGCAGCATTTTTCAAATTTGGACCAATCAAATTGATTTATAGTGAAAAAACACCGAGTAGAGAAAAAAAACAACCCGCTGAGTGAAAAAACAACTAGTGGTTTTTCAGCGAAAAAATTTATGTCAAAATGAAACGTCAAATTTATTAGGTCAACTCGATAAAAATTTTCTCGGTGGATTGTCAAGTCGAATACAATTCGTGGTCTAATTTTTTTCTGCAAAATTTGTCATTTAAGACATTCGTAGCTTTTGCTTTTGTCGTCTCCTTCGTCGACTCGTGTAATTTTCGTTGCAAAAGCTACTCATATCTTAAATGACAAATTTTGTCGGAAAAAATTAGACCACTTATTGTATTATATATGAAAAATACAATTTGTTCTATCGACCTCGTTGAGACAAATTTAGCATTGCTATTTCCACAATTAAAAGTTTATCTACTAAATTGGCTTCGAAAATGATATAAAACATAGTTTGGATCACAACGTTCTAGTGGAACATGAACATTTAACACTTTTAAATATTCGTTCGTAATATAAACAGCTCAATTTCATCTACATTTATACGTAGATACATATATTGATTTTGTAATAACTAATAATAATAAACTAGCTACCGCTTGAAATAAATAAAACTGAAGTCATTGTAAACAACCAAGTCACTTTATTTGTGTTGTGCTTTATTGCATTCTGTTATCGCCTGCAGTAGCTATAATGCAAAGTTGTTACAGAATAGTACTATGATTATGATTATGATAATTTATTTTTATCTATATTCAATTGTTGTTCCTGGGAATTCCCCAAGTCGAATACAAACAATTTCATCTATACTGAGCCCACATTGATCACATTTGTCTCCAAATGTCTGGTTTCTTGCCTTCAATCGGACTGTTAAAATTTTACGATTCATCGGACCATCTCCGAAAATACCGTCGACCTTCATAAATTTCTTGGTCCGACCGATGTCAAAAGATTTAAATATAGAATAAGGATAAAATGTTAGTGGAGCGGAAGCGGCATATATTAAATCAGATTTTTGCGAATGGCGAACAGAATGCGTGTCTCACCAAACTAACAAAGCCCATTGAAAAGGTGATAGTAAACGTGACGTTTATCCTGGAGAAGCCTCGCATGTCATCCTCGCCGCCTGAAACCGTTGTTAGACGACATGAATCAAGGATAATTAATATCCGTTCTTTGCCAGTTTCTCGACGCTTGTCCTTGCATTTTATCGCAAACGCTACAAATCCACTGCGCAATGTCAGGATTTTATGCAAAATGCAATTAGTTCAATCACGCTGTCCAACTGTGCAGTTTTTTCGTCCGTCGGACAATTAACGAATTTTACGTCCAGGACGTCGATAAATTTTTATTGGACCCAATAGGTGCAGCCAATAAAACTGTCGCTAACTTTGATGGTTATTGCCGGGGGTTTTTAAATTCTAGCTGGAAATTTGCAATAAACAAATGTGTTGAATATCTGATAAGTACTAAAAGTCAACGATACGCCATAAATGAAAAATATGGAGCATAAAAGAGGGAATTTCGTTCATTTATTCCTTTGTTTCGAGTTTTATAGGTGCAAATAGCTGTACAAGGAAAAATGAAATTTTACATCGTCTCAAAAATTTAATCTAATTATAGTCGGGTTGAAATATGTTGCGAGCGGGGTGGAGGCGATAAAAGCGACTGCCATGGCCGAATCGACATGGTGAAATGCTAAAGTGTTGAACTTTAGCTCTAGTTAAAATTTTACCGCTGCGAAGGCTGCTTTTACACCCAATCCAAGAAGCGATTGCTTCCGGAAAAGAATTTTTTATTCTGATTGACGGAAGCGTCAAAACAATTTTAACAAAAAAAGTTATAGTTCTTTACACGATCGGAAATTACTTTTAAGCAACATAAATGTTTCTTAAACGTAAATATTGCTGGTATCATTATTTTTGTTTGGAAATAAAATTGACTTTGACGTTGTTGCTCTAATTGGTATGCCTTGCAGGCGCCCGGAACCGCTCCGGCGCCAGCTATAGGTGACGAAACCGGAACATGTTACAATTCCAAACATAAGGGTTCCTTATGTGAGCCCGCAACACCTTTGCGTTTACCTACGCAATAGAGCGATCTGATATGTCTCCAGGGCGTAGCATTGCTTTGTCTTCTTGGGAAAGACACGTGTCAGCAGCACACGTGCAGGGCTCACTTTGATCCCTCGCCTCACCTGGCGTGGTATTTCGCCGCTCGTTTTAATACCTGCATCCGCCATTAATTAGAATCGGATCACCTCCTCCCCGATCGGCACCATTGTCGGTATTCCGGTCCTGAAAAGAACACGTGTAATATTTCACATGGAAATTGTGTACGTGCATCAGGTTTGGCCTCTCTCGAAAACTGAAAGGCGAAGTTATGGGCGATGGAGAGCCGAAGATGAGGATCTGGGGCTAAGTTCATGCTATCGAATTATCGAACCAGTGCCCAGTGGCTGTCATATTTTATCCTTAAGGTGTCATTTGCCTGTCCCTTCTATTCATGGCGTGCCTTTGGCGGAGTTTTCAGGAGCCTTTCATGTTTAAAATCGTGAAAAATGTGCCTCCTGCAATAGTTTTACGTGACGATGCCGAACTTGATCTGCCTTGGCGCACATACAAAATGGAATTGCTTTCTGAAATGTAGAGTGATGCTTATTTAATACACGAAAACTGCTTAAACATAATATCGGTGCATTCTTATTTTCCCAAGTATGAAATATGAAAACTGAACTATTAAACAAAAATTACAAATTCTTGCTTCTAGCAGGGAATATTATTTTACAAAAATCTGTAGCTTGATTCTATGATCTTAAAATTAACCAATCAAAAGATGTTTTGTGATGTCATTTAATAAAGTAGTTTTTATAAGTGTAAATTTTGCAAGTGCATAATTTGATTAAAAATTTGGTTATGATTTATTTCAGCTTGTATAGACAAAAGGAATGACCTTTTAAAGATTTAAAATGTTATTGATTTGACAGATAGAGCTGGTCCGGCGCATGCACCATTTTTTCGTTTTATAAATTAAAATGATCATTAAATCGAGTCACACTAAAACATAGCTGACGCAACATGAAAATGTGTGGTATTGATAAACGCTTAATTTGTTAAAATGTAACGAATGTGACAGTTTATTTCTTTTAAAAAGTAATGCATAGGATCTTCTAAAACACGATCTAACACCAATTTACTCTGAAATCTTTCTTTACCAAGATCCCATTGCGCACATCTCCTTGGATGGAAAGTTTCTTTTGTACAACATATGTCGATTTGATTGTACTTATAAGAAATGCACATACAGGGTGATTTTGAAAGTTGTGCAGATATTTTAATCACGAGCTACTGGCTTCATGTAGAACTCGGAAAAAATATTTAAAAAATTCTATGTCAAAAAATAAAATGACATTTATTTTTTGAGCTACTATTTTTTTTAATTGCTTTTAGTTTTCTAGGTTGTCCTACAACCTCGTAGGTAAAATTTCGGCACATTTTAAAAATACACCCGTGTATATCATGTTTTACAAAATGTACGCCAATGTGAAGTAACCTATAGGAAATATGCTTTAAAACAAGGAAACCGCATTGGTGTACGTTTCATAAAATATGATATACAGGGTGTATTTTTAAAATGTGCCGAAATTTTACCTACGAGGTTGTTTGACAACGTAGAAGACTAAAAGCAATTTAAAAAAAATGTATCTCAAAAAATAAATGTCATTTTATTTTTTGACATAGAATTTTTTAAACATTTTTTCCGAGTTCTACATGAAGCCAGTAGCTCGTGATTAAAATATCTGCACAACTTTCAAAATCACCCTGTATGTAAATATAATAGGAGAAAATTGCGGTATCTGTTTCAAGGATGCGAGAGTAAATAAGAATAGTTCCTTCTTTTTTAAAACACTTTAATAAAGAAAATCCAGATTTTAACAGAATATTAATTTATACCTTGAGTTTTTTATTTTACTGATCATACGCCTATTGCATCTGTAAGTTTGGTTGCCTATCTCAAATAAATTGACCACTTTAGAACTGTACATAACCATTTTAACGAATGTTGAAAATAGAGCCATATAGTTTATTTTCACTTGATTTTACGTGATTTAACTTATAAATCATTGTCTTAGATTTGATTCAACTCTAGCGGTAACAGTTTCATTTTTAAACAATTAACAAAATATTAATTAACAATCTTCTTCATCGCTGGTAGAAGTTTGGAACAAATAAATCAATAAAATGTTGAAATGTGTGTAGTGTGAATTACCTCAAACGATAACAGAGAACCTTTCATTAAAATTTTTACAGAGTATCCCGGTGCCCCCACCATTTTCTCAAATTATTAATTGTATTTTTATCTTACTAATGATCAAAGTACGTACAATGGACAATGTGACCGTGTCAAGTAAAGTAGCGTAATTGTGAAACTAGTCAAGTTTACATGTTTTCGCGGATTAAAGGCAGCGAATCGTCCAGTTTTATGAAAGCTCTGAAACACTCAACAATAAGGGCTTGCCTCCTCAACAAAATTTGCAAATTGAACAAGAAATTGAAGATAAAAATGTTTTAAAATTTGTTTCACGAACATTAAAAAAAAAATTCTCCAAAAGAGATAATAATGGTTGGTACGGAAGATCGAGGAGATATAAGTGAGAACAAGAAACAAGGTGAAGATTGGACAGAAAGAAAGAAAGAAAGAAGTTTATTATTAACAAATTGCTACCAAATTACAATATATCCAGTAAAAACAGAAGGTCAAAGGTGAATAGCTTGAATTTGGTGTGGTTTGACAACAAAGGAAGTGAGACAAGACTGTCCGCTCAGCCGGGGCTGTTCACGATATTTGTGACAGGCGTGGATAAAATCTTAAGGAAAGCACAAGCGGGGGGAGTGCAGTGCGTAGGGTGAAAGTTTGGAGCCTGGCGTTTGCGGATGATTTGGTAATAATAGCAAAGAGAGAGAGAGAGAGAGAGAAAGAGAGAGAGAGAGAGAGAGAGAGAGAGAGAGAGAGAAATGACAGAAATGATCACGAGCCTGGAAAAGTATGTGAGGAAGAAAAAGCTGTTGAGAAGACGAAATTGATGGTGTTCTACAAAAGAAAAAGACTGGGCGAAGAGAATGAGTGGAAGTGGGAAGGAAGGAAGGTAAAACGAGTGAGCGAGTTCAAGTACTTGGGCTACACCTTCAACGAGAGAGGCACACATGAGAGAGGTAGTGAGGAAGGCAAACAAGGTAGTGGGATGTGTGTAGGGAATAGGAGAGGGAAAGTGGGGTGGTGATTTCATGAGGAGAATGATGAGAAAGGTAGAGAACGTATTGATGTACGGGGCAGAGATCTGGGGATGGAAGGAACAAGAGGAGGTAGAGAAAGTGCAAGAAAAATATTTAAGATGCTAGGAGTGGACAGAGAAACGCCAGGTTACATAGTGAAGAAAGAGTGCAAGAGGAGCAGGCTGAAAGTGAAAGCAGGAAAGAGAGCGGCAAAGCTTGAGGACAAAACGGATGGAAGGGAAAAGTGCAATTTACTGACGGAATGATGGAGAGAAAAGAAAAAGAACGCGGAGCAGAAGGAGAGAGAGAATTACCACCAGAGGAACGGGTATGCCAGTGAAGAAGTGGATGAATGCGAGCTAAGTGAAAGGGACAACGACACAGACAGGCAAGAAAGAAGGGAGAGAATCAAAAAATCCAGATACAACAGGGAGCGTGAGAGGTGTACGACAGAGGAAATTTCGGAGTGCCTGGGGAGGGGGAGTGGAAGAGAAAGAAAAGTGATGGCGAAATTCAGATGTGGGAGAGAGAAAACAGGTATTCGGCGGAAGGAGAAGAAAGAAGGTGCAGAATGTGCTATAAGGAGAGAAAGACGATCGAGCATATATGGAACAGATGCGACGAAATGAGAGCGAGGGAGAGAAAGAAATGGGGAGGAATACTGAATGAAGACGGAAGGGAGATAGGATGGATGAAAGAGATATGCAACAGGAGGGACACAATAGAGAAAGAAAGGGGATAGAAAGGAGAATGTTATTTTATTTATTTTTTTGGAATTGTTATTTTTATGTTCAGATAAAACTGTAACCAGGAATCCAAACGCCCGTAGGGCAAATGAAGCACAATATTATACAGGATGTCCCCAAAAAAAAAGACGAGTCCATAGCTCCTTTATAGGCTACAAAATGGCCTACCAAATTCACGTAAAGCCCCAAGGGCTTCAAGGTTAAACTGTCAAAATATTTTTTTTCAAATGCGAACACATACTTTTTTAGTAATTCTTATAGATATTTTTATTCTGAAAACAACAATGTATCACAAGTATAACCTCAAAAAAGAAAAAGTTTAAAAAACTAACACTACATTTTGAAACAAATGACGAGCACCAAGCGAGAAGCTATCAAAATACATTGCATTACAATGTAATAACCAAATTAAGTTAGCTGGAAAAACAAATGACAAATAATAACATATAGGATTGCGCAGTGCGCAGTTTTAGCATAGAAGATAGTAGCGTTATTTTACTTTTTTTTGTATTTTTGGTATGTAAGTGTATACTTGCGATACATTGTTATTTTCAGAATAAAAATCTCTATCAGAATTACTACTAAACAAAAATGTGTTCGTATTTGAAAAAAAAAATTAACAGTTTAGCCTTGAAGCCCTTGGGGCTATATGTGAATTTATTAGGCCCTTTTGTAGCCTATTTACAACCATTTAATTTGGTGTATAAATAATTAAAATTCTCAGATAAATAAGGTAGTCATGAACTCGTCTTCTTTTTTGGGGACACCTGTATAATAATAATGGTTTTAACATTGTTCGCCAATTATTATTACTAGAAATATTTCAACATCACACTTTAATTAAAGTATAAATTTTGTCAATATAACATTTGATATTTTTACGTAAACACTAATTTCTTAAACAGATAAGAAGCACTCTTCATCAACCACATTTCTTCTCCCTTCATTATCCACAATTCTATGGATCAACATTAGATATAAATTTAAACTTTATCTAAACTGGTAGACCCACTAAGACTCCTACAGTTAGTTTTTATCATCTAGTAGAAATAAATTATTAAGCATTTTCTTTTGCAACTGAATAACATTACAACGCTTGTGAAAGCAAACGTTTTTGTATTTTTTGTGCCACACTGTTTTCCTCGTCCTCTCACACTCCTGAAACTTGGAGCCTTAACGAGATTTTTGCGTAATCCGTCAATCATGAGAACGCTTAATTAATATGAATGAAGAACTACCCTGCACCGAACTACCCTGCGCGTAATTAAATATTCTTGGTCGAAAAACAATAGTGCATAATGTGATTAATGGTCTGTTTGTGTGTTATTATTTCGGCGTCGAGCTAATTAAGTCGCGGAGCCGCTTTCATTGCAATATTTAGTTTAGACGATACAATAATTGAAAGCTTTGCAAACAATTTATGATCCTTCAAAAAGCTGCCGCCATGGTAATGAACTAATTTAAGTTAAAGGGCCGCTTCCGCAGCCCATAAGCAGTTTCCTCTCGTGTTTAATTCTCAATGCAACAGCGGCCTAACTAGCTGTTTACAGGATATAAGATGATGAGCCTCTGGCAATAAGAAAATTTCCCACGGGCTTGCGGCCATTGTTGCCCAAGAAATATAAAAGCTGGATTTCGGAATGGAGAAAAATGGAGTTATGGACCGCCGGTATTAACACACATATAATCTATAGACTGAAGCTTAATAATAATTATATAAACTAAATAAACTATCGTCGATGAATACGATATTATTTCAATATTCAATCAAACATTTTTTACTGCAATAATCACAACAAATTCATGCCAGCTGCAGTTAAGTCCTATCTAAATTAATATTTATTATAGATTTTTATGGAAGTGTCAAAACAAATTTGTTTTTTTTTTTTTTTATTGCCATTCCCGTTTTTTGCCATACGGCTTTTTACGGTACCTTTCGGTCGTCCGTTTTCAATTCATTTTTTTCCTTTGTTCCTTTGCCTTTCCTTTCTTTTAGGTGATGCGACGGGGCTTTCCCCGGCCACCCACGCCCATTCCACCTCACATTCACAGACGTACACAACAACATTTATACACCCATGGGCGCCCTTCCCGACGGGACTCGAACCCGTGCTGACCTCGCGGTGGTGGCCGAAAGAGTGTTGATTCTTCCTTCCACCACCCTACCGTCAGCCCCGAGGAGACATACACACACATCCATGGCCCGGCGGAGGTTCCTTCGTTTGAAAAAATCCTCCCCCTTCGGTGGGATTCGAACCCACTAGCATCGGGACCGCGACCTCGGAGTACTTTCTCCGACAGCCATGCGGCCACCGAGCCACCACAAATTTGTTTGTTTACAGTTAATTAATTCATTTATGAAAACTGTTTTTCAACAGAGCAATATTTAACAATTTTAACAACGTACACAGTGCTCGTTTGATTTTTTTCTTACAACGTGACCAGAGACAGGTAGATATCTGTTATCTCTTGGGGCTTTGTTTTGTTTACAAGAATTTTTTTCTTCGAAAATAACGTTACAGGTTAGTCCTAAAAAGAATTATTCCAATTAAATTGAATGAAAAATATTATTAGTGACAACAAGGATAATAATTAGTAGAACACTTCTCTTGTATTCATTATTCGGACGAATCATTGATGGTGTAGCTGTGTGAATTGTTCAAAGCACCAATAATTTTGTTTTATAACAACACCAAAATGTACAATGGCTTTGTAATGCTGAAAATGAAAGTACATAAAACCTCCCATGAGCGGACACCGTCGGTCGCCAATTTTTTGTCCGTTTAACAGAGATGTCCGCTCAAAAGAAATATATCTGGTTCAAAGGAAAAAATATATGTAGGCCGTAATATTAAGTAATATTATTATTATTATTATTATGATCAGCGACCGGGCAGAGGCAGAAGCCTGTTATGCCCGCTCTATTGGTATAGGCAGCGCTTAGCGTTATGGTCCCTCTGGTGGTCTAGACTTTAAGAGACTGTCATATTTTGCTTTAAAGGAATCAGCGGTTTTACAGTTGACAATCTCTGGTGGAAGAGAATTCCATTGGTCAAAAATTCTATTTGTAAGAAAGTACTGTCTTGCAGTTGTCACGAACCTGTCCTTTAATAGTTTCAAAGAGTGTCCACGTGTGCGACCCCCTTCGTGCAGAGTAAACAAATGCCTAATAGGGGATTGTTCAGAGGACAAGGCGCGAAAAACTACCAGGAGGTCACCTCTCACACGCCTAACTGACAGACTCGGAATGCCCATCAAAGAAAGCCTGGCTGTATACTGGGGTCTGCTTCTGCCAAACGGCACTCTAGTTGCTCTCCGTTGAACCGACTCAAGCAATTGAATATCCCGCTGTAAAACAGGAGTCCAAACACAGTTCGCAAATTCCAAGACAGGCCTGACATATGTCTTGTACAGTTTCGCAAATATTGCTGGACTACTTTTGCGGAAGACTTTGTTTAGAAGGAACAGCATGGAGTTGGCCTTCTTAGTTATTTTTAGAATATGATTGGACCAAGACAGATCAAAGGAGACTGTAACACCCAGATCACGATAGTTGTCAAAACTGGCCAGTTCCTTGCCGTTGATGCGATATATATGTTTGGGGTTAGTGTTACCTATGTGCAGTACGCCACATTTATCCGAGTTCAAGGGGAGTAACCAGTCACAGGACCAGTCATGAATGGCCAAGAGATCCTGCTCCAATGCCATACTTTGGTTGCTTATATTGTATACTTTGATATCATCAGCATACATTGCAAAAGGCGATCTCAATATGCATCCAAGGTCAGCAGTATAGGCTATAAAAAGCAGGGGTCCCAGCACTGAATCCTGCGGCACCCCACTGTGTACCCTGACAGGGCGACTATATGACTCGCCCACCCTTACACAAAAAGTACGTTCGCTTAAGAAAGCGTTGATCCACGCCAAGAGATTTCCTGATATTCCCAGATGCTGTAGTTTGGAGATTAGCCGTCGCTTAGGAACCCGATCAAAAGCCTTGGAGAAATCCAAATACAGTACATCCACCGAGTTGCCATTATCAACCTCCCTAGTCCAATCTGCCAGACAGGCGAGAAGGTTAGACTGGATAGATTTACCTGGTAGAAAGCCATGTTGCTGCAATGGAATTAAATCACAGTCAAGAAGAAATCTAACCACCTGGTCGTAGATTATCGACTCCATCGCCTTGACCACTAGGGAAGTTAGACTAACAGGTCTATAATTTGCATTTGTCACCTTTTTTAAATATGGGACGCACTATTGCCGATCTCCAGTCCGGAGGTAGAACCCCCGACCTAAACGACTGCTTCATCAAAACAGACAAGGGGACACTGAGTTCGGCGGCACAGTTTGAGAGAACCTTGGCTGTGATAAGGTCCGGCCCTGGAGACTTAGACACCTTCAATTTCCTGATTTTCTCGCACACTACTGTTTCAAGAAAATCGATATCCGAGAGAAAAGTGGAATTGGGCGGGCCAGGGACAGCGGGGATCCGGTCCCGTGATTCTTTCGTAAAACTTTAGAAAAAACATCGGCAAAAATGTCGGCGACAACATCGCTGTTGTCTGTCACGGACCTGACCTGACCTGACCTGACCTGTGGAGTTCCCACTGGACCCGACAGTTGAGTGCGAATGTGCTTGTGAAAGTGTTTGGTATCTTTGGAATTAGCAATACTCGCCTCATATCTAGTTCTAGCCTCCTTAATAGTGGTGGAAAGTTTATTAGAGAAAGCTCTATGGGTCTTATAATCAGCTTCAGCTCCAGTCCGCCTGAAGGTACGCCACAACGATCGTTTTTTCCTAATCAACTTTAGAATCTTGGAGTCGATCCAAGGCTTCTTTGAAGATCTTTTAAAAGTTACTCTCGTAGTGTGCTGCGCAATCGTGTCTTGCAAAGTGGTTTTGAAAACTTTCCAGTTATGGGTCATAGAAGTATTAGAAAGTAATAAATTCCAGTCAACAACTGATATATGCTGATTTACCGCAGCCCATTCTACCACTGTTCTCTCAAATGAAACAGTCTTCAATCTGGGACAAGAATAGATCTGAAGCTCGATTCCCAGGGTCACGTGATGTGAGATCCCAATTGGACTCAGGTATTTTAAATTTGTGAGCGAATTATCATCTGAGGAAATGATTAAATCTAGAGTGGATGGTGTCTGATTGAGTCTGAACCTTGTGGGTTCCGATACAAGTTGACATAGGTGGCTGTTAATAATTAGATCAGCCATTAGTTGAGATGAGTTGCTGAATGACCCGCTGGAGTCCAAAGGCCACAGCAAGTCCGGCATATTAAAATCACCAAAAATGAAAATCTTTTGTGATGTGTCCGCCAGACCTTTGATGAAATCAATCAAGATTTTGTCGGCACTAATAGACGACGAAGGTGGCCTGTATACGCAACCCAAAACAAATGATACAGTTTTGCTGTGCACCCCAAGAAACAGTGCTTCAATACCGCGGAAGTCCCCGGATATTGGTTGTATCTTAAAGTTGGTCAGAACTCTGTTCGCAAAGTACATACAAACACCACCACCCCTCCTGCCGAACCGATCCCTCCGGAATAGTGTGTAACCTCTTATGGAGACCAAACTGTCGGGGATAGAAGATGAGAGCCACGTTTCGGTCAACAGAATGATGGACGGCTCGTCCCGACCCACAAAAGCACAAAAGTGATGCAATGTTGGTGTAAGCTATACTACAGGATAAATAATTTGCGTCTGACGTGAATGTTGTTATGTTAAAATAATTGCCCTTACTATAATTTACGGCTCGCCAACTATGGTACTCAAGTTCAGGTCATCGGCGCTCACCGAATCCTTAGACAATAAGGCTTTCCGGATTCGCCTCTGTATTTTTCGACACTTGTTTTTGATGCTCTTGTGGGGGACCACGTTGGAAACATCATGCAAGAGGTTAATTACGCCTTGAGTATCATTTGTGAAAGATCGTACCAGAGCAAGTATATCCGTTTCACCGCTGACTTTCTCCATGAACTCGACCATTTGGTCGAAGTCAATTGGATACTGCTCAGAGTTATTAACAGCGTCTTTTGCAAGCATTAACATATGTAGTATATTATTCAATGAGCGGATAATGATGACTAATACTCGTGAGGATGATTTTGCGCACGAGCCGCAGCCGAGTGGCGTAATTTATACGAGCAAGTAATATCCATTATCCGCGAGTAGAATACTATACATTTTCTACGACTATGAAGAGAAATTGATAAATAAGTTTCATTATTAGACAAACTGAAACTGACATTTTAAAATTATTACTTTGTATACTTGATACCATTGCATTAAATTTTGCGAGTAGTCTTCATAAACTAGTTTATGTTCAACCTTCTGTCTTAGAAACTTCTTTTTTGGTTGACATTCTTCTCTCTTCTATATAATGACAGATGTTTAAGTTTTTCCATATGCCTGTTTTTCGAATTCATTTTAACTTTACCCACTACATACGTGTTGCGCAAATTATCACGAGAGCAAATCATACACTAATAAGAGTAAGTCAAAAAATGTTGATGCATGTAAAACGAGACGACTAGCTCTGGCTGGTAGCGATTGACTGGAGCTGCGTCCGTCTAAGGCAGCTTTATTTTCAAAGAGGGGGGAAAAACTGCTGTCCGTGTCCGTTCAACAGACTGCCCGTTCAATAGAGATGACTTTCTTAACAAACCTATACGAATTAAAACGGTGCCCAAAGGACTGTCCGTTCGATAGAGCTGTCCGTTCATAGGAGCTGTCCGTTAAGGGAGCTTTTACTGTATTTGAAATTTACAACTTGTTTATTTCTATATCTAGACCACTTTCGTAAGCTTTTGTCATTTTCGTAAATTCAATTTTGAAGAAAATATGTATTATTATTTATTAATTTAGAAGAGATTGTTCCGCAGTAAATGCTAAGTAAGACTTTGCCCAAGATTTTATAATATGTTTTTAAAATAGAGTTTTATGTAATTTCGTTTCTAAATCTCATCCAACCATTTAATTTGGTATTTTCCTATTTAAATTATTGCTATACAAGGTATTTCATGATCATGAGTGATAATGAGCCCGACGGAATTGAAAATGCAACCCACAATACAATGGCAAAGTGAACCTGGATGTGGACGTGGAGAATATCCAGGTTAACTTTGCACATGTATTGTGGGTTGCATTTTCAATCCGTCGGGCTCATTATCACTCGTGAAATACCCTGTATAATTTCTACCCCGATAGTAGGAGAGTGATGAGATTGCTTCATGTTTATCAAGTTGTCTATTTGTTCTCAATTTAGTGATATCTGATATTCTTTACAGCAACAAAAATCTGTGAGATTCACCACCGAGTGTGCCTTTTGATCGTAACGTTAAAGAACTTTGTTCAATAAAATCGGAAATCAACCCCGACGACATTTGACTGTTTTCATGCAAAGTGAAACTCGCTGTATAAATCGCTTCCCGCCACCTGCCAACATCATTCAAGAAAACGCCACAATCGTGCGTATCTGATTGACCCGAACGCGGTCGAACCGCGGCTGCGGTCTCCCCAAAGAGAATATATCGGCGAGTATTTGTAACCAAATGAAATGAGACATTCGGAGCTCCCTTGTCTCACAAGCCCGTTAAAAAATACCAACTTAGTTTGTTTTACCTTCATTTGCAAAGCAATTTCACATGAATGCTAAAAGAGTGGAACATGTGAGACACTAAAGCACGCTCGTTGGTCCTGAATGACAATACACAAGCAAAAGTTTCGCCGGATTTTTTATTTATGCTCTGGAGGACAAAGCGACGCAGAGGACACAAAAAATGTCGACGAAGCGATCGAAGTTTGGAAATCATATGCAAAAGGTTTCGGTCACTTTCTATTTCGAGTGTCCTCGAGAGTAACAATTTATCACTTGTTTTGTAATTTTGCGAAGCTAGTTAAAATTTCACTTTGTAATTGTTACAACTGATCCTACATTACTATTCCTGGTGGCCGTCCTTGTTCACCGAAATTGGAAATTAGCAAACCAATAGGACGTGCGTTAATTACTCACGGAGTTATGAATAATTTTCACCAAATCGATAGCCTTAACTAAAATTTCAACACTCGCACAGGACTCAAAACCTTATTGTTTTACGTTGTTTAATTCGGGTGCGGCTGTTGGAGCTCTGGTTCTCGAGATTGATCACAGACATGCGAGATTATTTATTTAGCATCTGATTATTTTTCGCTTTAATGGCCTATCGCGCTTTTTTTAGAACAAAATAAATCCCCATCAGGAGCGCCCCAATTTTCCGCCGAGCCTTATTTACCTCTCTTGCATATTTATCGACGGCCCGATTAAAATCGCTCTTCCTCTGAAAAAAAGACTGCATATCCGATTATCTCCGTCTTCTTTGTTTACGAGCCGGCGGCGGTCGAGGGGCGGTCGATAATGACGTGCTCGTGTTTCAAAGGGGATAACTCGTAATCGATATGCGAGGATCAAAGTGTGTGGTGTCCAACAGTCGCATATCATCCGGCTCTTGGAAACTGGCGTCGCCAATAATTCATAGACAGTTGATGATGAACCGGCTTTGGTAAGCTGATACACCGGGGCTGTCGCCGCCGCCGAACTGATACACACGGAGGGGTTGATGTCTTAACGGTGAACCGCACCTGCTCCAAATCGCTCCACGACGCCGGATTACAAGCGGAGGCGGAATCCATTCTGCTAAGTAAACAATAATCAAACTATCCGAGATTTATGGATTCTGAGGCAGGGATGGAGCGCCGAATTCATTTAGTTCCACCTAAAATGGAACTTTAATTCGCTCCGGGATAGTCTTTTATAATTTCGAGAGCACACGCACACCAGGACTGTATTGCCACCGATTGGGCAAACTTTCGCCGTAAATATTTCCGGAAGGCCGTCACTTATCTGTGTTGATTGCGCATTTCCAAAAAGGGTCCGTCGATAAGAAACCCTGACTTGGCGAATACCTTAGTTAAACAACTCATGAGTGATCGTTAATGGAGCCTTGTTGAAGGCGGATCGGCATTTGCAAACCACATGTTTGTAAGTTACGACAAGTTTGTCTAGCGAGTGGTAAGATTAGAACGCTCTGAACGTAACCAAATTTTGTTTGGAGAGACTCTAGGTATGCCGTATTTGGAGCTAATATACCAATAAGTCGGCTTTTGGGACGTTAACATGACCGGAACAAGAGGTGTTATAGTTTGAGGGGGCATTAGACTGGAGTAGGGTAACACACCTAAAACGGCTGAAACTTATACAGTGTAAACCACGCGACAGAATCTTGTTGATCTGAGGCTAACTACCAACTCCACAAAATTTTAAACAAGATTGTTAAACACTAAACGACGGAAGAAACAAATTTTTGTCACGTCTCTTCCTTGAGTGGCCCACGGAGAGTCATCTTCTTGCACATTATCTGTAACTTAATGCTTCTTAATAATAATAATAATAATAATAAAAGACATGAAATGGAACAAGCGTAATATTATTACGAAGCCTTTATGCTATGCTATGTAATGCCATTAAAAATCATATGATTAAGTGTCACATTCATGACCTACTAAAATTTTAATCATTAGATAATGAAAATAATGAAATTGTGAAATTCATTCTACACTAACAATATTTTTAAAACATATAATGCAATCGTGGCAAACTGTCCTTGAAGCCAGTCCTGAAAATCAAAATTTAAAATCAGCCCCAGTACCAATGATTAGAAAGAAGGTTTTTCAAGGTGAATTTCAAAGTTCTGCTGTTTGGCTATCAATCCACAAGCAGGTATACTTAAAGGTATTGATTATGGATTTAGCATCAATATTCACAAAACAAGTTGAATCCAAATGATCACATTTATTAACCACATATTTCAAAAATGTATTAAGAGCAGCTGTGAAAAACAATACACTCGATAACATATAGCTTAACTTGAACAATCCGATTGTAAATGTCACAGTTACGATAGTTGTCATCAACGAAGATCAAAAATAGTTCCTATATGAATGAGTCACCGTTACCAACATCTGATCCAAACACCATAATTCAAAAAGTCAGGTTATGAGAACCTTAGTTTGTGGTTATGTATCTATAAAAAATAATGTATAGCCCCGTACCACATGTTTTCGATATTTTTCACAACGCTCTTGATTGAAAATTTTTTTAAACATATGGTACTATTCCTCTGCTGGATACATATGGTGGGGTGAGCCGATATTAAGAGGAAATACTTTTACTTAATCTCAGTCTTTATACTGGGTGCCCCAAAATTCGCGGAACAACGTAGTAGTACGTTGTTAAGTAGTCATTAAGAGATCAGGTAAAAGTGTTTAAAAAAATCAATCTTCTTTTTTGTAGAAGATATGGACCTATTCGTTACACTAAATGTGGCAACATTTAAAAACATTCTATGCATCCCAATAGTCTGCAAATATTTAATTTTTGTTGTATCCATGGAAATGAGAGGGAAAAATCAAAGCCGTGTTGCCGTACGCTGTTTGAGGTAAAACGAACATAAAATTACTACTTGGAAATGCTGGAAATAATGGAGAAAATAATTGCAAACCTGATCACAATCGTTCAAAACTATTAGGCCACTGGCTAGTGAAAGACAAATAGTCAAAATCTTTTTTATTATTTAAAATAAATGAGATCAAAGCTGCACCTTTTGGGCCCCCATATCTTCAAATCTAAGAGGTATAGAATTTTTTAATTATTTTTCTCGTTATTTTCTAACATGAATTGACATTACCTCATTGAGTTGTTCCGCGAATTTTGGGGCACCCAGTATAGTATATAAGGGTATTAGGCCGATATGGGTTATATAACTGACGAGGTTGAGATTTTGTAAAATCGAGGCGGAGCCGAGATTTCATAATCAACCGAGTCTGTTATATCCATATCGACCGTATGTGGTTTTATAGTTTTCTTTATACCAATAATACTTAACATTTAACGATGATTTATTTGTAAGACTGACATTTCTCTTTACTTCAAAAATTAAATTTAGTTGTCATTTGTGCCGTAACCGTAGCAACGGCAGCAAAAATAACGGCCTCGGTCTGATAATTTTGAATAACGGCCTATACTTTTGAATAACGGCCTAGACTGTTATAGGTGTCATATCAATCAAGCATTGAGTATTGATAAATCCTAATAACAGTATGGTATAAAGAAAAAGAATTTTATCATTACCAGATAATAATACTGAAACGTTTCTACTTTCTTGACTTTTCCTCAATGAAACATTCCTCCCTTATTTGGTGTATTGTTGGTTGCTCGGAGGATGTTTTTGCGGAAAAATACGAAACCAAAACAATGAGAAAAGAAATGTTTATGGGTTCGACGTTGTGTTTTAACAGGTGACTATTAAAATTTTCACTTGTAGTTGGCTTTGAACGAGTTATTTTAACCCTCCACCACCCGGCGACACGGCAATTTTGCCGGAGTACATACAAGTAATAGTGCAGTGCTTATCAACATAATTACTGGCGTCTCGCCTCCGCATTTTGACTTTGTTGTGTATTATGTTCTGTGTCAATGTTAAGGAATTTCCTCACGATATGACATGAATATAATAATATACCTTTTTGAATTTCAACTACCAATGTGTTCTCTAAATCCAAAATTTTTAAATTATTAAAAAGAGATTGCGGTACTATTCCCGTTGCTGAAATTATAAGTGGTAAAATCGAATTTTCTTCTAAACACTAAAGATTTCTCATAGCAACGGAGAGTTCTAAATATTTATTAATTTTTGTGTTGTATGTCTGTGTTATATTGTGTGAATTTGGAACAGCTATATCTAAAAGATATGCTTGCTTTTGTTGTTTATTTAAAATAATAATGTCTGGTCTGTTATGCTGAATATGTATATCAGTTAAAACTGTACGATCAAAATATAATTTGTAATTGTCATTTTCCAAACAACTTTCTGGTTTATAAATATAATGTGGTTGTGTATCCTTTAATAAGTTGAATTTAACTGCTAAATTCATGTGTATAATTTTTGCGAATATATCATGACGTTTCTTATATTCGCTTTGAGCCAAAACGGTGCAAGAAGAAATGATGTGTTCAATGGTTTCCCCTTCAGTTCCGCAAATCCTACATTTATCAATGATCGATTGCAAACCGCATATGTGTTTTTATAATTTCTTGTATTTATAACACGATCTTGTATTGCAAATATAAAACCCTCAGTCTCAGGATGAATATTTGATTTTTTAAGCTATGCATGAGAAGCCTGAATATTAATGTCTGGTTGTTCTAGTTCTTTAAAATATCTCCCATGTAAAGACTTCTGTTTTATATTTGCTATTGTGTCAGGTATATTTGGCTCAACAATATCTGAAATTATATTATCACTTAAATTTAAAGGTGTGTAACCTTTATCCGCTGAAACCAAAGCATTAAAAAAAGTGTTTTCACGAGCTCTATTGAGAAAATAATTTTTTAGTGAAGCAATTTGATTGTGTTATATAACTTATTGATTTATTATAACTTATTTTTAAAATAAATTGTGCTTATTTGAACGAGTTTATAACTGATTCTAAGTGATCCATAGTCAACCCTAAGTGAAAATTTTAATAGTTACCCGTTATTTTTCATTTTGTTTAATTAGGTTCTAATGAGAGGCCGTACCTTCGGAAGGTTTTTCAAAAATTGAATTAAAACAAACACACTTCACTTAAATTTTATTTAACAAGTTATCGAGTATGGTGGTGTTTAGTCCCAACAAACAGGGTGAATAAATCAGTCAATTTAATAAAGACCTTGGTGGACATTTGACTCAACGAGATTTGGCTTTCGTCCCGTGAATTTAGATATGACTCATGAATAAATGACTAAGCTGGACAGATACAGAAGTTTATGGCACGAACAGCATTATAAAAGTTTGAGATGCAAACTATGTGATCCGATTTAGTTTTGACTTGTTTCCCCAACTAAATTGAACCCGACGCGATAACCCTGAAAACCTTCAGTCAAAGCCTGGTCTACTCCGGTGATTGAAAATAAAAGGGAAAAAGGTTCTAGCAGACTTATTGGGTACCTCTCTTCACATGTTAGCTAGCCTAGTTTGGTCACTGTCCCGTTTACTGATGACGCGGCTGTTTGTGCACTTACGCCGGACCACAGCTAATTGAGTGCGACGGACACTGGCGGTAGCTTCCCCGACGGCGAAGGCTTTCAAGTAATGAATAGTTAATGAAGATGTTTTATAATAATTTTATAATAGATCGCCTTGGCGACAACACGCTTCCCCAACCGGTAAATGCAAGCAGATCACATACTTCACGATAAAGAGTTTAATTGTAAACTCTAAAAAGTCACCAAATGCTCAAAGAAAATAATATAATCTTTACTTTAGCACGATAAAGAACTAAATGCTGTTATTTGACTAATTAAATCGCGACTACAAATATGTACAAGAATTAGAGAAATAATTTACTTACCTTGTAATTGTAAAACACGTGGTCACAGAAATAACTGCAGGAAGTACTGAACGTACCTCCAGCTACTTTGGAGATCAAACCCCGAGTGAATCAAAAAAGCCTTGTTTCCCGTCCCGCGTTTGGTTTTATCATTTTTGGCGCACCCCACTTTCGCAACCCCTACTTAACCAAACGGGCCAATCAAAATTCTTAATTTATCGAAATTATTCGGACCATTACAATACCCGCAATAATAAATTAAACTGGCCTGAATGCTGTGTCACCGAGAGTGTGGTGGGTCAGAACATAATAGAGTGGTTCAACCACTCACAAGTATTTGATGAGTTGAGTTAAGCAACATCTGGCGCAGTTGAGGCTTGGATGCATTGCCGCTGGAAAAAGAGCGATCATTTGTAACGCCAATATTTTACAGCTTTATTACAAGATTTCAATATTGTCTGTAATTCCTAAAATCAAATAAATAGACTCCGACCTTGATTTCGTGTGTGAAAAGTGACCACACAGAAAAATAAATGACAGTACAAATATTCTAGGAATTAGTGCTTTCAAAGTAATTATCTTTAGTTGATAGAAATATCCCGAATGATGAATAAATTCGTATCCCCTTCTGTATTAAAAAACATTAATTTGCTAAATGGCCGCATAAATCTGATATTTCATTAAAATTGTCAAACTTTTGGTGTTTTGAGATATAAATGTGTTAAATTAATGTCAATTGCTTTTTCATATTATTACTCTCAAGTAAATTATAAATATACAGGGTATTTCACGAATGATAATGAGTCCGGCGGAATAGAAAATGCAACCCACATTGAGAATTTTGGCAAATTTATGACAAAATGCAACAATTTTTTCTCCTAACGTTGTGCGTTGTGAAACGAGGCATACAGTTGCCACAAGAGTCCCGTCACAAGGTGATCAAGTCTTACTTACTCCTACCTCTAAAATGTTTCTGAAGAAAGAATTATTCGGGTCGTAGGATGAGAAAAATTAAAGCGCAGGAAATAGACTATTCAAATGAATACTTTCACATTTTATTTAGAAACATCCTAACTTCGATGCAAATATTCAAAATTTAGCAGATCAGAAACGTGAAATTATAACAATAAATAATTACAGTTTATCTACTTTGCGTTACAAATGGGCTCATTATTATATCGAAAACAGTTTAATAATAAATCATATTATTAAACTGTTTTTGGTATTTTTAGCTTTTGTTATATTGGCAATATCAGACGTTTGACGTCAGGCATCAAGGTAACGAGTGAAAATTTAGTTAATATAACCTTACCTTTTTGTGAAAAATGTCTGTTGCCAACCCACGGCTAGTCTAATATGAAAACTTGAGCAGTTGAAATTTTAGGAATTAGTAAAGCAAAGTAGATAAAATAGTATATTACACTCTACTATTTTGTTTGATCACACGATACAATAATAATATAAATAGTGCTTCCAAAGGAATTATCGATACTTGATACTTAACGATAATTAAATACGACGTCCATGCCGTGTCCTCTTTTCTCATAACCACTAACTAACGCTACGAAAGAGAAACATCGACGCTATTGGAGACAAATTCTTTTCATATTAAGTACAAGAAAAATACACTTTTACAAATATTTCTCATCTGATTGCATTTTTAAATTTTCGATGTGTGTTTGAGCATTCCATTAAATATTTGTCACTTTTATCTCTTCCTTTTAGAGTAGTCGGAAAAGTGAAATTTAGATCTTATCGTGTAAAGTAATTTGCACTTTTCTACCTTTATTGCGTGTTAATGTGGACAAGTCGTGCTGTGAGACGTGTGACAACTTTAATTGTGAAAATAAACACTAATTCGAGTTCTTGTCGAGGTAAAAGTTGTCACTTGGCGACCTTGTTTTTCAAATATGATAGCAATTGCTTCATGTAAATTTAAAATCAACTTCAAAAGAAATGGGGGCACGCCGCTGCTTCGGTAAATTACATTTTTCCAGCGTCAACAAAAAATAAATACATTTATGCTGATTATTGATACTATTCACAAAAAATTACTTGATATTTTTGACAAAAATTTCATCAAATTATTATTACATATTAGGATTGTGAATCGTGGACACACAATACATTTAAATTTTATATTATAAAATTTTTAACAGGTTTTAAGCAAATATTTCATCTTGGGTTGTTATGTTTTTAACATGAATTGCTTGTGAATGGACTAATGGGTAAATGTTTGTATTCAATAAAACGAAAAACAAATATTTTCGAATTAGTAACGCCGGAAATTAACAGATATTTTATTGTTTGCCAATATACGATACCTACTAATCTTATCAAATTAAAAACTAAAGCTTTACTTGGTGTAACAATGTTACCAGAATTTTTCAATTACGGTGATTGTATTGAAAGTCAACAATAAATATAGTCTTTGTAATTCATTTTAGTGCGGCTATTATGGTTCTGCATTAGTTTCTTCTTCAGCATATTAAGACTAATATCCCACAAAAGACCGCAAAATAGCAGGAAACTTAAAACAAATTAATGCAATTAGCTTTCGGATTGTTGCAAAGTAGCAAACCAGGAAAAGAGCATTACTTATTGATATAATAATAAGTTGATATGTAGATGATTTAATAATTTAAATACAATTCTAATTCATGATTCACATTTGACTGGTAATGGAAAGAATCGTCTTTATTTACTTTATTTATAGATATAGCATGTGAAACCTCTCAACAACGGGCATCAATGTGTAGTCCTTAATTGTTCGTTGTGAACTGTGAAGAGGTAAGTAGGGGTGTCCGTTAATGGAGGATTTATTTCATTTTTTAGAACTTCTTTTTCAGTTCAAAACTATTTTTGACTGAATTGCCAATAAAAATCTAAAAATTAATCACACATAACTAAAATATCAATTTAGATTTCCTGAAAAAAGTACTCTAGTAATATAATTATAATCATATATTTGAGGTCCTTGCGAAATTTTATAACGGGCCTTCAAATAAATTTATATTTAGAACAACCTCTGAAAATTCAATTGTTTGCAACATTTTTCCAGCGTAGAAAATGACACAAGAAACGTCTGAGATTTTAACGAAATAAAATTAGGTTAGAAAATATTTTTAATTTTTGTAGTGCATTATTCCTATTTCCCCTTCACGGAATATGACAATATGAAATTGGAAAAAAGCTTACTATATAACCTGTGTAACTCCGGAGAATAATTGGTTACCTACAAAAATTACTTTACACTGTTAACAGAATCAGAATGCCGCCTACGCCTACTCTAAATATATATGTATTTATTTGAAGACCCGATATATTTTAATCAATTACAATTTTGACATTTAACAACATGTGTTGCTAGTTTTTAATGTTGCAAATTGGTAAATCTTTTTTACAAGGGTGAATGGATGTGGCAGTTGCTGATATTCCAACAAATTGTTACAAATTTTTAAAATTTTTAAATATTTAATACAGGATGATCAAAAAGGACTGTTTAAGTTGGCAATACAATTAAGAGTATTTTGTTATACGGTTGTTTGCAATACTGCAACTGGATACGTCTTTTGACAGGTATTTGACGTGAAATCAACAGCGACAAAATTGTCGGTAATGTATGTATAAAAATCATTTAAAAGGCAACGGTACTATTGCGGCCAAAACATTTCGTCCACCCGTTTGAATTTGAACTGTCAACTGTCGTGAAGTCGTCAGCAACCGGAAGTTACTCCAGTTATATCATTTAAAAGTAAAAATCAGTACTGCCAACTCAAACAGTCCTTTGTGATCACGCTGTTTTTAATTTTTTGACATGTCAACAATTGATTTTTTATATTTTTTTTCTGTCGTAATATGTACTTACATAGTACATATGTATGTACTTTGATTTGAGAGATATTTTCAAAATTTTAATTTATTTGCTGTCCCACCTTCCTCTTTTGCTTTCTTTATATTTATCCTGTTTTTGGTTTTTCTTTGTACATCAGAAAGCATTTCTACACAATTTGTTAAACCGCAAATTAAAGAAAATTCAAAATTTCCTGTTACGCACTTTAACAAACATTTAGTCTTGATTTATTTTCTAATTATTATTTTTCGCAAAAATTTTTAAACATTAATTTGTGTGTGGAATAATAAATTCCTTAATATTTTTTTCAATTCAACAATATTATAAATTAAACATATTTATTTAGGAGGTTATTGTTGTTTAACCTTATTCCTCTTCTCATGATTTGTTACCGTTCATATGACGAACTGATTTATTTAGTCTCTCATCATTATTTAGACACTTATCATAAACCACAGTAAAAATGAAAAATGCTTTGACAGAATTAAAATTATGCTTAAAGTTCTGAAAGATATGTACAACGTATTTCCTATTTTTATTATTTTATCTACGGTCGCGTAAAAAGTAGGCACTTTTTGCACTAAAAATCGTTGTCAAAGTTGACGTTTAGAGAAACTGACGGAATCGTTCTCTAAAAGTTTTAGAGCACGATTTCTCGCTTTTATGGCACAGAACTGTCAGAATACAACAATCGAATTTGTTGGAAACATTGTTTAGGATGCTAAACGACGTGGTTCTCAAACGACTTTGGTTATACAGGGTGTTTGAAAATTGCTAGTACAAAAAAATACTGGTAATTGGTGATGGTGAGTTAAAGTCATTGGCAAAAATTTTTTTAATAAAAGTCCCCTAGTTTTCGAGATAAAAATTACTAAAAATTGGGTTAAAATTGTTAGTACCATTGTTAGTTGCCAAAATCTTGCAAAAAAATATTTATTTTTCATATTGTTGTATAGTCCTTCATTATCACGCTTGGTTACCAAGGTTTAAAAAATACTGCCCCGCCTAAGGCGTAAAATATACGGGGATAGGGTTACTTTATCCCTTTTGTTTAAAAAAATTAAAAATTGGTTTTTTGGATTTCTTAGGGCTTCTAGATGCCACAGTTTTTTTTTGTACCAGCAATTTTCAAACACCCTGTATAAAATATTGAACAAATGAATTATTTTATACAAATTTATGTTGAAACCGCTGTGATGATCTCAGGATCGTAGATAAAATGTTGTAAGACATACGTGTAAAAAGTTCCTTTGTTGCACTCACATCTTTTAAAATACTCCCTCGTACCTCGGTCGTATTTTAAACCCGTTCGTGCAATAAAGGATAACTTTTTACACTTATATCTTAAATAACTATTTCCATGTCGAGTCTCTTATTAATTTTATTGCTATATGATAAAAGCACGAATGTTCAATTTTCTTTTGTTTTTAAATACTTATCCTAAGTAAATTTTTCTGTGCATCCTTCGGATTTATCAAGTTAAGAAAATATGTCTAACTTTTTGAATAGCCCTGTGTATCATTAAAACAAACTGTCTGTCAGGGTAAAAGATTAAAGAATAAAATAAATGGTTGCCCGAAATAAAGTTGTTAAATAATGGATTAAAGTTGGGAGGTCTGTCACTGTCAGCGATTGTTTCGTTTGAAAGAAAGTTGGTCTGTAATGAACGACGACAACAACCTTTCAGAAAAAAATATTTTTCAGGTACTTTTAATGGAAAAACAATCATTAATGCCAAAGAATTTGTATAATGTGTAGTGTTTGTTTGCAATAAAGCAGTTAAATAAAACCGAAATATGTATTGATTAATTCTAGTCATTTCATTATCGTCTGGTGCAAATTGCTATTTAGAGTTAAATTAGGTATCGGAAAATGTCTGTTTAATGCTTAATTAGCATGATGCATTACGTGCGAGTTTTGATTATTTTGTAGCGCATCACCGGACAATCAAGATTTAATCGTGATAATTATAGCGGCGCCGCAACGTGTTAGCAGGATTTCCAGCAGGATTTTTTCCCTTTATGGGCATAAAGAAAAGTGGCCGGTGCCCGCGGCCACTTCCTGCCGTAAATAATATAATACCCCGGATGGCTGTTACAAATTGAATTTCCATTCAAATGGTCCTGAAAGAGTGTCCTAAAGTTGTTAGACATTTCCGCGCGAGACATTTCATAACATTTCAGCCACGAAATGTACACGTCCGCCTTAAACAGAGGTAAATAACTGAAAAGTCGGCTTTTCTACGCATGAAACGCGATAAAAGAAATAGGTCTGCGTGCGCTGAATGAATATCATTCAACCTTTCCGATACACACTGTCTTACAATATCTATATAAAAGACATAAAATTCTAGACGGCTGCCACTCGTTCCGCAGGATCAACCGACTATATGAAACATAACGCCCAATGTTTGCCACATTTGCCAACCTAAGAAACAAAATAATTTCGGACGATATCGAAGAAAAGAGACGGTGGACGACGTATTGGTTTCAATAAACATGAACCGCTGACGAGGGGAATTTGCTGAAACGAGCAAATTGACTACCTACGAAGTTTTCAAACTGTTACAACGATGGTGTAAACAATATGGAATGATGAAGTAAATTTGGAAAGTGTTAAGCTGCGAAAGACAAGAATCGAGTCGTTGATTAAGTTTTGAGGTTGTCTCGTTTCAAACAGCGTCATTTGGTTGTGCGCCCGTAAAGCTTTACACACGGTCGTAAACTAATAATTGTGACAATAATAGTACTAGTATAACTGAACAATGACTGCCATACACTATAAACAAAAACAATAAACATTAAAATAACATTAGTGTGAAATGTAAATTGCTGTCAAAGTTATCGGGTAAAAAATATCAACATTATTGCCACGTGGAGTTATAGCTGTACGATTATGTAAGTTGAATTTTTGTGATTTTTTTGGCCTCACAGTAAAATAATTACAAAAATATTTCACTTTGATGGTACTATTGACTACATTCACTAAATCCTGACTTTTTTCTTTCTGGACTGTAACGGCGAATTTATAGTTTCTTTCCTCCACAGGTCAGGTCAGTGAATATTTAATAGTCGTTTTTTATTCTAGATTGCGAAATGACTCTTTTGTATTTGAGATTAATAGTTATTTACATTAGAGTACGGTAGGTGTATTTTACAGCGCGACAACTAGGTTTCAGGTACGAGCGCGAAGCCGAGTGCCTGATTAGTTGTAGCGCTGTAAAATACATTTGGTCTTGGTTTTGGTCTCTTCAATGACTTGTACTAGAAGTTAGTATGACTTTTATTTCCTTAATCTGAAATGTGCCACTGTGAACATTTTACGTTAGGAACAATAAATGAAGCATCACCCTAGAGCAATCAGAGATTACAGGATAAATTGATGAAACAGTTGAATACTAAAATAAAGTGGAAAATTTTGCCCTTAATCTTGTTCATGGTATGACTAAATTTTTTTTTAATAGCTATCCTTGATGGTATTTTTTTATTGCTCTTACGGTACTAATAATTACAAAAGACTCGTTGTCTCTTATTTTTGTACAAATTACCGTAAGATGGGGTCACTTTGATCAATTTCAAATTTATTTCTTTGATATCAGCTTTGTTTGTTCTCAAATTTGAAGTTAAAAAACGCCAAACGATTAGTTTTGACATATAAAATTCGGCTCTATACTTGAAAATTATAAATTTTAAAAGTTGCGGAGTAAAAAAAATAAAAACATTGTGATCAAGTTCACACGCGAATGGGGGCCACTTTGATCACCCTCTAGAAATACGTTTAAAGTGCACTGAATACGTACAAGACGATCATATTCACCCCATTTCAAAATCGGTGTTGTAGTTTTTGATATATATTAAATATTATTTTGGGGGCGACATTGATCAGCATCATTAAATTACATTTTATTGTTTAACGTCTTTATTTCTGTAACTAAAAAATATATTCCTACATATAACAAAAAAAGTCAATGAAAATAGTAGAAACAAGCACAATTTCACACTTTCAGAAAATGAAATCAAATTATTTTTACGCCAAATTACAGTGAAGGCTAAACTCGCTTTGAATATTCTAGCACTTCAACTTTTTTTCCAAAGCTTATCACATCATTTTCAACATTGTTTATTGGTACCGGCAACACGGCGCAAATATCTGATAATGGCACAGTTGATATATCCAACGGCTTAAGTTTGAAAGTTGTATTGCCTTCATTGGTCGATTTCAAACCAACAACTGTATATTCAGTTTCCGAAAATTGTTCCTGGATTTTACACACGTATTTGTATGTTACTGAATTCCGTTTTCCACCAATAAAATTAACCAGAACAAAACGTCCTGGCACTAAAAGTTCTGGCTCTGGTTGCAAATATTCTACTTCCTCTGCCTCCACTGGCGGATCTTCATTTTCAGAACACTCGTTATCATTAGGTATATCTAAGGTTTCTTCTCCTTCATCTGAGCTACTACTGTCTGCAGTAGTTACACTTCTTCCTGGCTCAACATTTATCCTCTTCCTTTTCCGTTGCACTCTTTGAGTATTTTGCCCAAAACGATTTTCTCGTAACAATTCAGTAAGCGCATCGTCAACGATAGGCCTAGGATCATGCAGATGGGATGTTCCCGGAATTTTGTTGAGAACTTTATTTGGGTTGAATGGGTGTATACCGGTTGCGTAGAACCCATTAATTAGATTTCTTTTTACTGCTGATTCATGATGATCGCCTGGTTTATCGTTGGTTTGAGCTATCACTTGGTCCATTTTTTTTAGAGCGCGAGATAAAAGTGAAGGAAAAAGCTCTTTGGGAATTCCTGATGAAGTTCTGTTTCTGAGTTTGTAGTCTGTAAGTACAGCGCGCCAGGCCACTTTCATCGGCTTGAAAAATGCCACATCTAGAGGTTGGCAAATATGGGTTGAGTGTGGCACAAGGCAAATGAAGGAAATATTATTTTCCCCACACAGACGAATTACAGAATCATTGATATGTGATGCCAGGTTATCGCCAATTAAAATTTTTTGTCCTTCTAATCGTCTTGCATGTGGCATGAAGCATGTTTCAAACCAATCCTGAAATGTGTTGGCATCCATCCACCCATGGGAAGTTCTATTAAATCTGCACCCTTTAATGCAACAAGATTTGGTACAACATGGTTTTCCTTGAATGCCCCCCTCTTTCCAGGTATTATATAGGTGTTCGCTTTTGTATATTACATACGGTGGCAGCAACGTTCCGTCTGCAGATCCACAAACCATAATCGTGGTGTTGCTTTTAGAATGATTTACAATTTTTTCTGGGTATTTCACACCCCTCCGATATATAGCACGAGTCTTTCCGGGATCATCACCAACGTTGGTTTCATCGTAGTTAAAAATATTCGCGGCATTTACGCCTTCCAGCGTTTGCTCTAAATTTGCAAAATAAATTTCTAAAGTTTCCCTAGAAACAGCTGAGCGGCATTTATTTATGTTACTGGCAAGACGTTGGGCCACTTCTGATTTGTGCCTTTTTAGAAGACTTAGTGCCCAATCTTTACCTGGAATGTTATTTTTAAATTTGGTCACTATACGTCCGCATCTGTCCAAATACGCTTTTGCAAGCATTCTCAAATCAAGTAAATTCAGTGGAAACCCCCAATCTGAACACTTAATAGCAGCATTTATGAGGGCAACTTCTTCTGCAATTGATAATGCAGATTGTCCACCAGCATTATGTATATGTTTGCCATGAAATTTATTATTTAATGTACCAAAGGGAATGTCATATTCACGAACTGCAGCTCTCATTGTTAGTTGTCCATCAGCGATTCTTTGAACAGCTTCCTCAAGCTGCGTTTCAGTGTAATTTCTATAATTTCGAGTCCCAGGTTTCTTCCTATAGGTTCGTACCATCTGAAGCCAAAAATCGCCAAAATTAGCTTCCAATGGCAGAAATACTTTAAATGCTAATGACGGGGTCATTTTGATCACCGTACTAATGGAAATCAATTTCGCCCCGCGATTGTGATCAAAGTGACCCCGCTCTGCATTGTGAGGTTTAGGCTTTAAAATATTTTTTTGTGAGAAGTGAATTCGGGGTTATGCTATTTCAATACGTTCCCTACTAACAAAATGTACTCAAAAAGTAGCCAAAGATAACACTTACCTTTACACATTCAAAGTTATAACGACTTAATGAAAACGCCAGAAGTGCGCAGCGGTGTTTCGAGCAATTTTTTACACGTGTTAAATATGGGACAGATCTTACACACTGCGCAGTCTTTTATGAAGGTATGAAACCACCAGATCCAACAGCGGCGGGAACTTTAAACTGTACTGGCGTTGTGCCAGAACTATTTAAGTTTGCAACGGGGGCTATTATCAAAGTCGCCCCGCGATATCAAAGTCACCCCATCTTACGGTACTAGTTTATCCAGAACTGAAAAATGTTTTAAAATTTTTGTTTCATTGAATTTGTTTCGGATTACCTAATCGTATAAGTAACAACCAGGTGTGTAGGGACAATGCTGCGACCTCTACCCGAATTCCCCCAATAATTACGGAATAATCCCGGAATTCAATTCAGAAAATACAATCCGGTTGATTTAATTTTTTCGTCTAACCCAATTACATTTCCAATCTTCCTCTCTAAACAGCAGAGATAAGCAATCCATTGTTAAAAATGCCGTTCCTTTGTTGACCGAATAATTACAGAAATCTTTCAGGCATGTGAACGTGGCCGAGGTACAATCCACCCCAGCGCCACCGTCATTTTTTACGTTTAGCCGGTTCCAGGATCCCCTGAAATACGACAAACACACACGCACAAAACAAAATTAATAGTGTACAGCGTAATTTTGTATAAAATATGCCCGCACGAAAAGGAAAAAAAACAAGGGGCCGTTAACGAAATGTGTGTGGACTTGAATGTTTGTTTGGTGAAAAGAAAAAACGGCGACTGTGGAAACGGCCTTTACAAATTGTTATGTCATGCGCCGGCTGCATATAGTTAATTAAATGCAACCGGTAACAGGTTATTAATTTAAGGGGAAACGTCGTTTTGCAGATAGTGTTCAACGCCACGGGAATATTGCAGCGTGAAGGTGAACCTTGTTAGAAGAGACGATCATTACCGGATCTGTCTAACAGACTAATCACAAGGCAAAAATTGTAAATTCCACGTTTCATTATTTTAGTCGTTTTAATTTATTAAATATGTAATAAATGCTAAAAGAGTAGAATGATTAAACTACCAGGCAGAATGATGGTACCATGTTCAAAAACAAGCCCAAAAATAGTTATTTACATTAGAGTACGGGATGTGAATTTTCCGGCACGACAACTGGTTTCGGGCACGATGGCGCAGCCGAGTGCCTGATTAGTTGGAGGGCCGGAAAATACGTCCCGTACGACATTTGTATTAGACTTTTCGGCTGACCAAAATATTAAATCTTTTAAAAATCAAGACTAATTTTATTGTAGAATTTGACATCGTCAATAAAGAATCGAATGCTGTGGAATCAATTCCTTGACGACCGTGACCGCTCATTTGTTTTTTTCCTAACAAATTATTTGCCGGCTAAATTTTCACGGTCGTGCTTCAAAATTTGATTTTGGTGTATTAATCGAGTGAAAAAAATGTCTAGTATATAATATAGAGTGAGTTAAATGTGACACCAGAGGCAGTACAACTAGTGGCAGGACTAAATTCTGAATTATTACCACAAAAATCGAAACAACGTTACATAGGACAATTTTTTCTCACGAAAGTATGTAATAACTATTCTTTAATTCACAAATTTTTAATAAACCATATTTTATTACAGACAGTTTTATTAATAGGTGTTTGTGGTGCCTGTCTCCGAAAGGAGTTATATACTCGGAAAATGGAAAATGTCAAGAGAAGATATTATATTGATAACTGACACAAAAACCAATATTTGTAGATCGTTTGCCATTACCAATCCAAACTGGGTTGAAACTGTGAAGAAATATATGGAAGTCAGGTTAAATTGGTATTAAAACAATTTCAAATAAAATTGACAAATATTTGAACCTTGATTGCCCTATGGACACAAGATTGAAGTTCCTAAAATGATTCGTGATGACTGATGGCCTTCCTTCAACATCAAAAACAAAATGTACTATGTTGCAGCTACAGCTCCTCAAACAATGGTGAGTTGTGTCACAAACTTCGATACAGTGCTCCTTTAATCTACTTGAATTTTTAGCAGTTGCTTCCAATGTAACCATCCAACATTGAGAATTCCATCATCAGTACCGTAAGAGAAGCACCAGTACAACATATTGACATTCAACCCAGAAGTAATAAAGCTGACAGTTACCAAATTGTTTCTGCATTGTTCTCTAAAGTGGAGAATTGTAACAATAATGTTTACAACTGTAATTTTACAAAATAAATTATGTTAATAATGTTGCAAATTATTAAAATGTCTTGTACTTAACCATTACTTCCTGGTGAAAACGAATCATCTTTCTTCAGGTGAATACAAGATTTTGGGGTTAGAATGTTTTGTAGATTTTTATTTTCCAGTTGCACTTTAGCACTAACAGCTAGTACTGGATAAAGTAGGTACACAAAACCATATATCAACTTCTGTGGTTTTGTTTTATTGTGCTATTTTGCAGATATTTATGAAATACCTGACAATTGTCAAACTTTTTGACATATAAAGCTGCCAACCCAATAGGTTGTATTTTCCCTGTTACGATTATTTTCTTTTTCGATCGATATAAATTAAACAAACACATTTATCGGAAAAATTATACAGGGAAATGTGTTTTTTTACACTAAATGAAAGTAACGTATGGACACTTTAATTTTAAAGTAACTGTGAAAAGAATAAATCAACGGTGTCCGCACATTTTTCCCGTACTCCACTAGATTTTTCCCACATTCCACTAGAAATTTTTGACATTGTACGGGAAATCGCACCTCCCTTGACCTAAAGTGTAAGGTAACGCTATATTTCCCAGATTGGGAGGCCGAAAAATAATAAAAAACACACAAGCAACTTGATGTAAATTCAGCTTTTGTCGTTCTTTTTCCCTTTTTTCCATCGAGTTTTGGCGATGATTTTCTGCGAACACGTGACTAATCCAGTTCGGAAAAATTGAATTAACCCTGCGCGCCCTTATTTATATGCAATTCGGGAAGTGAGGCGCGAAATTGCACCGCCACCTATATCTCATCGGGGCGCTAAACGCGGTCCACATTAGCAAAGAAAATTTTCTGACAGAGCAATTTTCGAGTGGGATACTCGGGGGCGAACAGTCTCATTACCATTAAAAATATGGAATACCAACATTGTGCATACTTTGTCTCAGTTTGTGTGCCGTGCTCCTGAAAGGTAATATTTCATATCGGTCCCAAGGCGGCAGCGAAAATTTCAGCTAGAATTTCAGGCTGAAATACGTGCAGTTGCTTGTTCGCCCAACTGAAGGCTTAATTAACCTAATTGCCAGTTTCGCACTCGGTTGAACATTCGAGCTTTTTATCGTTTTATAGGACTCACTTGTCTCACGCAATGTATTTATTATTCGCTTCGGTTGGCTCAAATGTGACTGATTCCGCATAAAACGTCGGCTTCAAAGGAATCGGGAGCTTTCAGCCGGACTCGCATGTGTGGAACAAACAACGAGGCCGAGGAATGGCTTCTGATGGGGCTAATTTAGCCGCCCTCAAAAATCCACCAAGATTGATGGCAGAGAAGCCGCTAAATATTAATTTATTCCGCGCTTACGCCACCGCCGTGTTAGCTTAAACAGAGTAATTTCGCCTCGACCAGAAAGACACTTTCTGAGATGAAACAGAACGCCCAAGAATTTCAATTACGTTTACATGCACATGTGCGGCTTGAATATTAAGTTTCACCCGGAAATTATTAATACCGACTTTTACCGATCCTGACTGACTTAAGAATGTCGGGTCTAGGGGCAGAACACTCGCGGATCATAACGAATATTATCGCGGTATTTAGCAAAGCTTGCCGCCAACTTCGCGCAGAACATGCAAATTCTCTCTTTCCTGCAGCTTAACCCGGAGCTTTTATAACGCCATTTGCACTATATTCTTATGTGGAATATGTTGGCGCTGGATTAAGTCTGCAACCGAATTCCAGATGGGGGAAAATTTTATTTGCGGCTCCTTTCACAAAATCAAAAAGACAAACTTTTAGTATCTCGAGACCTTGCCCCACAATTCTTTGGAAAGAATGTCATAAATAATGCTTGGTAACAAAACAGTTTGTAGTACCTAATAAAATGACTTAACATTCAAGCAAGCTCAGTTTTTAACTAATTAATTATAAAATATTTATACATTTATAACGTTTGTCACCTCAAGTATGAACTGCGCACCTTCATATAAAATTTGAAAGTTAATACATAACATAATTTAAAATTCTAATTATATTCTTATCGGCTATAATAAATTTTACGTTTACTCTATTTAAATTTGTAATTTACACCCTTACACACATATAATGATATTTATATTTCTCAGATTGTACCGTTTTCCATTTTTGTACATTTTCTAAAAAATAAGGAATAAGGGGCGAATAAAATTATCAAATAACATTTAAATAAATGTTTAATTTTCAATGGAAGGAATATGAAATGGTTTCTTTTCAAATCCCAATAATAATGCTTGTGTAAGGGTATTTAGCACAAAAGTAGTGGAACTTTCTCGATCTAAGATTGAACTGATAAATCGAATCTTACCATTAGTTATAAAAAGAAATACATACTTGATTTGATAAAGATTAAAATATTTTTGCAAACATTAAAACTTAGAATATCAGTGGATAAATGTTCATATTTAGTTGACTAAGTACTTTGATCAGAGAAAGCAAGAAATGTAATTTTGCGAATATATTTATTAATAACTAGCTGACCCCACAGACGTTGTCTTGTCCAAATTTCAATACCTAAATTTTTTTGTGAATTTGTGAAAAGCTATTGGAAATGTGCAAACAAAGTAAAAATGAAGAATTTTACATGGGAGATGTATTCTATCGGCAGTATTCTACACTGCTGAAATGCTGGAAATGTGTGATGTGGCTGGAATTGGGAGTTGGAACCATGCGGTTTTGTCTATGAACTGTCAAAGAAATGTCATCTTTATTTTACCCACACAGTTGCCACATAAATTTTCGTACATAGTTGCCAGATTTATCCACAATTATTTTGAATCACCCAATATTTACATTTCGATTGCAAGATCGATGTTCAAGCAAACAATCCAATTGGTTTGATTCCCAATTTCACAATAAGCTGTCAAATAACATTTGTGCGTGTAGGCAAATAAATTGGAATAGAAATAAAACAATATGTACAGTCGCGAGCAATAAATTTTGATCGTCAAGGTCATTCTTTGACGCAATCGAAAATGCTCCATTGTAAAACAGTCGTAAATATCATAACCTATCATCAAGTTGTATGACATTAATAGTCATTTTTTCTCAATTTTTTGACACTTTGTTGACGGGGGCATAATCAGGCAGGGAATTTTTTTAAATTTGTGACAATCTAACCAAATTTTGAAATGACATTGACGACCAAAATTTATTGCTGGCGACAGTACCTACTATATTTGTTGGACAGATCGCGAAACAACACGAAAGTAAAAGCAAATGTAATTTTATTTTAATTTACTGGATTGCGTTTTTCCAGGTTTTTCTTTAAATCTTCCAGATTTTTTTTTTTCAATTGAAAACAAAAAAATAAGCATCAAGCAAATATGTAGCTTCTATTGTCAGTTATGATCGAGAGGGCATACAAAAATTACAATTTTTGAAATTTGTCCGAATTTTCCGACTTTCCTTTGTAATTGTTCGAATCATGAGTTATGGTCTTGAGTTCATACAAAAAAGCACTTTCAGTTTTCGCGGAATTGTTTTAATTTAGTTTTTCGAGATTTTTCTCCAAATCTTCCAGATTTTTTTTCTACTGAGTTATTTCCACCCCGGGGCATATCGAATAAAAAAAAAGAATTAATCAAATATATGTCGTTCCTGTGGTCAGTTATGATCGAGAATGCATACAAAAATTATAATTTTTGTAGTTTGCCCGAATTTTTCGACTTGTGGTAATTGTCGCGATTTTTTTTCCTGAAAACTTTTTCACAACTATAACGAACAAAACAAAAAAAAAGAATTATGCATATCCATCACAAAAAAGAACTTTCAGTTTTTCCCGAATTTTTCAATTTTCCGGCCAACTTTTCCAGTTTTTCGTTACATAAAAACCTCATACGGATTATTACGAACATTAAAAAATTTTCCAATTTTCCGGGCAACTTTTCCAATTTTTTTCTTTTTAGACCACCCCTGTATTAAAGGGAACAAAAGAAAAAATAAATATTCAAATCGGTCAAGCAGTTTTTGAGCTTTAGCGCGACTAACGAACGGCGATTCATTTTTATATACAGGGTGTTTTCGAAGTTGACGCGTTCCTCGTAACACGAGATTACTATACAATATTCATAAGAATTTTACCCTAAATCTTCTTAGTAAAATGTATGTATTAACGGACATAATTGATTGTATATTTTTATTGTTTTCTAAAATTTTGAGTGCGGTCCTGTCTATTTCTCCGCTGTACTAGATTAATACCTGACGTGGCCCAGGATGGGGTCTTTCTGGAAATCGCTCTGCGTACTCTCTGGACGCAGCAGTTGCATTCTGATAACATTGCCCATACATTAGCAACATATCTGAGAGTTCGTAATGATAAAGCCATTGCGATTCATTAGATGACAACTCTGACAGTATTTTTGATTAACGTCCATGCTCATTTGATTTTTTTTTGTCAATTCTAATTTCTAACAAATCAGCGCAAATTTGAGCAAGACCGGTTTCAAAAATTTCAAAAAAAAAACTTATTGTATCTTCATTGCCGTACACATTTTACTAAGGTGACTTTGGCTAAAACGCTTTAGAACAACGCATACTATCACATGTTAAAAAGAACGCCTCAACTTCGAAAACACCCTGTATATAGATTTTAAATTAAGGAATGATAATAATTGATCAGCGCTATAATAATTTTAGGATGGTTTAAACTATTAATGATATCTCAAAGAAAATTGGTGTAAAGTGGATTCAACGTACAAGTGTAGGGTTTTATCCACTCTATGTTCGCATGATTCGTATATTCACATATCCTACCTAATAAAACCAAGCTTCATCGGTAACAAAAGTTTTGTTTTGAGTTGCCTAAGCATTATGCAGCGTGTTCAAAAACTATTCATAAAACAGAAACTTTTGTACCGGATCACCACCTACTAGTTCCGTAACAAAAGTCATGCGGTAAGAATATAAATGTAAATCCATTTTAAATATTGTGCAGCACATTTCCTCAGACATATTCACTTGTAGAGCTAAATGACGGAGGAAAGTTTTTGCCGTTTTTGGTTCATTCTAGATCATTTCCTCAACTACGTCAACAACTTCTGAA
Source organism: Tenebrio molitor (assembly GCF_963966145.1). Classification (NCBI taxonomy): domain Eukaryota; kingdom Metazoa; phylum Arthropoda; class Insecta; order Coleoptera; family Tenebrionidae; genus Tenebrio; species Tenebrio molitor. The sequence continues at coordinate 29,596,323 of NC_091047.1, forward strand.
GTACGTTTTGTTCTGTTTCGGCCATCTTTTCTTTTTGTTATGCTTCCTATTGATTCCATACGATCTTAACCCTCCAGAAAAAAATGTCTATAAACAATGATAACGTGTGGAAACTGAAGCTGAAATTCTTTTCAACACTGTTGGACTGAATTGTACCACTCATTAGTTTTCTATCATAAACATTTTTTGCTCAGTTGAATAAATCATTTTCGTTTTGAAAAAAAAAATGCGATACGGTTTAATGCTGTATTATGTTTCATTAAAATTGTCATTCTCAGAACTTCACAAGGTAAAAAGTTTCGCTTTGTTCGCAAAACGTACGAGAACAACTTTTTTCAAGACAACTATTTTCGTTTCGCCTCGATGGATAGTCTTCACGACTAGTGATAAAAAGTATCACTTTTACCTATTGTTGTATCAATACTTATTCTTGACAACATTTATATGTGCTTTAGGTTCTCTTTGAACCCATTACTTTAGTAAAACAATTTTAAACTGTATATGAAAACATATTGCCATGCTTTGGACGATTAACAAGAATTATGTAAAACAAATATCAAGAAGGCGATCACCAACCCTAGACCAATTATTACTAAAAGACTACACCTTCTAAATCTAAATAGGGGTGTTGATATACAGGGTTATTCACGAGAGGGATACTTCTGGATTTCTTTTTGCCGCAACCCATTATACATATTGCAACAACTTCTTGATCTCAAATTTTGAAAATAATTATAACTGAATCCACGATGGTTTTGTATCTTTGACATTAATTCAAAAAATCAAGTCAATTTGAAAAATGTATTTTTACAATAACGACTTACAACTTACTTCGATTTCTGATTTAAAAGAAATTAAATAATATATTTGATTCAGTAGTTTGTGCCATTGGTATTGTTGGTTGCGGCAAAAAAAAATCAGAAGCAACCCTCTCGTGAATAACCCTGTATATTGAAGTGTATCTGTACTGAAATATCTGTTTAATGAAAATACAAATAAACTCATGCGTAAGTCATAATAACCTGACCAATATGGATTATGCATAGCAACAAGACTATTTGTTCCATGATATTTGTAAATATGTACAGTTATTGTCTACACAAACAATATCAGGTGTGTGTTTCAAAACAGTTAAATGTAGTCCCAATGAACAAAAGAAATTCTGTTGTTAGTTTTAGGTAGCCAATGAGCAGATATCTTTTTCCACAAACTTGTTGAAAACATTGTTTAATGATATGACTTAATCAATATTTCTCATGACACTAAATTCTAGTGAAACACTCGTTTCAGTTATCCCTCAGATGTAAAGACGAATAGCAGACAGTGGTTTCACATGTTTAGGACGTGGTTTACTTTTTTTCCTAGTTTAATAATCTCTGGATATAAAAACCAAGACTGTTTAATCCCTCAACGAACTCAGTTGTCCCGTTCCATTAATGAAAAACTTGCCAAAATCACCATTGTCGAGCACGCTCCTGCCCGGAAGGGAGCTCAAATTTTGTTTTTTAAAGCTAGACACGGATTATTCAGGTACAGAAAAATTTGACGAGAGTATAAGATTAGATAATAAAATCGATCTCCAGTATAAAATATGTCGCTAAGAGGATTTTGTCATCCAACGAGTTTGAAAACGTAAGCTTTATGAGGCAAGGATAGCTTACGTTCTCGTGAACATTTTTTGTGTTTAATAAAAAGCGCTTCTTTCGTTTTATTATTACTATCCGCAATGAGACAACATTGCGGCCTTTTCACTCTTTCACACAGACATGTTCGGATTTGAGCATGGATTTGAATTTAAAAAAAAAACGATAAGCAAACGCGGAAATGATGTGTTTTATTTTCGTTTAAATAAAATTGGAAATTAAAAAGCGATTAGGTTATTGGAAAGATCATATCCTGCTTACCATTTTTATTAAAATTCGGCTCTGACTTCATAAAAATGTTAGAGTAATTTCGCCATTTAAATAACCTGACACGTTTCATCGATCCTGCCAGCTCAATATCGCTAAAATAATAAATTCAAAATTTTATGTACCTATCTGTCCTGGACCAACAGAAAAAAGGAGACAAAAAAGATTGTTTTTATTAACACATAAAAATAATTGAGAATTAAATACATGAGGCTCAAAAACGTATTCTTCAATAAAATCATTCAAACGTCAAAAAAGTGTGGTTAAAATCCACAAGAACCAACTTTTGTATTTGCAGCGAAGATACTAAAATACTATTTTTCAAATTCACTTTAATTTTCATCGCTTCACTCTAATGCTGTCTCTTTGTGATAAGACTGATAAGTAACACTGACTAGTTTACTGTAAGCCTGGATAGTGGTTATATCGAGCTAACACTTAGTCCACGCTTAGTCCCCCAAGCAGTAATGCATCAAAATTGACATAAATATTTAATAATGTTTTCGTAGCCCACTTTTTGTGGAAAACTCCACCGACAAGATAAAAAATAATTGTCTCCGCTCCCCTTTCGGATTTTAACACACCGTTTTCGGTGTAGTGTTCCCTTCCAGAGATTATTTTTTCGTCCCCCCTGCTCATGTGACATTCGCTTTTCGATCTAATAAATGCTCTTTGTCATGTAGAGAACAGAGGAGACATACGGCGGGTCGTTTTAATTTAGGCCGGCTCTTTGAGTGTTAACAAGAGGGCTATCGTTTACAGTGCGGAGGATTTTCATTATTTTCAATTAATTAATTATGCGTTGTCATAGGGAGTCCCATGTTTGGGGCTTATAAAGTTGATTCCCATGCGAGCTCGCCTTGGAAATAAGCTGTCTGTGCAATGATACAATATTTAGACTTTCAGACTGAAAGCACTCACGAGCGGTACTCTACTGAACACTGTTAAGTGTGTTGTACAATTTTTAGCGCTCTTAAGTTTTTTCACTCTATGGGCTTCGAGATGCACAGCTAAGAGTATTACATTGCATGACTGGGTAATTAATACAACGAAAGGGAAAGAAAATTTTATGATTTTAAACACCATTAAAGTTTAATCAGATAATTTTTAGTGAAGGTTGTTATTAAGGAACCGACTTTTTTGCATATGCCGATTTGTCGTGAGTCCTAATGGACTTTCCATTTAATTTTCCTGATTTTCTGGTTAATTATTTAGCCTTCGTGTTTCGAATTATATGAATCAATTTAAACAGAATAGTGGTGGTTCTCGTGACGCTAAAAATGCAATCTAAGCATTATCGCTTTTATGAATTTTATCAAACATAATAAAGCACAGGTTGAACCGACATGCTACTTAATTAATTTGACGTTTGCGACTTGACTGCGTGTGACCGGTAGACCGGCAGAGGTCGCTTGTGACGGCGGAATCGCTGATCGCTCCAACTTAGGAGTTTCTGAGCATTTGATTTAAACAGGAAATAAACTAGAAGCATCTATAAAACAAGAATGGAGGAGCTGGAGCGGTGTACATTTAAATGTTTCAGTTCTGACGTTATTTCCGTATTGTGAGATGTATGTGGGACGAGATTTGGGAATTAACGTGAGGCGGCGGCGGCGGCGAGGAGGAGGAGGAGGATGCGTTTTGATGGAATGTTTTTCCATCTATGGTAAACGAACAGACTTATGTATTTAGGAGTGAGCATTACCATAAATTTGAATTTAATATCAGAGGTTAGATGGAGTGAAAGGTTATTTTGTGTTTCCTTTATTTTCGTGGATATACGAGCGTCGAGTGGATTTTCACAAACGACTAGCCTTTTTGACCGGTCGGTGCCGTTAACCGTGTCGGTCTTATGAATTCAGATGTATTCATCGTTTTCCATTGACCCATAAGCGAGTGGGTAACATTTCTCAATCGCCGGTTGCCGGTCTCCAGACGCCCGCCTCCATTATACCCGCTCCCAGACAATATTTCCGATATCCCGGCATTTTTCATATATTTTCGTCCAATATTGCCGCTATCATAACTCCTCTCCCACCTCTAACACTAGCAAATTGCATTCATACCGACACATATGGGTGACGACCGACCAGAATCGAATTTTCCCCAAGAACGGCTTTTCTTTCTGCAAGAAAAACTACGTGTCTCAAACCAAACGAAGCGGTAAAACATAAGGCGAAAAGACGCGTTTTTACCGAGATCACTCATCGACTCGGCAAGACGACTCACTGCTGACGTAATCAGGTGTACATCTTCCGGGAAATCTGGAGCAGGGGTGCGTAATTAGGGGTGTCGCCGGGGACTGGAAATGATGGATCTTGAACGGGATAATTTGTGTTTTTCTCATGTCAACTCAAAATATTAGACGCGGGGATGAAAGTGCGACCTTGACATACCAAAACCGATCCGTAGATTAGCTCATACGAATATCGTAGAACGTTCTATCAACTATCAATTATAATAAGAAATAATTAGGCCATAATTATAAAAAATGTATTACATAAAACAAAGCAGTAGACTGGAATAGTTATTTTCATATGAGTAGCGCTGTCAGATTACTTTTCAGGTATGAGGCCGAAATTTGAAGCACGAGACGGTAGCCGAGTGTTGCAATACAGGCCGAATACCTAAAATGTGACAGCGCACGTTTTTCGTATTCGTTTGGGCAAAGCCTCAAAAATAGTAGGTACTCCTATTTTATTTATCTCATGATTGTCTCTGAGAAAATTAATGTTTCAGACGGAAGCAACATTTTTCCTTCTATGTCGAAATTGCAGCAAATGTAGCTACTATAACTTTGATACCCGCGAAATTACAACAAAAAAACAAAAATGTTCTTGTAAGTTTACCTTGCACTTTACTTTACTTGTGCAGTATATTTGTCATTACCTGATTACGATATCCAAATGAATGTTATAAAAGTTTAGTATTATGTATTGATAATTAATAAAAATTGTTTAATAACAAAACAGAACATTGTCATTTAGAAATGTAACAAATGATCATAAAATGTGTATGAAAAACGTAAACGTATTTTAATAAGTTTGAATTGATTTCTGTAAAATTTGTATCTATAAAGAGTTGACCTTAATTACAGTCTTGAAATATTTATGAAAGCTGTTCAAACATTATTTTCTAGATGTATTTAAATTGAATTTAATACTTATAAAATTACTAATTCCTCTTGATGATTTTCTGTATAAGTATCTCTTTCCTAATTGATCTTTCTGTAAGTCTCAACTTTCCGTCTTTGTATTTGTATAACGATTTCTTATATAATATTCCAGTTTCGAGATTCGGTTTCCTTTTATACTTTTATTTAATATTTTTTAGTTTATTATTTTGACCATTCTTTGTTTTGCTTATAATAATAACGAATGGGGAACATTTTTGAGGGAGTCGCAAGCGAGCGTCATCTCCACACGCCGAATCATAAAATATTTGATGTTATCGGCAACATTTTATATGGGGATTTTAAGTGAAAGACACGCATCAAACCCCTAACCGTAAACGTTGTCGTATACGCAATCATATACGTCATCATAACCTCCGCCACGACATACGCGCCATAATGAAGCCGAGCTTTCGGCTCCGTTTCGGGCGAAATGAATCATGAAGTGTCTCTCGCTTTATCGATGAAATATTTCACGAAGGGCTCTTAAGTGGAAAATATGCACAAATGAGAGGCGAAAGTCTTCCGCCGCAATGCAGCGCCCCTAATTCGACCGGATTACATCTTCCGGGGCAAAAACTGAATTTCCCGATTGCGACAAACGTCTACTTCTCCCTTAATAGCGCCGATAACGTAAAATATTTAACGACACGAAGATAAATTTCTCACGAGCAGAGGGAAAACTCGGCGAATTTTTCATCTCTCGGTTATATACAAGACGACGGAGGCGGAATTCGAGCTATTGCCTCCATTACCTTAACCACTTTTCATTTACCCTTTACGTACGGAGAAACAAAAACACAGATAATTGTGTCTTTATGGAAGCGGGATATTGTTTTCGTATAGCGAGGGATTCCATTAATTTAATGGAACTGTAAAGACCGGAATCACCTATTCAGGGGAGCACAAAAAGTGCAGCACTGCGGCGAATGCCGAAGACGCCTTCCAAATTCTATATTGTTAATTACGGAATGCGATTCAAAGTTGAGATTTAATCTTACGTTTAATTAACGGTACGTCAAAATAACAAAGCATATGCTAGTTTTACATATTTAAACTAATTATTATTCAGCACCGCCAGGGTAAGCCGTTCCGTAATATTATTCGATGCTGCAAACTGAAATCGAACGTTAAAACGAAACACCTCGTTAGAAATGTGAATTTAATTTAAATAAAAAAATCTACAAATGGCTTTTTAGCTATTAAGACAACAAGTGTTTTACAGAGCATTTAAAAAATTTTTAAACTGTAAAACACTAGTTGGCTTGAAGATTTTTTCTAACATTAACATCTTATCAGAAATTTTAATAAATTGAAAAATTATTCGAGGCGCGTCGCAATACACAAAATGCGAAGGTTGCCGTGGGTACCATGGTAATAATATCAACAAATTTGGAAAAAAACAATTTTCATCGTTGAAATGTGCCAAAACGTTCCAGAAGAAATAAGAAAAAAAGGGGCAATTTGTTTCCAATGAAGACTAAAATTGCATACGAAAAGATGTATGTTCCGTTTCAAGGTCGGAACAATCACGGAGGTAACGGAAGATGTCAATATGGCTTTTCTTAATATGGGGTAAGTGTGTAGAACGTCACTAAAAGTTAATTCATATTACGGCAATAATCATTTGAAGAAAATGTAAAGATTGCCAGTTTTCGATGATGGGACACTTGCATTGGATTAAACAGCAGAAGTTAAAGAAGAAGATGTTAGGAACAAGAGCACGAAGCTAATGTGGTAGTTCCAATTCAATAATTGTACTTTTCACTTTTGAGATAATTACTGTAAAAATGATGAATAAAATGTTACTTGAATAATATGTGTCAGCGTATTTTATGACCTTATAAGATACGTTGCTATTGACGACGTGTCTTATAGAGAAAAGCGTATTTTATGGGGCTCAGCCAAGAATTAGCGCCGCACAAAATGGCGCTATCAAAAAAAGCGCTCCGAAACAGCGTTAGGACAAAATGGCGCTGTCAAAAAAAGCGCAATTCAAAATAGCACCGGACAAAATAACTCACAGACTAAAGAGAGCTGGACGAAACGCCTTAAGAACTCAAGAGCGTCGGTCAAAATCAAGTCGAGACACAATAACTTTATCGATATATTAAAAAAAGGAGTTAACATGATTTGAAAAAGAAATCATTAAATAACAGTCTTGTTTAAAGAGATAAATTGAACGCAATGGATTTTAAATATTGGTAAACTCTAGGAAACGAATACGTTGCCACAAGAGTCTTCAACCGCTTATTCTTTTGTACATATTTACTATTGGGTGTATCTTTTTTCCTGAAACCGGCACGATGTCTGCTTATGAAAATTTCGACAGAGTTTTGTTCCTTCTTCAGTTGGTTCAATAATTTATATATATATGTGGATGTTGACAGTTCAGACTACGCTGTAATGAATGATGCCATGCTTCCAAAGAGTTATTCGTTTTTGGCAGATCACTGTTTACACGTTCAAATGCGTTCCACGTCGATATGTCAAACCTGGCTTTTATGTTGTTCATTCTTCTACCGACATAATTATCTTCCCAATATTGAAAAATCGGTTTCAGTTGAGCAGGAACTTCCTGGGAAATTATTTCCATCGCAAACTGGACGTCCCTTTCCGGTACGTAACTTAACCCAAGTAACATTTTACACAGAAGTCGAATTTCTTCGTTATCTTTATACAACTGAGTTAAACCGTTTCGTTGAATTCTTCTCCACAAGTTCTGTGCGAGGTGGAAAGCACAGCCGACGATTCTAGAATTGGGAAAAACATGCATTATCGCGTTTATGGAAGCTTGCTCAAAATCAACGATTACGCTGACAGGTTCCAACGCTTGATCCAAAGTTTTTAGTGATTCGAACAGTTCAACGTAGGTATTTTGTAGCTTGTTTGGAAGCAACGCATACAACATCGGTAACGCCTTTGAATCGATTAAAGCATGTATCACAAATAATTGATAGAAAACCTCCGGACAAGCTTTAAATGTTCCATCTACGGACCAGTGTGTAAATTCTTTCAGCAAGTCTAGATTATTTCGCGTTCCAAAAATTAATACTCTGTTCTTATTATTGCTGCCGGAATCGTACAACAAAAAATCTTCGTTTCTATCGGTTTTCGCATACTGTCCCTCTATTCTTACTTCAGCGATGCTGTTAAAGATAGAAGATTTTTTGAATTCCTTGTTTCTTATTCTTTGGATAGTTTTTCGCGACGCTTCATAACTGGGAAGATTTACAGCCGCCTCTTCAGAAGATATGCTATTACTACAAGCTTGCTGTACGATCGCACGAGGATTAGCGTCAGTGGTGCGAGCCAGCTCTCTTATATTTTCCTTCACTGAAGATATAACTTTGTCCACATGGTCAGGAGCGTGATTATGTCCGGTAGTTCTATTCGGAGTGTCCTTGCCTGTGATGACCATCAACCTCCCCTTACAAGTAGATCTGCTGCATCGCCAGGTTGTATAGCCTTCTCGTTTTTTATCTACCCGGTATTTGAAACCGTCGTAGAACAGAATATTTCCACCCTTTTGAGACTTCCCAAACTCCATTATCTTCTTCGTAATTTCAAGTGAAAGAAACGATTGATGGCACTTAAAATTATTACAGTTGAAGTCAGCAATTTTGATTTTTGTCCGACGCTATTTTGTCGCAATTTATTATTTTTCGGCGCTATTTTGTAAAAGAATTATTGTGACCGACGCTATTTAGTCCGGCGCGTTTTCATATCAGCGTTATTTTGAATCAGTGCTATTATGTCGAGCGCTATATTGTCGCACTGTTTAATGAATAGCGCCATTTTGTGCGGCGCTAATTCTTGGCTGAGCCGTTTGGGAAACATAAGGTGTGAGCTCAAATGCACCATAGAAACAGTATAAGATATTAGCGTTAGAAAAAAAATATAAAACTATCTGGTGATATTATCAAGGTGAATCTATGATGTTTCTTAGTCCTTTGTTCTGGAATTTCTGGATAATTTGGATGTTACTTTTACTAGCACACCCTCAAAAAAGAAACAACCTTGTGTTGGTTGACCTGTAATTGGCATATCCTGATGGTCAACTTGTCGAGTGATGATAATATAATAAAACCTTTGCACATTTAAACTTGGAGTGAGTAGCAAGAAGTCTGATGTCTACACCTGAGTCAGTGGATATGAAAACAGATCTTTCCGAGAAAGACTCGCAGTTGATTTTGTCATTGATAAAGCTGAATAAGAATTAAGTGGAAAGAAAATTTTGCCCCAGTTCAAGGCTAGTCGTGGAAAACCTTTCCAGCAGAGTTTCCTGCAAGAAATTCTTTTCGGGGTACACAAATTCAATCTTGTATGACAACTACTGTATATGTATTTCAAAAATGTTTGGTCAAAACAGATTTGAAAACTTGTCGCTTAACTTGAATGATCCAACCGTGAATGTTATTATAGCTATAAGTATCATAAAGGATGATCAAAAATGGTTTGGTTTAAAAACGGTTCCTATATGAATAAGCCACCGTTAGGAACCATGCCGCCTTCTCGTGAGTAGAATGCAATAGCATTGTAATTGGCAAATCCGAAGTTATGTTATGTTTTCGAACTTTTTGTATTTTACAATCTCTCCTTAACAGACAGTTTTTGGATGGAACATTTTAAGAACATTCATTCACTGTCCTAACCGGTCCTAACTGGAAAAACGCCATCTATCAAATTCAAATTTAGCAGTAAACTGTTATTCCATCAATAGTTTAAACATAGGTTGTGAGACACAAAATTCTTAATCAATCCATTTTCGAACTGTAAAAAAATGAAACATTACTTATTCACCAGAGGAATGTTTAAATAATCAATCATTTTTTCTTTTAGATTTTCTTACAATTGTTTTTTTGTCTCTCAGATGTTATCTTTGTTCAGTTATTTGGTATTTTGAATTGTACTATCATTTGTGGTTTCTTGTCGTTTCGATATTTTTATCTTCTTCTGTTTTTTTATTTTTACAACACGAACGGCACCTATCTTTTTAGCATACTTGACTTGACGTTGCAACAACGGTTTGGGATAATTTTCGTTCTAAGACGTTCTCCACTGATAAAATTATATTTCTTCTTTTGAAAGTGATTATTTTGAAAATTTCTTTCCACATTCGTTAGCAACAACTACGAATATTTTCTTGCAGATACAAATACTTGAAGTTACTTATTTTACAATTCCACTGAAAACAAAGTGTACTTATTTAGACCATCAATACAACAAAGTACAAAACACGAAGTGGTCACCTCTGGTAGCCTTTTTCGTTGAATCTTTTCAACCCAGCTGATCATACTAACAATATCTCTGTTAGTGTTACTGGAACAGGAATCTCGTTATTAGTAACATCATCATTTAAATGGTGATTTGATAACAACTATGTAGGTTTCTCACGTGTTACGTGCTACTTGTAACAAGTGTTACAGGTGGTTGTCTTGTTTGGATCGGTAAAAAAGAACAAGCTTAACTAAAAGCTTCTGTCTTGAGTTCTTTCCAAAAGTTCTTGTAGTTTGCTAGACACGTGTATTGTATCAACCAAGATCACTTCAGAATCTGTATATAATTCTTTCGCAAATTCTCCATAAGAGGAGTATCCGTCTGTAGTCACTCTATGGCTCATGTTTATAATCGGTGAAAGTGGATTCTTAGCTATAGCGTTTGACTCCACAAGATTCTGCAGTGCTGCTTCTTGTTTCACTTGAAACATCTTTTCGAAACAACAGTCTCGGTCATAGGCTACAATAATGGTACAATTCCAAAAATATTTTTTTTATATATGTACTCGTAAATGTACTTTCCGTTAGCACGGGATGAAGCATGGCAATTCAACATTAAATTCACAAATATCCTAACCTTACTGCTGCAAAGACAGAACTAAGGGGGACTTGTAACAATTTACAAATAGAATTTTTTCGCTGTGCCACTACTGTGGCCCACGAACTGTATATTTTGCAGTCAACAAGGATTCCAGCATTTGAGTACTTTTCCGGGTTTACCTTTCATGAAAACTTTGAAGGGATATCTACTCCAAAATAAACTTAGGGTTTTGATAACTCAGTAAAGGTGTTACGTCATCACTCCACCCGCAACCACCTCCAGCGATTCCCACTATAAAATGTAATGTCATATGCTCATATGTTTTCAACAACAAGCTATTATCAGATATAATTGCCCTAGTGATTGAGATATTCCTGATAATTTTGTGTTGGTGATCACGAGTGTCTGCTGTCGTAAAAATTCACGAGTGTCTGCGTAGCAGGAGGGAATTTAACAGCAGACACGAGTGGGTAAGTAACAAAATTATCTGGAATTTTTCAATCAGGAAGGCAATTTGATATGAGTATTTACCGAATAAATAACTGCTATAAAATCTCTGATTTAACAGGGATGTAAAAATCGATATTTAATCGATACTTAACCTTTTTCAGTGAAAAAGTATCGTATAATTCTAATTTGATTGGTGCGATTTTCGATTTTAAATGATAGTGATAGAGCATTTTCATAGGCAAATTTTTTATAAGGTAAATACTTCAAATACATAATAAACGAAAACCTATTTGAACATGTAATACCATTAAAATTAGCATATTTTGCAATTGTTTTGAAATTGTATCTTCTTCGTTACTCGATGTACTGTTAAGAATTATTATTATTGCTTTTCCGGTCTTTAAAGTTATCATATTTTTAGAATTACTCGAGAATGATAATATTGTGTTATGCTTTTGAGATAATTTCTATTTAGATATTATAAATGTAAGAATGAAAACTCGAAAGTGAGATGGTGTTGACAAAAAGTATCATGTAATCCTGCAGACGCTAACAAATTTATTAGTCACTCCATTAATAAATGCGTTATGTCTGACACAGTTTTAATTAAGTACATATAACGCTTCTAAACACTACTTAATTAAGATAATATCAACAGTAGAGAACATGAGTTACATTTAATATCTCATAAGATCAGCTAAGAAGGTAGACATTGTTGTTTTTGTAAACTAAAGAAGCAAAAAATGTAATAGCTTTAAATGCTTTAATACATTTTTAAAATCTAATTTTAGATGAAATAAATAAAAATAAATTACATCGGTTAGGAATCTATTAATAAATTTCCAGCATTAGAATGCTGTTTTCTTTGAATGATTTTCTTAAACAGTCAATACATTTTTCCATGAGTAATTTTTTTAAAGATTTTTACTAGAAAAATAAAAAAAGGTCCATTATGTTAACAACCATTTCTAGTTTAAACGTTCTAGCTTCTTGGCTGTCATATTATATTTCGAAAAATGTATTCACTACCCTTTGTTACGTATTCTTTAAATAGTTTTCTAACTATTTCACACTTATATTATAAATTTTTAATAAATTCTTACCAAAAATTTCGTCAGCTATAATTCTGGTCGACTAAAACGATTTCTAAATTATTACAAAAAAAAATGAGAACAATTCTCATACTAGCTCCATTACATGTTACTAGTCATCCATTAAATGTGCATTACAGATAATTACATTATATGAATAAATTAGCATAAAACGATATTCATTTAATAAATTTCCAGTTAACTGGAGCTTATTTTATCGAACAATAATAATAATTTACAGGGCCACAAGTGATTTGCATTTATTTTAAAGAGGATTATCGAAGCACTGAAAAATTTAACAATTTATAATCACAAATTTATTATTTTCAATCTCCAACTGAAATTACTAAAGTGCATTTATGCATTAGTAAAATCTCCAATAAAATTTTTACTAACAGTAAACTCTTTTAACTTTATAAGCAGAAACACATTTTCATCGTAATATGAAAATTTTGATTTCTTAAATTATCCCACTGCTATATTTGCACATAGCAATCTAAATAGTTTTGGCTACAATATTACATCTAAACTTATTTCCAAAACCAACATAAAGGAATATCTTAAATTGCTTTGGCATCGCTCCGACGTCGGCAACGAGAACTCGGGGCCTACATTTCAATTACTTTGATTAAAGAATGTCTACCTAGAAACGAAATTGTCTCTAAAATTAATAATCAAGAAATAAACAATGCCTAAAATACTCAATTAAAAAAAAAATATTAATAGTTCACATAATTGGAAATCCCCTGGAGGTGACCAAATTCATAACTTTTGGTTAAAAAAATTTACTTGTATTCATAAATGCTTACTTGATCACTTTAACGGATTTATTAGGGAACCTAACACATTTCCAGAGTTTTTGGCCCATGGTATAACATATCTGAAACCAAAAGATTCCGATACTAAAAATCCATCAAAATATAGGCCAATCACATGTCTGCCTACAATTTATAAAATTATGACATCTTGCATTAAAGTAATAATTTACGACCATTGTCAAAAATTAAATATACTTAATGAAGAACAAAAAGGTTGTGTTAAGGAGTGTTTTGGTTGCAAAGAACAACTTATAATAGATACGGTAATAATGGAACAAGCTAGAAAAAATAATAGAAATATTTATACCGCATTCATAGACTACAAAAAAGCCTATGATTCAGTACCACATTCATGGTTAATTAAAATTCTTAAAATTTATAAAATTAATTTGGATTTGATTAACTTTTTATCACATGTAATGACATTTTGGAGAACTACTTTAAATTTATCAATAAACAATACTAAATTAAAATCCGAGCCTATTCAAATTAAACGGGGAATTTATCAAGGAGATTCTTTAAGTCCTTTATGGTTTTGTCTAGCCATTAATCCTTTGACAAATCTATTAAATAGCACTGGATACGGTTTTAATATTAGACATAATAATACCACACTATCAAAATTAAATCACCTTCTTTATATGGATGACATAAAACTTTATGCATCTAAAAAGAATCACATTTTATCTTTATTAACAATAACTGAAAATTTCTCAAATGATATTAGCATGAGTTTTGGTATTGATAAGTGTAAAACGCAATCAATATGTCGCGGTCATTACGAAACTTTAGAATATATAACTAAAGAAGGAGAAATCATTAAAAATTTAAATAAAGGAGAATTTTATAAATATTTAGGTATTAATCAATCAAATCATATTCAACATACAATTATAAAAGAAAATTTAGAAAAACAATTTTATTTAAGAATTAAATCTATTTTAAAATCAAAATTAAACGGTAATAATTTAATTAAAGCAGTTAATACATATGCTGTTCCATTATTGACCTATTCTTTTGGTATTATAAAATGGTCCAAAACTAATTTACAGAATATAAATATTCAAACTAGAGTTCTCTTTACAAAATTTTGTAAACATCACCCCAAATCTGCTATTGAAAGATTTAATTTACCACGCGAAAATGGTGGCAGGGGTTTTTCAAATCTAGAAATTCTACAACATAATCAAATTGCTTCACTAAAAAATTATTTTCTTAATAGAGCTCGTGATAACACTTTTTTTAATGCTTTGGTTTCAGCGGATAAAGGCTACACACCTTTAAATTTAAGTGATAATATAATTTCAGATATTGTTGAGCCAAATATACCTGACACTATAGCAAATATAAAACAAAAGTCTTTACATGGGAGATATTTTAAAGAGCTAGAACAGCCAGAAATTAATATTCAAGCTTCTCATGCATGGCTTAAAAAATCAAATATTCATCCTGAGACTGAGGGTTTTATATTTGCAATACAAGATCGTGTTATAAATACAAGAAATTATAAAAAACACATATGCGGTTTACAATCGATCATTGATAAATGTAGGATTTGCGGAACTGAAGGGGAAACCATTGAACATATCATTTCTTCTTGCACCGTTTTGGCTCAAAGCGAATATAAAAAACGTCATGATATATTCGCAAAAATTATACACATGAATTTAGCCAATTTATTAAAGGATACACAACCACATTACATTTATAAACCAGAAAGTTGTTTAGAAAATGACAATTACAAATTATATTTTGATCGGACAGTTTTAACTGACATTCACATTCAGCATAACAGACCAGACATTATTATTTTAAATAAACAACAAAAGCAAGCATATCTTTTAGATATAGCTGTTCCAAATTCACACAATATAACACAGACATATAATACAAAAATTAATAAATATTTAGAACTCTCCGTTGCTATGAGAAATCTTTGGTGTTTAGAAAAAATTTCGATTTTACCATTTATAATTTCAGCAACAGGAATAGTACCCCAATCTCTTTTTAAAAATTTAAAAATTTTGGACTTAGAGAACACATTGGTGGTTGAAATTCAAAAAGGTATATTATTATACTCATGTCACATCGTGAGGAAATTCCTTAACATTGACACAGAACATAAAACACAAAAAAGTCAAAATGCGGAGGCGAGACGCCGGTAATTATGTTGATAAGCACTGCACTATTACTTGATAGTATTATCCGTAATAGTGTATGTACTCCGGCAAAATTGCCGTGCCGCCGGGTGGAGGTGGGATAGGAGAGAAAATAAAGAAATACTATTATTTTTGATTAGTTTGTTTATTTTCTTTCAGTTTAAATTCTCATTTGGGAATATGTCCACATGTAAAACAAAAGCCTCAAAAATGATTGTTTAAGAACCGAATCAAATAAGAAGTGATATCACATCCGAAAAAGATAAAAGAAAGTAAAGAGAGGAAAATATAAGAATTGGAATTGAAAAGTATACAATTAATAAAGCTGAAGATGTGTTTAAATCAGGATTTCGAAGAGATAAAAAAGAATTGGCAAAAGGAGAAAAAAACCAAGAAGAATAATGGTGATGTGAAAATATATTCAACTGAGGATTAAAAAGGAATAAGAGATTACGTAGGATAAAATGAATATGGCTCCCTGCAGATAATCATAAATCATCGGCAACAAAAAGTATTGTAACAGAAATTACATTTACATTTTTTACTGTTCATGTAACATGTTTGAAAGATCGAAAAGCAATAACTGAATTATTTTAAAGTGTCAATTTTAAAAAATGAGAAATTTTTTTTCCGAATAATAAAAATACTTATTTATTATATAAGACGATAACTTTCTAAATTTTATCGTCGTGAATAATATTCTATTTTTTATAGCATTTGTATTTTATTATTAAAACATTTTTTTATACTTACAACTGACATTAAAAGTGACGTTTTTAGTGGAAGCTAATTTGATTAAAAATTGCTCTTTATAACTTACCGTGTTAAAAGTATTTTTCTATAATTGATTCAAAAAATTGAAATTCACGCATAGTTATCTGTGCCTGAAGTGGGTCATTTTCTGACGTGTATTTTTTTTTGCATTGTTAGTAAGATCGAAACCATACAAAACAGTGTGTGAAATGCAATTTCACGCATACGACTATTTCTGTTTTTCATTTCACGCACTGTTTTTTATTAGTTACGTAGCAACATGGTCACTGCATTGAAACTTCAGAGTTCCTTCAAAAATTTGAATTTTTAATTTCAATTTTTTGAATCAATTATAGAAAAAATATTGTTTATATTTCGTGCGCGAACATGTTTTTGTGCATTCAAAGGCTTATACTGCCTCGACCTTCGTCTCGGCGTAAAAGACCTTTTCATGCACAAAAAACACTCTCTTCGCGCACTTAATATAAAAATAACTATTAACACTAGCTATTTTTTATTTATTTATAAATGTTAAAGTGGCTCTATTTGCCGCTTTTTCAATATCTGCGGGAAATCTGTCGTCGATATCGGCATCGTTAACGTCGTTTTCTTTGCATTCCATGTTTACGAATAATATGGAATAATGTGGAATTGAAAGTGTTTTACAAAACGTAATGAAAACTTTTTTGACGTTTCTAATAAACAAATGTCAATAGAAGACCAGCTACCTGATTTTTGCCGCAGAAATTAAAATAAACATCAAAAATACGACTGTGTTTTTAAATGCAATGCAAACCAGTTGTATAAAAAATAGATGTATGATGGACGTGTTAAAAGTGATTTTATTTTGTTCGTGGGGTTGGTCAACTCGCTGCGCTCGTTTCCCAATCTACCCCACTTACAAAATAAAATCTCACTTTTAACACTTACATCATAAGTAACTATTTTAAATCACTACTACTCGTTATGAGCGTTGTTAGGGTAATAAAAAAAATAAATTACTTTATCAACCCTTGCTGTTAAAGTAGCCCTTTATCTACCCTTGCGGTTAAAATGCTACTTGACCTTTAGATTTGAATAGATAAAAAAAAGCACACTTAACATCTGCTATTAAAAAAAAACTGAAATCTTAATATGATACGAATATAATAATGTGGAGAAGAATTGAATGATATGGAGCAAGTATTAACCACGAAAAGAATTTTTTTTTAAGAAAATGAGCAAAATTTCAGCTGATAATTTTAATTAGTAATTGGATATCTCTGAAATTCTGATAGAGTAAAAAGGGATCTTGATATTTTTTTGATTTTTTGATTGGACGTTTGGTGTTTGTTTGGCGCCGCACCAATAATTTGAATCCTTCTGTTTGCGGTCTCCGGCCTTGATAAATATCCTAGAAAACACGGTCGGCCGACATGAATGTTTTAGTACCTCTGGCAATAAATAAGTATGTGATCGTGCACTCCGCCCACACGATTTCGCTCCGGCGACCGGACTCCGGGCCTCCGAACGTAACTCTTAGCCATCAATATCAGCGGATTACCAACAGCTGTGCACCGCCCAATAAAATTAATTTTGTATGAGCTCGGTCACAAGTCCAAACAATCCGATAAAAAATACACACAGCAAGCTCCTGGCAAACGGGCTGTCGATTAACATACCCCTCATTTGCATCCCAGCTAGACCAGACGATTATTTTTTATTGTTATGGCGGTGAAGATGAGCGCCAGGATTAATAGTCCCGGGGCTCGTGGAACGACGTAAAAACGTGTGTTTCGACTTTTGTTCGGCGGAGGTGCGTATTAATTAAATGGCAAAGCATTTAAAAGAGAGAAATTCCATTTTACAAATATTCCACATCCCTTGTTCCGGAACAACCCAATTTGCGAAGCGTGTGACTCCGACAGACAAATTCCATCCCAAGTTTTATGCCGCACAAAACGAAATAAAACAATGTGCAAGAAGTTTTTCGTTTTGGAAAATGGCGGTATAAATTTCGGGGGCGACGTTCGATCGGTCCCGATGAATTTTCGTTTTGACAAAATCGACTTGCTTCAACGAAATTCAAAAGGGGGTGGTCTCCAGACTTAAATAGACGCAGCGTGGCAGCTACCCTAATTCAGCTTGTAAATTATGACCACACTGTTTAATAAAACGTCGCCTTGTGTTTGTGCTCTTTAACATTTTGATGAATTGGACGCGAGATGGCTCAGATAAAAATCATAATTAATTTTATGGAGAAAGGTTTACCATTTGTTTATGGCCGTAAAATGTGACACGACAGCAATTACGAGCCTCGAACAAAAACTCAAATTCTGCAGGCAACGCCGGACCTAAATATACGAACAGACAAGAATGAGCAAGTAACTAGTTGCTAGCGTCATTTGGAGGATATTGGAAAATATGAACCAGTAGCCGGTGAAAATACGTTCGTTTGGGGCCCTAATGGACTTGTTTGTACTCCGAAGGAGTGAAAAACTAAAGGAGGCAAACGAGAAAATTAGACAAAGGGAAAGAAATAACTGGAAAATCCTTTCGTCTGAAAAAGCGCAACCTTTCTGTGTATAGAAGCCAACAGAACGCAAATTATCCCACTAAGTGAAGCATTAAGGCATTCATAGTTACAAATAAAAGAAAACGTTGCCGTATCATGAAAG
This sequence comes from Tenebrio molitor, assembly GCF_963966145.1. Classification (NCBI taxonomy): domain Eukaryota; kingdom Metazoa; phylum Arthropoda; class Insecta; order Coleoptera; family Tenebrionidae; genus Tenebrio; species Tenebrio molitor. Next base: position 29,615,153 of record NC_091047.1, read on the forward strand.
GCAAATAGAAGAGTTTAAGTGATTACATAGAAGTTGCCATGACACTTTGAGATATTCGTTTAAAGTTTTCCATCCCCGCGGGCGACAAGAGAATGATTTATTGCTTTTTAAACAGTTAAGCCTGGCGCAGAATGCCACAACTCCCGGTTAACCTCGCGCCGGTATAAATTATGTACACAAAAATTGCTGAACTTGGCTTTGCAAGATTTGTGAACTATCATAAACAGGAAGAGTCCTGGCTTGACGTTAACTTCCACACTTTCACTCCGGTGTTGGTTCAACACAGGTAATAGACTAGAAGATTAAGTAAAACGACGGCGTAGTGGGGGTGGTTTGGTTGGTGTTACGTCCCTAACATTTACTAAAAACTACAATTTTTCCACTTGCGAGGTTAATAGAAGAGTAGAACCTTCACTCACTTTGACATCCGTTGCGATATCTAAATAATTATATTTGATTGTACGTCAGTTTGCTTCAAAACGCAAAAGCGAAATGTTTCTTCCTCAACCCATGTTTACAGCTAGTGGAGTCAGCAAATTGCAGTCTGAGTAAACACTTTGAAAATTTATAACGCCTCCAGTAAGTAGACAAAATGGGAAAGGAACGCTTTCAGAATTCACGATCACATTTCACATGGAGATTCATTTAACAACAGTTCTACTCGTGAAAGCTTCCATACAGTGGAATAGATGCAATACGTGAGTCGACACATGAGTTTCATGATACAGGTTTTATCGTAAATGGCGTTGTATCGCTGCAATTGTATCAGTGTCTGTGGGTTGCGATACGTCTTGCAGTTCCCAGACTGAATAAAATTTGGCAACTTTTGCGCAACATCGGGTGCAAGTTTCAACATGTACTATGCCGGCCAAAAAATTTTGGCCGTCATTATCTGTCAATTCAAAAAAAAAAATTGTAATCCGTACTTTATTGTCATCATGATTACCGTCTTGATTATGAACGTTATTTTTTGGGTGGTAAATTTCAAAACTCAAAATTATTTTGTCATTTCTATTACACAGAACGTTTACCTCAGGTTATCTATGTAGGATTGCTCTAATTTTGGTCATTCATGTCGGATTTTTGGAATATCTGAGTTTCAAACAGTTTCAATTGATTGTCAAAATGACAAGAATCGAAAGTGGGGTTACTATTCCTAAAGGTTTATTTCCACTTTTTTAGTGTGCTGGTAGTAGTGTCTACTGCCTTGACGACGAGTCTGGTAGACACATGTTTATGGTCTAGTCCGTTTTACTTTCCATGGCGGCCGGTAGGAAATGTCAAATAATTTGTCAGATTTATTGGATTTTATTTATATAAAAATTAAATGTACAATTACTTATATCATTGAAATGGTTTTCTAAAGGCAAGCATTATCCTTTGATCAATCCAAACAACTGTATTTCGTATTCTCCAATTGTAGAACAACCTGTACTCTGTCAAATAACTTCCCGACGATTTTTGAGGCAATAAGTTTGATCGCGCGCTATCTATCTTCTCCAAAAGGTGGTCTGGGAAGAAAACTTGACTTCTGCTTCGGTTCGGTTGTGAGAATTCATTTTATTAAAAGAAATTAGCGCAAATGAAAGAAATCACATGAAAAACTTCGACAGACTGAATTTTGATGAATCGTTTGTTATCATAGTAACAAGGCATAGCAATCTTTTTCAGAGCCAAATTTTTTTATTTAAATTTATTTTCTTTTAAATAATTGTCTCAGTATACTAAAAAATCTTGTACGTCACACGACCGGTAGACGCATTATGGCCTCGCTAGTTTACAAGTCTCGCCCTATCGGGCTCGACCTGTAATTCACTAGCTCGTCCATAAAAACTTTACTACCGGTCTTGTAACGTAAATAGCTATACTTGAATGTCAAGAAAGTGACGGCCAAAATTTTTTGGCCGCCATAGTACACCGCATGCATCGATAGTATCGACCGTGGAGGGAGAAAAGACTGGAGATGGCATTTCCTATGCTTCCCATGTTAAAAATTCGAACCCTCTAAAAGCACGTGCAACAACCTTTTATGATCCAGTCCACAATGCGCTAGATAAAGAAGCACAATGCTCCTGGAAGGAAGACGAAGGAAGCCATTGGCCTAGCGTCTATATTCAGAAACCTTTTATGACGCCGTAGTTTTCGCGGGCCGGTACACTTATTTGAATTAGTGCCATCTCCAGTCTTTTCTCCCTCCACGGTATCGACACTATTCTATCATCAATAACCTACTTTCCAGTGATACACTGGACTATGACAGAACACTTTATCTTGTTTCATGGTTCTTCCGTCTCCAATTCTTTGCAGTATCGAACTACTGCCATCTTTTCACGCTGAAGAAGCGACTGACCTGTAGCCCTTTTACGTAAAGCCATTCTTCAACTTTAAATTCTTCGCCAATTTTGAATTTTATGGTTTTATATTTAAACAAGTCCTGCGCATGTCAAATGGACGAAATTTGGCTGACACTCAGAGATACCATAAAATAAGTAGGTCTGACATTTTGACAAGTCTACCAACTTGAAAACATTTTGACAATTGTTTATTAAAACGAATTTACACTCTAGAATTTACTAGTTCTTTTTTTTTAATTAATTGTCAGTGTCAAAATTCCCTCAAAGAACAGGCTGTATCACCCTAAAACCTTTCATTTCGGAACATCTATCGTAAAATCTCTCTAGATCAGGTTTGAGGTTATGTCAGTAATTTTCAAATGTCAGAAAAGTTTCAGGTGTAACCAAACTTTATACCAAAAGACAAGAAATAAAGACCATAATGACACTGAAAAGTGCAACTGAACATATACAGGAAAATGGGAATTTATTTAATGGGTAATATAAGCAGTTTACCTATTCGTCTTTAGAATCTAACCCCCAATCGTCTTCCGAATATGATTCTGCGGAGAGTTGAATTATTATTGACAGAATGTCCTCAATTGGTAGATTTCCCATCAATTATTTCCAGTCCTCTCTAATCAGTTCCTCGCAGTGACGAACACCATTGGCCCATATATTCATTCATAAAATTGTAAAAGAAAATACCTCGAATATGTGTGCATCTTTACTGCAATTTAGCATGGTCGGTTTTTCTCTCTGCATTTCTTCAAGTAATCTAATCATAGCCAATTTTTCTCGTTGTGTTAGATCTTTGCTTTCGGAAACTCATTTAACTTTTTATTTTTATTTAAATGTAATTGCAGATTGCAGCATCACTAGCGCAAGCGCCTTCACAATTCACATCAATGACTGACATACAGTTGACATTTTACGTTGCCAACCTAATTACTATCAAATAACCAGTGGCTCATACCAACCTGACAACACTTTGACAATTGATTATAAAAAAAAAACAGACTTCACTTTCCAGTGATACACTGGACTATGACAGAGCACTTGTTTTATGGAGCACCAAATCCAAAGAGTATTCACCGACATTCATCGACGTACAGTCGTTGCCCAAAATAAAATAGGACAAAGTGTTACCTTAGACAGTTTAACAATTCAAAGATTTGTGTAGTGTAACTGAGGCGTATGTGTCTCAGATTACAACTTGATTTGACGACTGATTTACAAAAAGTTAGGTTGTGTTTTTTCACTTGTCATCTCGTCACTGTCACTATGTTCAATTGAATGATTGTGAGTTTTTGAAATATTGTCGAATGATGACACTGATCAGAATTGTTTTTTTATTTTTGACACTTTTGTTTCCTAAGAGATGGATTTCGCAAAAATATCGAATTACACAATCGAAATTTACTTTGTCCTATTTTATTTTGGTCAGGTCAGGTCAGGTTTAACAAGATGCTAGTTTATATGACTGTAATGTCAGCAAAATGCTGAAAATGGAAGCACAGTGATTTTACGCTTGATGTATCATGAAACATATCGATACATCTTCGTAACATGTATCTTAAAATCCTCTAGGACGAATGCAAACACATTTCTTAATACGGAGCGTGTTAACAGTCACTTCAAGACGTTGCCAACCTACGACTTGCACTGACACTTCGCTCAGTGAAAACTAGAAAAGACTGATATTTTTCAGTGACGACAATTTGATGCCATTTGTGGATCCAGTGATGTCTTGCGGTTTTATGATATGAAGGCACAGACGTGGACGGTATGATCTTATGCCAAAAATGTTATTCTCCCATAAAATGTTGACACAGAAACCAGTTGTTTCCGATTGTCCATGGAATTTAGAGCGGAAAAATTAAGATCAACCTCTGCCAGAGTCGCGTAACGCTGAAAATCTCACGGCGTAGAACTGGAGATATTTTAAAAGCAGTTAGAACCTAAAGTGTCAGTTTCACATTCAGAGTAAACATAAAGTAAGTAAAAAGCTTTATTGCCAAACGTGATGCCACTGGTAAGCAGATTTTTAGGTGAAATGTCAAGGATGCACTGTTGTTAACCTAGAAAACAACTTTTCGATTTCAGCAAAGTTTACAGACGTTTACTGTAATTGTAAGCAACAGTGAATAAAAGGTAAAATGGGTTTTAACATTGAAGATAAAGCATTTATGATTAATAATCAATTGATTTTTAATAGAGGTAGGCAACCAATAAAACGTCTGTGCATAGCAAGTATACATATCCGTATGAGCAAGCTCCGATAAAACAAAACATGAGATATGTAGCAGTCTTGGTTTGTTTCCTTTTTGATCACTTTCACTCGGTATGTCATGATACGTTGTTGTAAATTGTAGAGTAAAAGCTTTTGGTGCATAAAAATGCACGAATATTCTGTCTGGAAGAAAATGATCATTACAGTGAATTATTATTGATGTAAAAATGTTCGACTATTGATGTAAGAGTAATTTGTAGTTGGTGTTTTCATAAACGATAGTATCTCACATGGTGAAGAGAAACAGTTTCGGATGCGAGTCCACATTTATTAAATTCCGCCTCTCAGCTCATAATATTTCGATTTGGCCTGGAGCACATCTTTGTCGTTCGTTATGTGGCGGCATCGCCGCAACGCGTGTTTTTCCACCCCGTCTCCAAGAGAAACAATATTAGTTGTGGGTCACGTGTCCAATTTGCGGCCGGACCGGAAAAAAGATGCTTATTGCGAAGTCGGATAGTTAGCGTCGGCCTATATTACGTATAGAGAATTTAGCGGCGGAAATAAAACCGAACACCAACTATAAACCGAGAAATGATATTCTTTTAGGAAGAGGAAGTCGTGCATACGCCGATACGATACCTCGATATTATTAACTCCGGTTGGTAAAGGCAACGGTGCGGATAAAGCCCAAAAACGAAGCTGTTTAGCTCGTTCCTTCGCCCAAATGATATTTGAATATGCGTCGAAGAACACGGCGGGAATGTGGAACGGCCAATATAATATTTTACAAAACTTACACTTTTTTGTTGCTTTTACGGCGCCGTTATGCGCTCGAAAGCAGCTTTTTCCCGACAAATGGCGCGGTTTTCGTTCGAGATTGCTGCTAGCGGTGTGGAGTTTGTTTATTCGGAAGATGCAAGGGAAAGCCGCACCAAATGCTCATTTCTAAAGGAAACCCCGATTTTACAAGCTTTCTAAGCCAACAACACTCGGACACTCGAGCAAAAATCTCGCATAAAACTTTTGCAAAAATTTAATCCCAGCGTTATAAATTTTTTTGCTTTGCTCACTACCGGTTTAATAACTTCCAAGATTTTTTATGATTCCATCTAACCTCGAACATTTTCCGCAGCTCCTCGTCAACACCCGACTTCTTTTCGTCTCTTCTCCTTCTAGTATTTTTCCTCCGCCTTTGCGCCCCTTTTTCCACTCCTAATTACTGAAAGAGAAACAATTAGGTCAAATCCGGGCTTAGCGAGCTGCGTCCGAACCGTGTTCCCATTTATGATAAACAACTGCGAAGAAGTTGTCCCAAATCTCCTGAAATCGTCTTTTAAATTTCAACAGCCCTTCATCTTTGCTAAGTAAACAGAAAAGAGCGGAAGTTCGTTAATCCTCGGCTGATTCCATAATGCGGATCCGTCGTCTAAACCCCATAGACCGACCGGTGCCAAATTCAATTCGGACTCCACGCTAACACCAATTTGTGTGGTCGAGGTGCGGAAGATCCGACTGACCCTCGACAGGAACTCGTCGTCCTTTTTTATCCTTTCGGTTGCATGTCGGGATTCGGGGGTACACGATGCAGTTTGTCTGCGGGGGTTGGATTACGTCCTCGGGGTTAGCCTCACAGGCTAAATTATGCAAAGTCCCGGATCCCCGAAATATTTACGTCCGGATCTGGGGTTATGATTATATTCAATTAGCGTTATTGCACCTGCGCGGCCGGCCTGCTCGTAATTTCCCCCATTTGTTTTTGTTCAGAAGTTTTGGTCGAATTTATCGGAAAACTGATCCAATTTTAACGAAGAACAATGTCGGCTGCGATGTCGATCGAAGACAAGTTGCTAAAAAATTATGTACTTGTTGAAATAACGAAGAGTTTTAAAACTGATGGCAAAAATAATAAATCACGTAAAATGTGGATTTTACGGGGTCTATTCGGAAAGTTTCTCAAATCGGATGTAGATGAGGCTGTGGGAGTTAGGTACATTTTACATTTACATTTCAGCTTGGTGTTACACCACGACTTGAAACTGCTTCAAAATAATAATAAAGATAAACTAGAAAGATCCAATACTCACTCACGTTCACAGAATGGAAATTATTTGTGACACTGATATTGAAAGGAATATTCATATATTATAAACTTAATTATAAATCAAACGAATCTACAACGATAAAATTACTACCTTGAAAAATGATTTTCGTCGGAGGACTAACAAAAATTTCACGAAAGAGGATCTGTCACACAAAATTGGAAAGAGATCGATGTAATCAGAGCTCGATAAACCAAATACATTTTTTACGTACCGATGCATTACTTAACTTGAAGAAGCTGGTGTTGATCTCAAGACTTCTTAAATTACACTGGCATTGCCATCTCGAACTCCAGGCCTTAAGCCAGACAGCGTGTGACGTCACGAGGAAGGCCAAACGTCAAAATTTGACATTTGTTTACATTTTCAGAAAGTATCAAATACGGTGTTTTAATCATTCTTATGGAAAATTGTGAGATAAGCAAAAGCTTGGTGGCAAGTGTATATAATAGTTTCAGTTGATACCAGGGTATTTACTGTTCATAGGACATCGCAAGAGACGTTGAAACCTGGGAAGTATTTTTATACCCTATCAACATTTTCGTGATTACAAGTCGTTGTAAGGGCAATTTAGTTGAAACTATATTTGCTACACATATAATTAAGACGTAAGAAGCATTTGTTGTGATTTGGTGTTATTTAAATAATTCACAAAGTAAAAATTACGCAAAAACAATAAATACAAAAACTTAACCTCACTTGTAAATGACAATTTTCACGTTATTAATGGCATTTTACTCCACGACGCAGTAATTGTAAAACCTAAACACATCGTTCTACTAAAAAAAAGAGTGCTAACCAAAAATTTTACTGTTTTTATTAAATTCTGGAGGTTTAATGCGTTTTTCGATGAAGCCTTTACTGTGACGTCACGATCAAAAACAATTGCTGCCTTAAGGCTTTGTGTTCTAGATGGCAATGACACTGGGGAAGACAAATAGATATTGCAAAATTTACCGTTTTATATGTGTAGGTATTCATTTTTCAATGTCAATAAACAATAATCAATACAGAGTGATTCACGAGTAATAATGCTTGTAACGAAATTTGTGATGCAGCCAACATTACATTTGCACTTATTATGTGGATTAAAAAAATATATAAGTACATATTTTTATTTTGTACAACATAGTCAACATTCCTGACATTTCATTTGTCAAATTTAATCAAAATCATTATGTGGAATAATTAATAAAAACGCAAACTAAAACAATATGGACGACATGTATTGTTGGTTGCATCACAAATTTTGTTACGCTCATTATTACTCACGAATCACCTTGTATATAAATTTATAAATGTGCATTATCAAAGGATTTCTTCCAAGAAAGTAAACGTCGAACTTGTAAATGAGAAAAATAAAACAACATAAAGTTACAGGCTTGACAAATAAGGGAGAAAAATAAACTAGTGTTCTGATTTCTACTTTTTAGCTGACACATTTACTTTTATGGATTTAACTTGAATATGATTAGCTCTGTTGAGAGTTAAAAATATAAATATATTTTTTTAAGGTGCTGTAGTGGTGTGTTTGTTAAGTAGTCAAAGAAATTTTGAAATTTTGAGAAAACGTCTTGTGGCATTGTGTCTCAAAATACTTGAACGCTGAACCGGATCAAGTGTGGTTAACTGTACATATTTCTTTAAAAAAGGGAGTTTCTTGATCTTTATTTTATTGTGATAGTGATGATGAAAAAATAATCTGACTAGGCTTACCATTTTTACGAGTACGACATCTTCCAAGATTTCAATAATTTCCATATTTTTGTCGCCTTAATTTAATCTCTTACCGTCCTGTCCTTGCACCGTGCAAGTAATCAAATAATTTAACGAGTCTGTTTTACATCCCTTAACTGAAAAGTAATTATTTCGAATTCCCTCGGTAATAAAAACTTCATTTCTTGAAAGCCCTTTATCATCTCTCCTGTAACCCACCGAAAATGACTTATCGCAAATGCAGAGTAGCGGCAGATTAATTACACCGTCCATAATTAACGACAAGATCAGATAATAACGAAAGAGATTCGAATCCAGCTACTTTTTAGTAATTCATGTTGTTTGTATTTGAGTACGAAACGAACTAATCCCACGCTCAAAGTCCACCCTCAAATTAATTCCATAATTTTGATCTGGAAAAAGTAATTTCACACGAGGATAAATGCGGCGGCTCTAATCCAAGTAAAGGGATTAATCCCTCCAGATTCCGTCCGGCGATCGATCCCGGTTCCAGACTGGTCGAGACAATCGAAGGCAATTAAGCAAAGACCTGCGTCTCGCTTGCCGAGTAACAGGTACGTAAATAATCACAGACACAAAAACAGAGAACGGCGAGTGGAATGAGACCCGATAGCCGGCTCATATTACGTGCAAAAGCGAGATAAAGCCTGCGCCCCACAATGGGGCTTTGTCTGTGCGAATGCGGCTCACATCGCCATAATCTGCGATTCCGTTGTGTTTCTTCTGTTCGGATTCTTCACCTGTTCTCATTGATACTCCGTCATTGATCTTTTGTTAATATTGTGCCGTCGGAGTGATATTAAGTTGCGGCAACTCCACCGGAAATTTAATAGCCGACAAAAATGCGCTACGCTCGATTCCCAATAAGCGATACATTATTGAAAATATCCACGAAATTACTTCTCGCAAACATAATAATTCGAGTTTTGCTCGTTATGTAAATTGTCGTTATATGGGCTCGGCACGATCGGCACGTTTGTGCACTCGATTTTTGTGATATTTATCGCCGGATGAGGGCGTTTGTTGATTCGGTGCTCTCTCAAATAATTGACATGTATGTTTATTTGCTCGGAATATTTTTTTCATCAGGTTTCGGTGTGGAAAAGCTCCAAATTTTTATGGCGGATAAATTCGTTTCCACACAAAGAGATCAATCAGAAGGGTCTAAGAACACTGATTTTGAATTGTAAAAGTACAAGTCCGTAGTTTACAAAGGAAAAATGTAAACCGAATGAAAAACAGCTTTTTACGAAACCTAATTGGCATTATTGCTACGACGATGACTGTAAACAAGTAAATACTGAATATTTTTCGTATATACTTTTCTTGGGGTGAAGTAACATTATTTTTACAAATCACAAAGTTATCCGGTAGAAAATAATAGTATATTATGTTATGAGGAGCAAAAATGAAGTTTTATGTGCTGCGGCTGGTAGATTGGCTGCCGAACGCAGTGAGGCAGACAAACCAACCAAAGCACATAAAACCATTTTTGCTCCGAACAACATATACTATTTTTTCTTCAACCTTCATAACAAATTATTTAAGACATGTTAAGAAACCAGGTAGGAATTTCAAATGATTTAGCTAGTTTACTTTACAGCCTCTCATCAACGGAGATAATAACTTCACGGACGCTGGTCAGCTCGTTAGATGCCATGACAATGAAGCGACACTTTAGCATTATCAATGCAGCAGTGCAATGTCATATTTTACGGACGTTTGAAGAAAAACCTTGTTTATAAAAAAATGTGTGAGGGCAGTGGCCACATACAGGGCAAGTCACATAAGGGTTATTTCCGAATTTATTTTGTACGCAACCAAAAATACTAATGACGCTGACTACTTGATACCATTTATAATGTGATTTAATTTAGTAATCAACGTAGGTATGTAATTTGGCTAAAAATGTCACAATGACGTTTTCCTGTTCTGATTAATGAAATCAAAAATTAAATTCATCAACTGTCATTTTGACATTTTTAGCCAAATTACATACCTACGTGGATTACTAAATAAAATCACATTATAAATGGTATCAAGTGGTCAGCGTAATTAGTATTCTTGGTTGCGTACAAAATAAATTCAGAAATAAACCTTATGTGACTTGCCCTGTATGTATAATGAATAGATATTGATATTAGTATGTCACGATATGAAATTGTATTTCTCTTGATTTAATAATCCTAGAGAAAATAGTAATAAGTTACCACCATGTCAAGTACATACTTTGCTTCCATGGTGAAAACTTGAATAAGGATCTGTAATAAAATTTCTTGTGAAGAGAAATAAATCCATGAAAGAGATTTTTCAGGATTAATGGAGAATTGAAATCATCATATGCTGGAAGACAGTCTGCCGAATTCTCCAGATTGCAGATGAAGGTGAAAATTAGTAAAGATCGTGTTGGTGCGATCTTCCGGTATCATGTTCAAGAGTAAAATGAGTACCAGATTTGAACAAAAAATATTGATACCGCTTGACGAGGAATTCCAAGTCAAATGTTTACGAAAATTTCTGGAGCAGTGGATAAGTTATCATTTATTATTATGTTAATATTATGTCAATATTATGTTAGAATGTTTAGGTAGATATCTTTACACATGAAATAAACAATATTTTCGAAATTCGATGTGTTGCGGCAATTTTTTGGCGCAGTGTAGTTCGAAAAACACTTCATTACTATCTTATTCGATATTTTTTTTGACATCTATTTTTTGACAGGTGATAGCCAACTTTTTTCTTCAAATTACACTGTATATATTTTTTTTTCTTCAAACGTCCGTAAATTATGACATTATCCTGCTGCATTGATAATGCTAAAGTGTCACTTCATTGTCATGGCATCTAACGAGCTGACGAGCGGCAGATAAAGTTATCATCTCCACTGAGAGCGGCAGATAAAGTTATTATCTCCGCTGAGGGCGTCCGTGAAGTTATTATCTCCGCTGATGAGCGGCAGTAAAGTAAACTAGCTAAATCATCTGAAATTCCTGCCTGGTTTCTTAACATGTCTTAAATAATTTGTTATGAAGGTTTGAAGAAAAGATACAGCGTGATCAACAAGGACTGAAGCTGTTGGCAGCAAATGACAGCAAAATATTCCCAAAGTTTGAAAATTTTTTGTGCGTCAGTGTTGGCACCCGCTGCAATTTGTGAATGGCAAAAAAATTAGGTTATGTTACGAGCTGGTAGTTTTAAAAACACGATACGTACAAAACGACCAAAAACTGTTTCGATATTCATAAAAGCGACCGGCCGTGCCCCTCCTGAGAAACAAAAACATGTTTTATGTGTTATTATTTTCGAACAAGGTAAGGTAAAAGTGATAATACATAGGAATAAAAAAAGGTGGAACAAGGGTTTTAAACAAGAACGAGGAAAAGCACAAAAATGGAAATCTACTACTCTATAAATAATGTTCAAATTGCGCGCCACCGTGTTGCAGACAAATATTCACTCTCCGCTTTAAGCTGTCAAACACGTTTAACTACATGTGAGGAGTGATGTTCTACATTTCTTCAGTGATGGCTGCTTGTAATTCCTCAACTGTGTGCAGATTTCTTGTGAAAACTTTATTTTTAAGGTGTCCGAACAAGAAAAAATCTAATGGAGTGAGGTCCGGCGACCTACTTGGCCAACGTCCCCTGCTTATTATTCTCTCTCCAAAGAATTGGCGCAAGTAGCGCATTGTGTTAAACGCTGTGTGCGCTGTGGCAGAGTCCTGTTGGAAATGACCGTATTGCAACTCTTGGTCGTCCAATTCGTTAACAAATGGCTCCAAAATGTTGTTAACATATCGCTCCGAATTGACGGTAAAGTTAAAAAAATATGGCCCAATTATTCTTTGCCGAGACATTGCCACCCATACACCTACTTTAATGGGATGTAAAGTGGTCTCCACAGTGGCATGCGGGTTTTCACTTGACCATATTCTGTAATTTTGTGAATTCACATAACCATCTAAATGAATCCAAGCTTCATCTGAGAAGAAAGTATGGTCAAGAATGTCATCAGCTGTCATGTGTTCATTGAACCAATTGCAAAAATGTATTCTTTGCTGAAAGTCGGCGGGATGCAGGGATTGGATCCGGGAAAATTTGTAAGGGTGCAACTTCAATTTTTTCTTTAAAACGCTTTGGCAACTTCCATATGACAAGCCTGTAAAATAAGGAAAAGGAATGACAGGATTTTTAATGGTAAGGATTATTAGGCCCTGCAATAAATGTGCCCAACAAAGAACTTTGGATATGTGTGTTTTGGATAAAAATCACACCTGTTTGGAGGGAAAGCTTTCGCACTGACTTTCGAGGGCTTTGTTCCATTCTACCTCGAACATTCTCAACTACATCTTCTGTAAGTGTAGATGTTCTACCAGTAGGTTTTGCCTTTTTCACATCACCTGTGTGTAGGTAACGTTGCACCAATCTCATGCAATGCTGCCTAAACGCAACTAAGGTAACAACTGGCTCGGGGAACATTTGTTGGAATCGGTGAAATGCATCGTCCGTGGAATACTGCCAACCGTTAGCAGCATCAAAATTTCCAGTCCGAAAGTATGCCATACCAATAAAAATGTCTTGCTCTAGTGTGAAAACCATTTTAATAAATAAAATTGATATAAAAATGACACTTGATTTTGAAGTTTGAATTTGCCCGTCAAAATTGACAACTGACAATGTAATGCTACCAACTTCACTGAAATTTTCGTTATGTTGTCATTGTTGCCAACAGCTTCAGTCCTTGTTGATCACTCTGTAGTATATGTTATTCGGAGCAAAAATGGTTTTATGTGCTTTGGCTGGTTTGTCTGCCTCACTGCGTTCGGCAGCCAATCTACCAGCCGCAGCACATAAAACTTCATTTTTGCTCCTCATAACATAATATACTATTATTCGTTCTTATAGAGAATCTTCTTCTGAATATCCTTACATTAAAAGAAAGAACAAAAAATTTATTTTTTCTTCAAACGTCCGTAAAATATGACATTGCACTGCTGCATTGATAATGCTAAAGTGTCACTTCATTGTCATAGCATCTAACGACCTAACCAGCGTTCGTGAAGTTATTATCTCCGCTGAGGAGTGTCCGTGAAGTTATTATCTCCGCTGAGGACGTCCGTGAAGTTGTTATCTCCGCTGATGAGCGGCTGTAAAGTGAACTCGCTAAATCCTACCTGGTTTCTTAATATGTCTTAAATAATTTGTTATGAAGGTTTGAAGAAAAAATAGTATATGTTATTCGACATTGTCAGAATTTGAGAATTTTCTCCTGTGTGAACGGATTTCGATAAATGTCACAATTTGTCAAAATATAACTAAACCTGCAGTCATCAAATGCTTAGGGCCGGTTTTTCAATCGATGATTAATTTTTGATTAAGGTTTAATTTGAAATTAACACAATGTTACCGTTTTTCAACCTATGATTAACAAAAAAGTTCATGTTAATTCTTGATTAACTTAATCATACGATGTTCTGTGAATTAATCGGAATTTAATGATTAACGTCAAAAGTGACATTGCCGATTTATTGAAAATTTATTATTAAAATAGTAAAACTATGAGCAAAGAATAATGATTGATGATATTTATGACGTTAATGCTTATAGTAGTGATGAAGAGCCCCGAAGGCCAAAAACTATACGCTTTAGGCCCAATCACTTCGAAGAATGGGACCAAAAAGATTTTTTTAGTCGTTTTCGTTTGTCTTCGCGAACAGTAGAAAGATTGTTAGAAGAAATAGAAGAAGCTATTTCTTATCAAACTAACCGATGAGTGTTGTGGAGTAGTCTGCATCAAATTCAGGGGTTAAAATACCAGCAAAATTTTTATTTCAGAAATGACTGTCTATCGCCTCAAAATCAGTTGCTTTTTAGTCTGCGATTTTATGCAATAGGAGCGTGGCTGGAGACTTGTGGTGTACACAAGTAGAGCTCTAGCGGCGTTGCGTCCAAATTATATTAAAATCCCCCCAAACCGAAATGAAATTAACGAATGTAAACAAAAGTTTTTTATAGTACTTCTAGAAATAAGTGAGAACAGAGTCAATTGCTTTATGGATGTAATTATCCTTGGTAAAATGGTTAGAGATTGATACCCAACTGTTAGGGCACAATAAAAGCAATTGTCTCTGTTCTCACTTATTTCTCTTTAACATAGCAAGATTTCCTAATTGTATTATAGGGGCATAGACTGTAGAAAGAAATACAATCAGTAGGTGGAGAAAATGTGGAAATTAGGATGAACCAAAATTACAAATTTGGGTCATTGTTTACTTTACCTATTATTTGTGGAATTTTCGCGTTTTTTTCTGGCTAGACAGCCGCAGGACGTTCTCCTACATCGTTTTTGTACTCATAGCCTTGAAAGCGACGCTTCCAACATCCAACGCTCGCTCCGAAACCAGTCGACGCGAATGTAAAAATTGCAAAAAACACTGGCCCTTTGAGGCATTCAAAAAAAATCTGTCTTGATAATAATAAAATTTAGTTCATAAAATACAACTTCCCTGGGTTTTCCTCCATTAGAAAATTACGGAAAGATTTATAATCGTTGAAAATTGTTCCTACAAAATTCACAAATTATTGCAAAAATTTAAATATCAAGTGAAGCAATTGTTTTCAACAACCAAAGATCACTGCCTACTTGGTTTTATGTTCGTTTATGTTTAATGTATTAAAACAAAAAAAATTTATTTAATTTTCGTACAAAAAATTTTGTACGAACCACTTGCGTGAAGACATCTTCCGTTCATTCGCGCATTAATTAAAGGCACTCGCTCCTTCGTCGCTCGTGCTTTAAAAAATGTGCTCATGCGGGAACATCGTTTTCCCGCACTTGGTTCGTAAATAACTATTTCCACCACTCAAACCTTGTGCAAATGAATTTTCCTTGCCCTTTGGACATTGATCAATGATCATTGATGCGACCTTGAAACACAACAAGAGAGAAAAACAAGGGCATTTGCACAAGGTTTGAGTGGTGGGAAACGATGTAGGAGGACGCCCTAAGGGTGTCCACAAGTAGCTAAAGTAAACAATTACCTAAATTTGAAATTGTTACAAATCATAAACCACCAAGTTGTCAAATTTGACAGAAAAGTTAATACCAACGTAACAAACTTTCAGTTAATTTTTAATTAGCTAATCATAATTGAAATTTGGTTTGAAAAACGCTATCCATGATTAATTTGAAATTAATCAAGAAGTAATGATTAGCTAATCAAAATGTTAATCATCGATTGAAAAACCGGCCCTTAGAGTTTTAAATCAAACTATAGGATTATTTTATTACCAATCTGAATGAATTCGTTAATTTATCATTCTAGAATATGATGTGTAATTCTATTATAACTTTGTTACTTGAATAAACTATAAGCTTCGTCCTTAATCACCTTCGCAAAGAGAAAAATATTATAATAAAATCAATATATGTATCTACTATCAAATAATTTTAAAAAATAAAATATAAAATCACAGTTAAAATGTACTCCTACATTTTATAGAAATTGCCTACTTAAAGCATGTGTAAAAATTAATTGTTTAAACAAAGAGAGTTTTTCTTTTTCGCAAACCTTAAAAAATAATTTAAAATTCCTATTAGAAAGTCTTGTTAACCACTTTCTAATTACTTTTCCACACTTACAGCTACTTTTTCGTTACTTTTGTATAATATCTACATTATCCAAGACATTAACTTTTTTTAAAATCACAGTTTAATTATGAGCTCTATAAATTTTTTAAATTAAGTACTAATTTTTTAACTACCTACTATTCCTGTACGAAAATAAGAAAATTTGTACTAATTGTCTAAA
Organism: Tenebrio molitor; assembly: GCF_963966145.1. Classification (NCBI taxonomy): domain Eukaryota; kingdom Metazoa; phylum Arthropoda; class Insecta; order Coleoptera; family Tenebrionidae; genus Tenebrio; species Tenebrio molitor. The sequence continues at coordinate 29,631,371 of NC_091047.1, forward strand.
ATCGTTTTAATTTTACCAAATATAGAGGTAATGCCACATCTTTCGATAGATTTATTAGATAATTTTGAATTTATTGACAAATTGATGACGCAAACAAGCTGTGAGAAATAGGCGTCAAATTTGCCAACATTCTCATAAGGAATTGCTGTGTTCAACCGGTTTAATTAGAGGAACTGGTGGCAAATTTACGAATGGATTATATCAAGATCTGGTTGTAATTAGACGCTTGATATGAAGATTGTCAAATGAATGTCTTCTAAAACGGAAAGAAAGCGTATTCATAAATGTTTGCTGATAAGTTACATTCCATTTTGAAAGTGAAGTATGCATAATGAATTTTTTATTTGCTTTCAGGTAAGTGTCTACAACGGACCATAGCCGGTACATGGTAAGCTACACAGAACAAAAAAATGTAAATATGTACTATTATAGCACCGACAATATTTAAAAATAAATAAATTACTATTGATCACTTTTACACAATTTACATGTAATCTATATGCAAACATTTTAAATCAAAATTTCGATAAAAATAAACCAAAATCCAGTTTTCTCAGTAATCTCAAATTATTTGCATTTTGTAAATCGCTGCAACAATATTTAAAAGTTTATGCATAATATTTGCGATTACTACAAACTAAAGTAAAAAATAAATGTATTTTAATTTATTGTTATTTATTTCTTGATGAGTTTTTATTTTGTTTTTATATTCTTCATATTTACCAGTGTTATTACTTCAATTACTGTCATTAATTTTATATTGATTTTATAATTAGGTTTAATTTTACAATGGTGGAGAACTAGTCTGAACATGTTGCATATAAAGCTCTTGTTTATTAAAGCTTCCTCCACCCAATGCCAAGATATTAAGTTTGTTATGGCACAGCGATCCTAATAAATGTTTCAGCTTTACGAGCTGCTCATATTTTTATTATCATTCTATTAAGTGTCGTGTATAATTTATAGATTTATTTACTATTTGCCCTATAAGAGGAAGCGAAGTAATTGAAAACGTCCGATAATAACTACTGTTTGAGAGCTAATAAACGACACAATAATCTAAAGCTTTTCGTACTTCAGCAAATATTTTAACAAAAGTTTCGGCACACTAAAACCGCTCTAAGCTCACGATGCGACCGAATGCTGCAGCTGTGTCGATTAAAGAATGACCGGAAGATGTTAGAACAGTATCTCTGGTAGTTAGTTGTGGTTTATTAGTGCAATCTTCCAAATGACACTCACGGGAGAATTGCTATCAAATATTTAAATGATGTATCGATTCTATGAAAGAAACAACTTCAGTCTTTCCAGCGATTTAATAATCAAAAGAGGCTCGACTTCATCCTCTTAGCAAATATCCAATAAAATACCACTCCGTCACATTCTGAAATTATCTTTGACTCATGCTCAATTGCCGAGATGTTTATTTAACTTGTCTTGCCGCCTGACCGGGTCCTAATTCCCTGGTTAATTCTAGGGGTTGTTAATCCACCACCTTTGGCCCTGCACGGAAATAGGTCCGATAAATGCAAAACCCACTTTTCTCTCGATTCTCTTTTTTATTTTAAACGTTAGCTAATTTTGTTGTTCCATTTTTTTTTTTTGGTTTCAAGTGAATTAAACTGAGGTCTGTTTTCTATCGATTCTTGGATGCTTTATGTGAATAAGCAGATGTGATAAATCGGTCGGCATAAATCCGAGCGAGGCGTCGAAAGATTTCTTCAAGTTGTGTATGTTGGAAGTCAAGTTGAGGTCGTAGTTCCCATCAATGTGGATAAAATAGAACAATTTATATCTATTATGTCCAGGACATTAACTTACTTCAAAATTACATTTGATGTCGGTGGAAAGCACCAAAGTAGTTTAAGAATCGCTTCCTGAAGAACTATTTTTCCGGTCTAAACTGAATCCTACCTTATCACAAAACACGATTTCGCTGCTCCTGACATAAATTTGTAAATTATTACTGTACACCAGGGGGTAGCTTCGTGCTGTTCGGCTCCGAGCCTGGACCCTACCAACTGGGTGAACTCTCGTATTTTGCAGGGGGAACTTGAATAAAAGCATCACTTTTAGGGAAATTCTCAATACTTCAGCAAAAAATGAAATTAAAATGCTCTAGAAACGTTCGTCTATAATTTTGATTAATGAAGAAAACTATAACTGAAAACTGAGGAAACTAAAGCTAGAAAGCAGCACTTGAAAAAGTTTTATTAAATATAGGAAAACGTAAAATTAACAAAATAAATAAAGGTTAGTTCTGTCCTATTGGGCGGTCAATAAATTAATAAAAGCTCTATATACAGGGTGTATCTAAAATTCACGTGTTAATTTTAACACGTAGCAGAGCTTGTTTCTATACGGAAAAACAAGTTGATTTAAAATTTGGAATAAATTAGCCATCAAAATGTATACCCGCCTATAGAAAAAAAAAATAAGTAAAATTAAAATTCTCTTGGTTATAAAAAAAATAGGCACTAGTTAATCACACAAGACTCGTTTGGTAAAAATTGGGACGCAAAAAATCAAAAAAAATTCCAAAATGTTAAAAGAGATTCGTTTCATAAATCGGCGAGTTCTTCCACTGGTTAAATTTAACACACGTATTTCAAATACACCCTGTATAGTGTATAGATTAAACAACAGGTCTTCTGCATTAAAGTGGTTCGACTTTGTTTATACATTTACAAATCTTCCCTATGTTTTATATTTTTTATTTTGCTCTTTTCTTATCTATTTTTCTACTTTATTTATCAAAATCTAAATTTTGAATTTTTCCATGAATGTGAATATTTGGAACAAGTACAAGTAAATGAAGGTCTTTGGGTTTCAAATCTTTTGTTATGGGTCCAGTTTTCCTCTGTACAATATACGACGGAAGAGTTTAATAAATATAAAAATTAAAGTACTTTTGACATTCTCGCTACGACCGTTCTCATTAACCGCAGCTCTTGGTTGCAACTTTAAAAGATCTTGGAAAATTGTTCCGACTGTTATTATTAAACTGGAACTTTGCGAGACTCTCGGGCACGAAGTAATTACTCCCAAAAATAGCAAAAGTAAGCCGGTTAGGCTCGGAATTTTTTAAAAGCCGATCGAAGTTCCCGTTTCGCGTGCGAAGTTTAACCCGGGCGCAACGTCGTCGGATGTTATTACAGTTAACGTCATGCGAATTTAATTTAGGCGGATTGAGCAGGCGACAGAATGAAGTTTGTGTCAACGGTGTCTTAGGTGAGTAATAATTTGAACCTAGCGCCAAGTTTGTTAGAGGTGGGTTAGAACAAGAGCAAGAAATACGGCTCGACCGGTCTAGACTAGATTTTGGACGGGTGAGGCGGAGGAATTGAGGTCGCAAGTTCGTTTGCAAACGGAACGTTTATCCTTATTTCAGATGCCGACTCCTTTATCCTCAACTTTCCGGAATTCGCTCGAATTAACGTCATCTTCAGGAAGGTTTGTTTTACGCGACCTGCCATTCAAAATCCGCCTGAACCGCAAACTTGGCGCTTAATCGCCGGTTACGCTCAACTATTTCGCTTTCATGATCCCCGTTAAATAGTTTTTAATGCGCCCGTTCAAAGATGAAATCCGACCCGGAAAGGGAAAATATTTGGGAGTTTCTTCAACCGGAGCCGGATCGAAGGTGCAACTTGCTCCGTTCGTCAAGTGGCGCCGGGAAGAGAAGCGCTGATGCACAAAATGAAATTTCCAAACTTGAACTAAGCGTTTAAATTAAACAAAAGCTTGCTCACATCTAATTTTTGAAAAGAAAACAACTCTTTCTCATAATATCTCATTTAAAAGCAATTTTATTAAGTATTTCCTTCAAAAAAATTCTAAACAAATTTTAGTGCCTAAACTTTTTAGATGTGATATGGATGTAAGCCTTGCTCCTTTTAGGGTACGCCAAACTACAAACTGAAAAACTCCCAGTTGATTTGCAAGACGCCGAGTACTTGTTTCTTAACTAGTTTTCAGTTTCGTGAAGAAAATCTTCTTCTGCAACTAAAATGCAATCTTTTCGTTGGCCGTCAAGATCGCACTTATTAATTTCGAAACGCTCCAAATCGCGAAGATGCTGCACAACGTTTACAAAAGTTCGTGCATTTGGAAGTATCCTTTGAGGCAACCTTTCGCCGTAGATTTGCCGTGCTAGCTCTGAATGTCCACAGGCTTTGCTATAGATAAAAACCATATCGGTTTTCTCCCGGTTGGTGAAAGCCAAAGTGAAATGGCAACGAAGTCTACTAATAAAAAAGAAATTGACCCATTTTTTTAAATAAAATCAGTTGTTCTCAAACTTTTTTAGAAAAACTTTTGGGCCCTTTTTCTCGAAAAATATCAACATTTGTATAAGGCATTATTGGCTCAATCGTTGACTTTTGTGGGCTTCTATCACAGGTTAAAATATCTGCACAACTTTCAAAATCACCCTGTATAAGAGAAATGAGTCTTCAATTTTAATTTTTTACTCTCGCGAATTGAGCGCACTGCACCCCTAAATGAAAAATTAATCATCTAATGTTGGATAAAAATTTTTGTTGTCTCTAGTTAATCTCTGCCCCTTCATCGATTAATTTCGTAAAACTGGCCCGAACGCAGAACTAACAAAACCTCGCTTACCAAAAATAAATCAACCGGAATAAGTTAGACAGATTGACTTTTTGTAAGTTCGTCCTTACTTTTTCAATCCGGACTTTGATAGTTATTGCCAGCTTTGGCAAACGATTCTTTGCAGAAAAACGCGGAAATCCTAACAGCCTTTTAAATGAGTCAAAGATTCACAGAAAAAATAAAAGGTGCGTTAACACGACCCAAACACGATCCGTGGTGGGTACGAATCGAAACCCAAAGCCGCAATTATGGACCGAATGCAGGTGCCCTTATGGCGCACGTCATTCTGGGTAAATATTGCTGAATACTCTAATTAGTGTAAAGGAAGAGAGTGTACTCTAGCCGGCATACAGATTGCACAGTAATTCCTTGCATGTTATTCCTGGAATTTGTGGCCAAGAGATAAATTAATCATGCCGGGACATTTTGATCCTAATATTAATTATGTCCGCATTCAGGGTCTCACCTCGCACCTACTTCGTGGGATTAGGTTTCGCAATAATTGAATGGAAGGAAGGACACAGACGCCACGACATATGTCAAAAATATATTCTCTATAATCTAGAGCCTGCATTGTAAATTCCGCTGTTTTGGTTGTTTCTTAATTGGGTTTAATTTTATTCTCTGATTACGTGTTCACAAAATATCGTTATGGAAAGCATATACGACTTCCATGATTTTTCGAAATAATCCTTAATAGGAGAAGTTTTAGTGGAATTTTTAGTAAGAAGCACTTATACGATGCCTAAAATGATTATTAGAGACATTAAATTTTGGGTACCTAAGTACGAGTATAAATCAAGACAAGAGTATGCATTCTAGAAAGTGACAAACCGTTGACTTTGTATTCTTTGAGAAAACAATTCATTCATGAATGCCCTCTGATTAGTTGACGAAACTGTTTTGTAATATTGGACATCAGTTAGTTTTGGAAAAAACTGTTTTAATGAGAATACACAAAATAAACAACAAACATTTAATCACAAACTGCTGCTTAACATTGACAACTGTACGTCCAAAATTGCACCTATTTTCAAAACAGCTAATCTAACTTGAACCAAAATTGACAGATGATATCCTGAACGAAATACATAGCATTGGTCCAATGGTTACCAAAATTAATAGGACTGGAGTCCTTGTAGCAATAATTTTGAAAAACAAAAATTCAAGTTGGTTTTCTTTTACACAAGTTATTGCCAACAAAAATAACTTAAAGTTTAACTTAACTTTTATAAAAATTATTCCAGATTCCCGAATTGTTAGGATATAAAACAATTGTGAAAAGTTCTACAACGTTAATCAACGTTAGTTTTTGCTTGTCATGTTGGGATTCTTTTTTTCAAAATGTGTATTTCCTATACGCCCAATTACATGTCGTGCATGCCTTGAATCAAATAATTGATAGTGTTTCCAAATTAGTTCATTTCACGCTTCAAATCGGGAGACCGGCAAGCCAAGGAAAGGTTCTCAATGGTAGTCTCTTCCACTCTTCCAGGGACTGTGTTATTATCGTTCTTAAAAATAGAGTTGCCAACGCCTGCAGATAAAGAAGAATAATAGTTGGCAGTACATCAGTATTTTTGTATTTTTCCGTTCTCCACGCATTTATTTCACCCTACTTCCGCCATCGTGGATCCACGAACAAACAAACTAACCGTCACTAAACACCATTTAATGTCATTCTTGTCTCCAATTAACTCGTTCGTTGTACTGGAGTAAGAGGAAGGCACAAAATTGGACAATAAGGGGACAGTTCGGAAGACCTTATTGGGTGATATACGGATGACGTACAGATTGATCATCCTACATCTTCCCTCCACTGATTTCCTCATTGCCAGTGTTGTGGATCATCCGTCTGTTAGAATTAGTAAAACGATCTTCTTCACAATCTTAATTTTTATATTGAACTCTAGATATCATGAACCCCTTCTTAAAACCATCTGAGCTAATGTCGTAAAACGTTCAAAATCGGTTAATTACTGATAATTTTATTTTTGACGACTTTGATTATTATTTAGGAAATGTTTAAAACATGCTAGCGGAAACAAAACTGAGAAATTTTAGATAGGTTTTAATAAAAAGTACAAATAATTAATTGCATCGTTTCTATGTACAAAGAAATAATATAAAAGATTGTACTTTGTTTTCTTTCAATTTTTATAATCTTTCATTTGGTGAAATACACAACATTCCAATAAAAGCGGGTCTAAAGGGTGTTTTTTTTTAATTTGGCGTCGAAGTAGGCGTTGGAGAGTCAATTGAGATCGCACCACTCGTGTAAAAGCGTAAAGGCGGCCTTACACCAAGGCAACAATTGGCAACATGTTGCCTGCAACATTTTTTAGTAATGACCGGCATTTAAACAGCTGATCCATGCTCCGTAACCTGTATAGTGCGTTCACAATCGACAGTTCAACGCCTACTTCGACGCCAAATTTAAAAAAACACCCGTTACAGCTATTCTGTGGGAGTGGACGTTACGTGGAAGATATTCTTATATTTACCCTTCTATAAAGGCAAAATATGAAAAACATGAAGTATGATAATGCGAAAGTTATTTTCAATTTCAAATGCCAAAAAATTGAGAGCTGATGTACATAGTTAAAAAAAGTAGATAGGTCTTCTTTACTATGATACCGTGATTTGAATAAATTCGGAATTAGAGTAGGCTTTGATTTTATTATGAAGTTGGTAACATGGAATTTTTAAAGACGCAGCAGTGACCTTGGACAGCACAATACACGTGGTTAAACGTCTATTACCAACCGTTAATAGACAAAATATATAAATCACAGCCACCTCTAATTGCTCCGACTTAGGTTAAGTTTAATTGCGACATGATGCCCTCAGTGACGCAAGTTTTAATTATTTAATTTTATTATAAAGGGTCATTATAAATGATTGTAGTCCAAGTTGGCGTAAAAACTGAATGTAAAATTTATGGTAGCCGCTCCATATGAAAATGATCAAAATTATGATTGTAAATAAGTGAATACACACAATAAGGTTATTGTTTTCCGGGTTGTGCCGCGGTGCTCTGGATTGCTGGGTAGACAACCTTGTTATGTCGCCGTGGTGGATTTAAGATGATTTTTAAGATTTCCAAAGCTTCTAAATTCTCTACTTACGAGTATTATCCAGGATCCGATATTGGTAGTGAATGATCTTGTACTTTGTGATAATATGTACGGTTCGAGGTAATTTTCATAACAATTTAATAAATATAATACCTGTTCACGTTGGGAAGAACAGGTGTGGTGCAAATGACTGACTTGTTACTATGACAACTCATATGAAAGTTAATGTCAAATGTGTGCGATTTGCACCACTTATGTTCAATCCAACGTGCACAGGATATATTTGGAAATAATTGACCTGTTAAGTGCCACCTCTAAAAACCCCTTAATTAGTCTAATAGAATTTTTTAAATATTTTTCTCACGTTTACGGTAATCTCACCGTAGTGCACTGTTAGTGCGCCATTTTTGGACAAACTGTATGTTCGTTGTCAAAGAGAACAGAGTAGGTACATTTAAGAGCTTCATTAAGTTGCATCGGTGTGATAGAGTCCGTATCGCGTAAATTTGATTCAAAACAGAGCAATTCAAGCAAGAACTACACGAAAATTGATTCTTGATTAAAAACCCGTCTCGTCAGTCGTAATGAAAGGCGCTTTTTCACCCTCACTTTCGCCGTAAAAAGTTCGTCGACCGATTTTTTTCCGAATCTAAATTTAAAATGAGCCTCCGAATAATATGTGTGTTAGTATTTTAAATAGGCCCCGTAGATTAATTAAGTTTTGTAATTAAGGAAGCGCTCCGAGCGGCGAAGTAATGAGGAGTTCTTGCGCCTAACTTTAAATACTTCCTCGAACTAAACAAGTAATACATCATAAACGAGTTCGGTTGTGGAGGTGCGACCTCCAGGAAATTGGCATGCGATATATGACGGTGAGGGGTTAGTAGCTAATTTAATTTGCTCCGCTAGGTGCCGTGATGGATTCGACATCGTTACTTAGCATTCTGGGCGCGCGGACGCCTCGATCCGGGGACTTCAGGTGCTTTTATAAAGTGCCTACACGTTTATGGAAGGTAAACGAAACGAGGAGCTGCTATAATATTAATCTGGAAGACGCGGCTCACGCTCCGACACCTCCCACACAATTTTTGTTTGACGGATGCACTCTGTTTCGGCAAAAGCTACAAATTGAGACATGTTTGTCACAAACGTTGCGTTAAGCTGGGTTTGCACACTCAAACGATTTGCGCAAGCCTGTTTGTGAATCACAATTTCTTCGTCTAAGCGGTTGGTACAAATAAAAAAATTGGCTCTGTGTAAAAGTTGAAAAATAACTGAGGTTGGTGCAGATAATTGAGTATGCAAAAGTTGCTAAAAATGTAACACATGCGATTTATTACGTGTTTGTTCATTGTGACATTACGACGTACTAAAATCCATTAATCCGTTAATTCCCAAGACTAGAATAGTTATTTGTGTATCAAGGCCAAAAAGTGCATCTTTTGTCCGAGTCTGAGTTTTCTGGCCGAGGCGCGCCGAGGCTTTAAACAGACGAGGAAAAAAGGTTTTTTTTTGGCAGAGGTGCACATTAAATTTTTTAGGCGACCGCATGAACTTTACAAATTTATTTTGTATCTAGCTTTTTGAAATAAATAAATTTTGCAAACTTATTTACATAATTTATGGTGACAGGACAATTATCAGTTTTGTCGGTTTCGTTGCTAACTTACTAAACAGACTAACAGGTGACGCCACGGTCAGCGTGCAAAAAAGTACGTCCGCTTGTGAATACGTAAAATTACCGTTTTCATTAAGGGTGCCTAAAAATTATTTGTGAGGGCAGGATTTAGCCAAGAACCTAACCTGAAAATGTGACATTCACAATTTACCGAATTAATTCTACATACTCGTATAAAGTGGCGTATTAAAATTTGACAAGTTTTCATAGCAATCGTTTATAGAAAAAGAAAACAAACTAGAACAGGTGTTGCAAATTATCCGTCATGTCGTAGCGGAATTCTATGTAAATAAGCTTCGAATGCATGATGGGTGTAGATAATTTGTGGTCTCAAACGCTACATTATTAGTGATTTATATTAGAGTACGGTAGGTGTATTTTCCAGCGCGATAACTAATTTCAGGCACGAGGCGAAGCCGAGGGACGGATTAGTTGCTATTCTCGGTAATAATGTTTCCAAAACTTCAAAAATCAATCCAATTTCCTAGTAGATCCATTTCCTTTGGTAAAACTATTGATATTACAATGCAGTTAACGCAACAATTCAGCTCTCCGACTAACCGAACGATAATTATTCTATTGAAAAGAGAGCCAGAAGCGGAAAAAAGTATGTTTTGTGCAAACTTTGCTATCGTTCAAACAACACGAACACGAAACCAGTCTGTATATTATTCGTCTATCCATTATAAAATCACTTCGGAAAGCTTTTAAAGTCCCTGGGCTTCGGATCTGATCTTTAATCGTGTAACTCTGTCTGCGGGGCAGAATTGATCTTTAAAGTAGATAACCGCGTTATTCCCAAAGATTACGAAATAAAAATACCTCTCCGCAATCTCCCTTGTTTCCGTACGAAGTTCGCGAACACATCGTAACATTCTTTCTGATGAAGGTAATTTTCCCGTCTAAACGTTATTCATAAGCTTCCGCAACATCCTAATTAAGTAAATACGAAGTGGATGGATGTCGCCGCTGCCAATATAATCTTGTAAGACACGGAACGGTGGCTTTTTATAAGAGATCGGGAGCGGCGTGTGTGAGAAACCATTATTTGCGGATCAGAGTTCTCGTTTAGTCTCCTTCGTCTAAAATTGACATCGTCACGAGATTGGTTTTGTCTCACCACAAGTGTTAGAGATGAACAAGCCGAGAATTTATTATCTGGCGGTGGACATCTGCAGTGTTCACTTATGAGCTTCCGATACTGAAAAGCGTTTCCTTTGCTAGAATTTAGTTTGAGATTGGCCAGTCAAGCAAGAAAAATGATTTCATGTTCCTTCCAGGGCTGGACACATAAGTGATTTAATAAAAGACGATAAAATCGACCCGTGAAAATTTTTAACGGACACTGCGTCCGCAGAATAGCCTATTCACTCTTTTCTCTTTTTCATCTTTAATAAGAAAAAGCTGAAACATCACTCGGAAGCGCTAAGCAGCTAAATACAAAGACATGGGTTAAAATATCAAGACAATTCTTTTGATTGTATAATTTGCTTTGAGTACAACGTCAAAATTTATTGCAATTGGCCACTTTCGGTTTAATTTCGAAATTTCTCCAATCAGGAAGTTGGCCCAACGACGAAAGCTCCAAGTATGGTTATAACATATTCGGGAAATTCGAGGGGAAGCGTCGGCGAGAACCATTTACAGGGTCCGAGGGGATTTAATTTGAGACCACTCCTTTTCTTAATATTCATTAAACGGCCTCTCCAGAGTAATAACGGATTCGAGCTAGAAAATGTCTCAGAAACTCTACTCACCCATAAAAAATTTAAATGTTTTGCGCAACAGTGCAGTCAGGCCGTATAAATAAAGGACTTATCCGTTTTAAGCTAATTCAGGATTATTTTTACGGCCATCAGGACTACTGGTTAGACTGCAGCATAACGACCAACGACGAATTTCGTTTTTATTTTACAGCGACCATAAAATTTTGCTTGAAGGTGATTCCGACAAGAAAATTGTGTTTTGCCGGAACACGTTTAAATAGTTTTGTCATTACAGTGGAACATCGCTAAGTCGTTTTGCTCTTTTACCTTTGCAATTATTTCTGTTTTTCTTGCTTTTGGACGAAGCGGTTATGTTGCTATGTGACTTTTTCCTGTTATTAATTTAATGCCAAGCGAGATGGTCAAGTTGAAAATGTAAAAAATTATAAAAAGTTTAATTAAATGTTCCAAAGGGTACGAAGATAACCCCTGGGTTGGGTGACCATTTATATTTTTAATTAGAGTTTTTTTACCTCTGTTTCAGTGAATTTGTGAAATTTTACTAATGAATAAAGAAAAGCAAATAAAAAAATATGTCGTGTTTCAGTAATCCCTGGATATAATTTTTTTCACAGTACTTTTTTATTTGTACTTAGAATCACTTTCGTACATGTGGTTAGGATGTCACGGTTTCTAATTACTGAAATAATTAATACAACTTCTTTGAAACATAATACCGACCACATCTTCAGCTACTCTTTTTTATTTTAAAATAATCTTTTTATCATAACCTAACAAATTCAATATTTCTTAAATTAAATTATTTGTTGTTAATGAGAAATAACTTTTTCTTCTCACCAATGTTGCTTGCTTTGATCTTTTTCAAAATCTTAATATTAATAATTTCTAAATACATATAACGTTAGTATCATGTTTTGCTTACACTTTTAGGTTAAGTGTGTTAGTGTTTATCTGCACATTGCTGAGATACTTGAGACGCCACTGCACTGTAGGCGCTACACTGCGTATAATTTTTCGTTGCGGGTTTTTAAGTACCCCAACTTTATTAATAAATATTCCCGGGGATGAAATAGCGGGGCGCGATTTTCCGCTGCGCCATAAACCTTCGGCAGGGATTGTTGAAGACGAAAGAAACAACAAACAAAAACAATTATCACGGAAAATATAAATCTTAACAGAAGATAAATCCTTGCCAAGGATTCGTTTGGTGGGGTCAGGTGGAACGGGCGCTTTGAACCCGGCTGTATTGCATCCCACATTCTCCTCCTCGACCTGGTTTCGTGCTCTCTCCGCTATTCTCTTAGACAAATTACTATCGCACGCTTCCTTCCGTGTACAATTCTACCCATACAAGTGCGCGACTCGTTCCCATGAAAATTCCCTCCTCCTTAATTTTACCTCCAACTAAATGCTTCGCAGCCCTTCGAAATCCGGGACTCGCACCGCAACTTTATTAACCTGCAGCCTAATACGGCCCTTAGCCGTTTTTGCGCGGCCGCGATAGTTGGGAATTTGATAAAAGGACAAAAAAGTAAAATAAGTACGGTTGGTAAAATTATTTTGCTGCAATAAAGTGACCTTCTAAAAAAGACATGACAAATCCAAAAAGCGACCAAGTGGCACAATATTTAACATTTAAGGCACTAAATTTTAATAAGGAGGATAAAAATTCGTTAACATTATAACTCAATTCAAAGAAAAACGTGAAGGAAGTGATTATTTGAAGATTCTTTTGAAACCAGTGAGAACAGATTTCTCAATGTCACAAATTGTTCATTTCCTGAGCAATGGAAAACATCGTTAACGATTTCAATGTGAAACCTCGCAATTTCAAGGTTAGTTAAAAATTTCAAATCGGAAAATGTGATTCCAGTGGTTAAAAAATTCGTTGTCAAATGTTTATTGATAAAATTAGAAACGAGCAGTCTAGATTGATGAACGATTACCTTTGTGAATCTCTGATAATAATAATTAATCTGATCTCTGAATGAAATAATCGGACGGTGATAACACTGTTCTGTATCTTTATGGAAGCTTTTCAAACAATAAATAAAAAATATATTGAGTGATTCAAAATGATTGTGGATAAATATGGCAACGATGTACGAAAATATATGTGGCAACTGTGTGTGTGACATTTGTATGTCATTTCATATGCCTGAATTTAATTTTTTTTTGTTCGACACTGTCAGAATTTGCGAATTTTCTCCAATGTGAACGGATTTTGATAAATGTTACCATTTGTCAAAACGAAACGTCAAACCAATTTTACAGATTTTAAGCGATTTGGAGCCTTTAAGGGGTTCGTCGAACAAAAAAACATTGTATTCAACTCGTTCCTGTGTCAATTGGGCTTTTTTGGCACTCGTGGGCCTTTAAAACGCTCGTTTCACTCGTGTTTTAAACTGGCCCACTCGTGCGAAAAAAACCCAATTTACACAAGAACTCGTCAAATAAACTACTGTTATACCATTGCACTTGACAATTTTCAAAATTGCGCGCCTATGAACTGTCAAAGAAATGTCAGCTCTATCACTTTATCCTACCCACTCAGTTGCCACATAAATTTTCGTACATAGATGCCAGATGCCATACTTATCGACAATCATTTTGAATCACCCAATATATAGTTGTTTTCAACGATACCCGTGCTGTCAGTGTCATTTTTAATATGTTGTTGCAGATTGTACGAATACGACACCCACATATTCAATCATAACCAGTGTTCAGAGTTTAAGCAACGCTTAGTTAAAAAAAGTGCCAAACAAGAAATTAAGGTTATGGTAAATAAAAAATTATGTTCACCATACGTATCAAACCTTGGGTATTTCTGAAACAATTAAAAGATCAAAATAGAATGCTGAATTATGGTTGCAATGATAAATTTTAATAAATCTGTGAACAATTAGAAGGACTTGATTTCACACAATTCTCCAAAAATGACAGGAAAAAAATAATTTGTTTTGATGGACTCTGGTATTGCATTTTCTAAAGTGACAGTAATTTTTTCTAAAATTTTTCTTCTGGTTTAGATTTAATATTTTCCTTAACATTTAGATAGTCTTGTATAAGAATTATGGTTTCTAGCCGTATTGTAAAAGTGAAATATTTTCATCGTCGTAATAAATAGTTAATCGTTTTCTTTTCCAAATTTATTTATTCAATATCACGCTATTTACGCATCATTTTTGCCAAGAAAAAAAGTGTCCTTTTTGTTTTCAATATTTTTTTGTTCTGATTGACTACGTGACATCATCACCGTAATGCTAAAACCCCAGAGATTTCATATAAATATGTATTTAAAATGATAGAAAGTCAAGATGCTTTCAATTTTTTTATGTCAAATTGTTAGACTTCGTGAAAAAAAAAAATCAGTACGCAACCAGGTCTAAATGAAGTTTTCATTTAGAAGAAGAACTCTTGAACCCTTGAACGGTGATAACTGGCACAATGGTGTTGTTGACAATATGTTCTTTGCTTAATGTGGCAATATTTTTGTAAAACAGATTCAGTTTCCGCAAACGTCTAAAGCAAATTCTTTTGCTTCCTTGCTTACTTTGCATTCTTTATTAGCAATAATTTCTCAACACCGAATCTGAAACAGACTTATACGAGTTGACTTTTACGATCTGTAAACTGGAACAGCAAATATGATAACACAGAACAGACGCCATTTTGAATCGGTAGTACAGTGTAGTGCACAACAGCCGTAAATATGATGCGTCAAGACGATATATCTGCATGGTGAATGGCTTAGTCGGCAATAGAATCCATCCATCTGAATTCACATAATGCGGACAGATGGAATACGCGAAACTTTCATAAATATTCCTGCACTTTTCACTTTGTATAGCCTTAGGTCGATTTCACGTGCTCCCGGAATTTTAATGGTGCGCATTTAACAGCGAAGTAAAAAGTGGACTGAAGACGAAAATATAAAAGGAGGGCCGATAGCGTTGCAAAATGTGTTTTGTACCGACTATTTCTGTCACGCAATGACAAATAATTCCTTTTTCAAAGCACTATTCACACATTATATTTTTATTTATTTTTTCGTAAGTGCTTTACACGTTGCACACGACATCCAAGAGGAAGTTTATTGATCTATTATTACTAATATTTTCAGTAATTGACTTCTTTGTACACTGTACTGTTTCACGTAGTTAAATATACGCTGCATTTATACTTAAAATACCACCTACGAGCTACATAATTTAAGTTTTGCAACTAATTTCATCTTTCAAGTTTGGAGTGAGACCCTTGTAAAACTACGGGGTGATCAAATAGGACTGTTTAAGTTGGTAACACTGAATTGTATTTTAAATCGTATAACAGGAGTAACTTTCGGTTGTTGATGGCTTGTCGTTGTTAATGCTATACCTACATCAGATATTTGTCAAATAAACCAACAAAACATATCCGGTTGCAGTGTTATAAATAACCGAATTAAAAAATTTTCTTAATTGTACTGCCAACTTAAACAGTCCTTCTTGATCACCCGGTATAATCTTCATTTAATAAAAGTGACAAGACACTCTTAAATCTAAATGTAAGCTTTTAATCAAGTCGCATTGCGAAGGACGAGGCATTCCTGTAATTTAAACATTTACTATGGGATAAGTTTCAAAGTTTGAGAGTAATTCCGGTCCTGCCACATTTATAAATATTTCAGACAAATTCCAATAGGTATTATTTGATTTGTAAAACGGAATTCGAGCAGGCACAAGAAGACATTACTAAATTCACATTTAAATAAATCAAATATTCCACGGAAAATATTTCCTAAGGCTGGGGGCTATATGCCCTGAATAGGATATTAAAATTAATTAAATCCAATATTCAAACCGCGCTCGAGCTAATGGAACTGAAAAATAAATAGAACACATGATTTATTCCGATTTTATCAAGTTTTTTGCTCCGTGCTCGCAGACAATGCTATCATCAAACGGCCTAATTTGCGGTCTAACCGCCCCACTAAAATATAAAACATTTTTTTACGTGGAGGAAAATCTGGATCATTTTGCCGACAGCGTAAAGTAGGGTACTGAAATAAAACAAAAGTGGCCATCATTAAAAATTTACGTAGAAAACGACTAAGAAAGAAGTTGTCAATTTGCCGAAAATTTATTCATTATCCTCGTCTCGTTTTTTTATCGTTTCAGTCATTCAATTTATTTTCTTTTAGTGATATTTCTCTTATTCTTAAAATTATGTTCAAGCGAGATTTATTATTATACATTTTAACATCTATAATAACAGTTTACGCTCCTTCGCAATTTTTCTGATAATGTCACACTTAAATTTATTGTCAACTGTTTTCCCTAAATTTTCTGATAATGTGTTTGTCGGATAGAACTTCTAGGGATCTGTAAAGGGTTCTATTTTTAATAACTAAGTAAATAATGAGAAAGTGCTTGTCTGTTTGAAACTATCAACCTTTTAGTCAAATTGGTAATAACATGAAAGAGACCACTGAGAATTAATTACTAATTACTCTTCATAACTAATTTCCGTGTATAACACTTTGTGACTATGATTTTGTAAACAAGCTCAAATAGTTAACAAATTGTAATAATAAGAAATCCCTCAAACATTTTGTAAGTAAATTATCTGTTTAAATTATATCGGGTGTTCATTTAAATTTATCCTCAAAGTTGGCGTTGAAGAGTCTATTGTGAAAGCACCACGGATTACAAATCATGGATCAGCTGTTTAAATCTAACCTCACTTTTTTCGTTGTTTGTGTTTTTACTGTGCAGACGGACGAGTGGTGCGTTCACAATCGACACTTCAACGCCAACTTTGAGGATAAATTTAAATGAACACCTGATATTACTTCAGTTACACAGTTGTTTGTTTGTGTTTCATGTCAACATGTGACCAAGTTATAACATAACGAAATGCCCGCCAAGAATCTGACATTAAATTTAAATTAACGTCAAAACGTAGTGAACACCAAGTGGTTCATCAAGTTTCATTTGCGAAGACTGCAGTTTTGACTTAAAACATTTGTATACTTCGTCCAGCGAGAGATTGAGAGATTTTAAATTCTAGGCTTGTAACCCAACACTACAAAATGCACTAAAATACATTAATTAGAGCATAATCTCAGGGCAAAAATGTTACTGGTTGAAGGATATATTTCATATTTTACGTGCGCTAGGTACTACCGTACAATCGAAAAAAAAAAAAAAAAAAACGAGATGGCCATGATTAGTGGCCTTCAGTTGGCAACACGTAAAAATTTCAGGTATGGAAAAACAAAATAGTCAAGGCAAGTTGAAGGTAAGTGCCATGAAAGTCCGGAATGACAGTTACTATTGTAATTAATGACATCTGATGACATTTGAATTAAATTTTTACGTGTTCAAAAATAGGCCTGGCGGGAATTGTGCCAGGTCAGGTCAGGTCAGGTCAAGTAATTACTGATAACTGCAATTTAATTGATGTCCCGACTTTGCGAAGGTTATTTGAAAACTTGAAGCGAAGAGAGTAGCATTGTGTTTAGAAGCTGAAGGCAGACATTTCGAACATTTACTCTAATTCGTAAATACGATTGACAGGTCACACACAATGCACACCTTTATGAAAATCAAGATTTCAACGTTCTCAAAATCACTAACCTAACTTTTAAGACTGACATTTGATAATTGAAATTTTAACGAATTGCCAACTGAAATTTTTGGTCACAGCCAATTCTATTTTTTTTGCCGATCTCACGGTACTTTCTCTACGTAGAATTTAGTGATTTTATGTCAACCATTCTCTCGCTGGACAAACTATATATCGAATTTTAGCAACTAAAATTAATTGCATTAAACTCAAATATCAAATGGGGCCATATGACTTTCATAACTAGTTGTACAAATAACTAGAAACACACGATACATATTGATTAAAGTTTTTAAAAAATGTAAGTACGAATGTAATACTACACTCCCCATAAAAACTATCGCACCACCCACAGTTGTGGTAAACCAAGCAATGTACTATGATCTTTATCATTATGATAAAAGGGTGTAAAATAATACAAAAGAATTAATAAAAACAAAAAATCTACTTTTTGGGATATTCTTTAACGGATTTATAACAATATAATAAATTAATTATGCACTATAACTAAATTAAAACCGAGCTATGTGCGGTCGAGCATCATGGTGCATATACACAAAATCTGGACCAATAAATGGGGCGTACGGAATAACATGTGGGTCCAAAATGTCAGTAATGTAACGTACAGCCGTCATACGAGCTCCACGCAAAGACACTAATTCTGTACGACCTTCCACAGAAATAGCACCCCAAACCATTACCTAACCTCCACAAAAGTTCACATTAGGAACAAAGTTACATTGAAGACATCACTCTCCAGGTCTCTGATACACCGTCGTCTGTCATTTGCATAAAGACAGAATCTTACTCGTCAGAGAACATAACATTCTGCGAATCTCCAATATTCCAATTCACATGTTCCCTAGCAAACGCTAAACGAGCCACACAATATTTTCTGGTAAGTTGTGATGTTCTTCCGGGAACACGAGCCCGAATATTGTCTTCACGAAGACGGTTTTTATAGTTTTCAGCGAAATTTCCACATCTCTGGCTAACATCTCCCTTTGAAGCAGTGGAATGCCTAGTACGGAGCCCTGTTAGGCGCAAAAAGCGATCATCTCGGAGCAATGTCACCCTTCGACGGCCTTGTTCTGGCTTTCTGTGAGCATTCCCAGTTTCTTGGTGTGTTTGTGCCAGCCTGACAATGGTAGAATTGTAAATACCGAGGACTCTCGCCACATAACGCTGGCTACGACTATCCTGTAGCAAAGCAAGGGCTGGGACAGCTTCTTCGTGGGTCAGATGATAAATAAGACGTTGAGGAACATTCATCATGTCAAATTTATATTGCACAAGTGACACATTCAATAAACAACGCGATTACAAATAAAGTGAAAGAAATGAGTATATTCAGCTTTTTCACAAATTAAAAGAAAAGTTGTCAAAAAATTCTTATCAATGTTGGTGCTTGCAAGTAAGTAAATTAAAACTGTTTCTACATGATGTAGACCTAGTATGTTGCTTTCCTGCATATTAATTTTGGAAAAACACCGATTTTTCAGGGTGGTGCGATAATTTTTGTAGGGAGTGTACTTCTTGATGCTGATATAAGATAATTTGGAAAGTTTCTACGAAAAATTGTAAGTTAATGATAAGTTACAACACAAATTTCAATTGCCTTCATATCTACATATTTTTTATAGTGATTTTGTTCTCTTTCATTATTTTTTTATTCAATATCTTTTCACGTTTTCCATTTATTATTCACTTTTCATCACCAAAGATGGCTACAATCACGCTTCTTCCAGAACTAAAAGATTCAATTCTAATTCTTATATAATTCTATCAATATATTTCTTTAAATCATATCAGCAATTTTGTATCCATTTTGACACAATCTTTATTCCTTTCCCAAACTGTTAAAATAGAATTTACACCTATCAGATGATTTACAACAAAAAGCAAATAGCAAATATTCTGACGGAACAGTCTGCATTACAAACAATGTCTTTCAACAAAACCACAAAGGAAAATTTCATCGATTGTCATTTCTAAATGTTAGATTCAACTCTGACAGAACGCCGTCGGCGGCTGAACTGTGAACTCCAACAGTTACAATACGGAGCAAAATTCATTTTCTTATTTTCAGCATATTATTTACAATGCCTCATAAATTATTGGACATACCTATAGTCGAGTTCTTGACTTCGTGAGATGTGAATTGACCAATTTTTAAATAATATATTAATTAAATTAAAAAAAAAAAAACACCTGAAGCTAGGGGACAATAAATTACCCCATTGCATTCCATTAACTATGAAGCGTTCATTTAAATTTATCCTCAAATTTAGCATTGAAGAGTCGATTGAGAACACACCACTCGTGTAAAAGCGTAAAATTTAAACAGCTGATCCGTGATCCGTTATACGTATAGTGCGTTCACAATCGAGTCTTCAACGCCAACTTTGAGGATAAATTTAAATGAACGCATATAACATTAACTACTGGGTTATTATAAATGATTGTCCCATCTCAGTTGGCGTTAAAAACTACACAAATTTAGAATGTGCCGCCAGCCTCGCAACGGTAGACAAACTAGTAGACAGATTTCCACTACCGCCAGTATCGCCATCTGTCGGCGATACTAGTCTCACTCATGTTATGAGGCTTGCGGCACATTCAATTACGTCACCAACGCCAACTGCGATGGACAATCATTTATAATGATCCTGTAGTATATTATATCTTATTTTAAATAGGTCATTTGCTACTTCTGTTGCAGTTTCTTTTACTTATTTTAATTGAAATTTAAATCCAACAAAGCAGTTATCTGATGTCGATGTTAATTGTTAGGTAAGATTCAACGTTTACAGAATGCTTAGAGCGACTGAACTAACCACATAAAATACAATATGAAGTAATAATAATTTTCTCAATTTGAATATGTAAACCTTCTAACATTATCAAATAAAATGTATTACCGCTTAAAATGTAAGATTAGAATAATTCTTTTTAATTGTCGAGTTGTTTGAACTTTTTTGGATTTTTTTTTTATTTATCTCGACAATTAAACCCCGTACGGATCAATTCACGACGCGACTGTTGTGATTCATTGTCCAATAGCCTTGCAAATTTATTTGATCATTCAATACCCCGACAGGGTATATTACCGTAGCCGCGTTGAAATTTTTCACGTCGCAGGAACGCGTCCATTAGCTCCGTGACGCACGTCCTGCGTTAACGCTCCAGGAAAATAAAACAGAATTTGCACGTGCCCCTAAAACATTTTTTATTCAAAGGGTTTACTACTACAAAAATATGCACGAGTTATTCGCTGATACGATCTAGGCTCCCAGGATAATATTTCGCGTCACCTTCCCGAGAAGCTTTTTCTTGTACTTAAGTCGTTTTACGGCGAAAAAGTGCATCATCCGCAAAAATTAGGACATAAATCGCCTCACATAATGGCTTATAAAAGGCAAATAGTAAAGCGCGTATTACCCGACATGAACCACCTGCTCTGCCGTGAGATATACGCCCGGAGTAAAATTTTCACACTGGCACAAGCTATCAGGCCGAATGGGGGCATTATTATCCGTAAGGTCGCCATGATAAAGGAAGCAGTTGTTAGAAAGTTGAGTCCGGGCCGAGTTCGGGATGAAACAGGCACCTAATTGCTAATTTCGGCAGCCCCGGGGGCATATGAGCCGTGTCGCTCTATTTTCGACGGAGGACTCGCAAAACTGCTGAAGGTCCTTCCTGTTACCGATACAAAAAGGACGACCGGCAGGGGGCAGGATGATACGCCAGGAGATCAGATTTAATGGCAGTTTGTGCATGAATATATTAAGTCGAGGACTGGAGGGCCGTCGGACCGAACGAGAGGGCTCCTTAAGGTCGTTGGGGGTTAGGGTACAAGGGGTTGCAGGAGATAAGCGCCCAAAGAAATTAGCTATAAATTGCCCCTAGCAGAAAACTAGCAGTTCAAAATAAATTAATTCACAAAACAGGAATCAGGCGGCTGTTACGTACTCTGCTTCTGGCCTCATCTAAAAATGAATAATACCTAATCCTTTGTTTTTTCTCTGATCAAGATCTAACAAAATTATTTTTGAGATTCCTAAAATAACCTGAGTTTGGACCAAGAACATCTACCACTCAGTACTACCACCAGTACCATGCTGAAATTTAGTCCACAAGAAACCTTTCGGTCGTTTGATAGATTTGGGGATAGAACAGGGTGAAACTATCATCTGTGGTAATTTTCGATTTTTTCCTCTGGAAATAAATCCGGCACCAGCCTAACGACGATCCAACCGGAAGTGTCGACAGTGTTGTAATAACACTGCAGCAAATTTTTCTACGGTTAAAACACATTTCGTCCTCCTCTAAGCCGCGATAAATCATGCGGAATGGTCCTCGAAGGGATGGTTATTTTAAAAATTTTCCGCAGCTGAAATACGGCCACCGTCTCTCGCCTCGGCCAAAAATTACCTGCGTAATTCACGTTTAACGAAACAGCCCCGCCAATTACCAACACTTAGACTGGAGACATTTACAAATTGTAATTATTGTCGGCAATCTCGCACCTCCGCAGCGCCCTCCTTCGCGCCCATGTTTTTTATTGTTGTGCAAAACATTTCGCCGGCCTGATTAAACAAAGAACGGGGGCTGACGCGAATGGCTTTTTGCGCGTCCATACATTAGGGCGGAGCAGGTATTATAAGGGTTCTTCGCATTTCTTTAGTGGGTCATTGTTTTCAATGCCCTCTTTAACGAAATTATCCCAGATGTATGCAGGAAGTAACCGTAAAATAGGCAAGTGAAGGCGGAATTTCAAGGCGAGACGCACGCTTTTATCACCCATAAATACGAGCTTACCTACTCGTAACGAACGCACTCCACTCGTCTTTCGCCGCTAATTTATTAACAGTTTTTCAGGAGGAACATTTTCAGGATGCACCGCCGACCCTGAAGATCAGACGCCGACTTTCGCCTAATTTGTAAGCAAAACGTGGCGAGATATTATTCCGGACTTTATTGCACTGTTACAGACTCGTGGCGATAAAATAAAAATTGCTCTTCTGAATTTCTAACTGTTATGAAATGGAAGAAAATAGGGGGATGTGTCGGTTCTAGTTCGGAGCGCTAAATAATCAAGGGTTATTGCGTCACTAATAAAATTTTAATAGTATAAAATAGTGCTTTGTTATTATTTAGCATTATTAACTTCATCGCTGAGACAGTTATTCGTGTGGCACGCTCGACAGTCATAAACTTAATGTTTCTGAAATATTATTGTGTCATTATTTCTGTGGGTCTGGCTGAAACCGGCGTTACGCGATCATTTGGAATTAGTTGTGTGGTGGGAGTAATAACAATTGAGCCTTCTTAGGAGTATTCATCTAAACATAAAGTTTTTTTAAAATACATTGTATAAACTTATATTTTTTACAGGAAAATTTCAACACACTGTCATTTGATGTATCTTTTATTTTATTACAAACCTGCATTGGTATTACGAATGTTAATTATTAAGTGGTAGATTGAAGTCATCTCAATTCTAATGTGTTTTTTCGTGATAGCATTGGGTATACAGGGTGATTCGCGAATAGTATCTGATTTATTTACAAAAATATAATTATTTTGATACATTTGATTGACACTATTGTATCATTTTTCTGAAATCGGATTATTATGATCACACAATTTTATTCAAATTGGAAAACAGCGAAGAATTCTATGAGAAAATAATTTATGTTGCAGGAATAAAGGCGCTAAATCACACACTACTCATGAATCACCTTGTATTGAAAAATAATCTGAAGAATACTCCTCTTCTTATACTGGGTGTGTCAGAATTCCACCAACAAACTTTTAGGGCTGATTCTATGATAAAAAATGAGCATAAAACTCTTAATACGTATAGGGTCAAAACCGCTTAGTTTGCGAAATAATCGACAAAAAACGTAATAGTTACTTATATTAGAGTACGGTAGGGATATTTTTAAGACGCGAAAACAACTAGGTTTCAGGTTCGAGGTGAAGCCGAGAAATAAGGTTTGTAGCATGTAAATCCATATGGTTTATTGATAAAAAAATTCACTGCATACGAGTATACGACAAAGAGCAATCACTCCTTATATGCAATTTACTTAATATTTTCATAAAAGTATCGAGCTTTTAAAGCAACATTAAAAAACTATCACTAGGAATTCAAACGATGAGGCATTTTAATTAAATTTCTCTAGGTAAATGTTGACTAGAAAACCCTAATTGCTTTTTAATTAATTTTCGAATAAAATGCTAAATAAAAAGTAAAGTTAAAAAATAAAATATTGATAATAAAAATTTGTCGGCGTTAACGCCACCGTTCTACTAAGTACACCTTACCGTTGTCACTCCCTCGCCTTGCAGCCTTAATTCCATAAACATTTTAATTACTTTGCAGTTAAAACTTTCCCGGCGCATCCGCCAATTTTGCAACATTTATATTAGGCGAATCTGGGATAAGTGCTATATTAAGAAAGTTGCCAAGCCTATAAATAGTTGCGAGAGTTTAAGCTTTGGCCGGGATCAAATAAAATACGCGACATTTAATTGATATTAAAATTGTACAAACATCCGAGAATTATGGGGGCCTCGGCCATGCGGAAAAAGTTAAACGGTCCTTGTTGGAAAACTTTTGAAAGAACGGGTCGTCGGGGAAAATTTCTTAAGGTCAATGTCGACTTTTATTAAAGTAAATACTTACCCTCCGTATTTGTTAAACATTGAAAACGTTTCAACTCTTAACGGGGTCGGTCTGAAATTTCCGACATGTAAAATTCTCCGTGGAAAAGGAAGTGGATTATTGGAAGCGGTGTTTCCCAGTAATTAGAATTTAAGCACAATTAAGAAAAATATATAGCAGAATTTTTGCCAGTGGCATCGCACAACATCGTGTTAAGACATCTACGTATAAACTTTTAAATAATTAGAGGGTCTTCATTAGTAAGGAAAGAACCAAGAAATTGTGGTGAAATGACCATTTTGTGCATTGTTAATGGTGCATTCAGCAAATGGCAACGACCCTTTGTATGGAACTGCAATCAATGCCTTGATGCTTTCGACAAAATGAAAAAATCGATGAATCAGTGTTGAAATTAAATTAAAAATAAAAGTGTGAGCTTCGAAAGCTACATTGAAATGAAAAACGATGAGCCAATTTATAAGAAAATTAAACTTGTATAGGTGAGTGCTAACCAGGGGACGCTGACTTGCTCTTTAATTAATTTTCGAATAAGCTGTTTACATCAGATAAAAGGTAATAAATATGAAAATGTAATTTACGAGAAGGTTCGACCTTTTCGTTGCTGACAAATAGATTAAAATAAAACTGTGTAAAACACATTAAACAACATCGCTATAAATTTTATTATGGTGACACGGGAAAATTATGAGGCTGAAAGTTTTATTTAACATTTTTAGAATATGGAGATTAAGGGAATTTTCTGCTAAATTCGTCGTCTGGAGGAAAGCTAAAAACAAGTAACATTACAAACTAGTTCAGTGTGAATATGGAAAAAAAACAAGACAGAAACTTTGCAGCACATCATCCCAGGGTTTTTCATATTTGCAAAATAATAAAATATGTACTAAGGTAAATTCCTAAACCTAAATGTTAATGTCAAACCATTTTTCTCATAAATTTGTTTTTATCAATTCTTGCCACAATTTTGAATAGGACGCTTTTTAACCTAATTTTGTCTACAAGGTAAAACATGAGAACACTGTCACAGTGACGCTAATTCTGAAGATAATTTAAAAAACGTCACAGGAAGCAAAATAGTTCCATTAATTGATGGTGGTTGACATTCTTCATTTAAATCGCAATATACTGGGTGCCCCAAAATTCGCGGAACAGCTTAGCAGTACGTTGTTAAGTAGTCATTAAAATATCAAGTAAAAATGATAAAAAACCAATCCTCTTTTTTGCTACTTACTTGCTACTCTTCCTACTCAATAATAATAATCAATCAATTAATCACACTTAGGCCCAGTTTATTCACCTTCAAGTAACTTTATTTGAACGGTAATTACCATGGATCTACAATAGCAGATACTAAATTATAGCAACTACTGGCCAGATAAATTTACTTGAAGGTGAATAAACCTGGCCTTATTTTGTTCTTGGTTTAAATTGGGGGAGGGGTTGCCTTTTCAATCTTGAAGGCTCTTATAATTCATTTTACAATTTTTAAATTAACATTGGAATTGGAAGTTATGGAAAACCAGGGGTCTCTTCTTTTATGTGGTTCTTTGGTCCATTTTTCGCGGTTCTTATCCTGGATACTGATGGACGGATTCTTGAGCTCCCAGAGCTCTAGAAAGAGGTTAATGTGAACTATAGGCAGAAAGAGGAGAATTGGAAGAATGTATTTTTTTTTTTAATATGGACCGGACTGGTTGTAATGGGGGTGGTACGGGTGTCTTGGTAAAATCCATCAAAGAGTAGAAAAATCTTGCGGATGACTCTTCTCATTCAAGCGAATATTTCCTTTAGAAGATTCGACTGGAGGGTTATGTAGTTGAGGCTCGATATTCCTCGACAGGGGGACGAAGAAGTTGTAAGCCTGAAGCAGTGTTTTGATGGTGTATCCCTTGATGCCTCCCTGAATGTCAAATAGAAGGGTTGCAAGCCTTCTTCCATATCTGTGGACTTCGAGACTCAGAGTGCAGTTCTGATAATAAAATATCACTCCGATGTATCGAATTAAAAGACTTTTTGGAGTGAGTTGGCCTTCGAGACTAAGTACTTAAAAGAGGACTTCACAGCGGGGCTTGACATCAAGAGACGTTGTTATCTCAATGCAATTCGATTCGATTTGAGAGGATTGAGATTGATGCTCATCCAAAAGGTAACAGTCTTGAGTTTCCCTAGGGGGATTTTCTTAGTTCTTGTGGCTTGTCAGCAAACAGCTTCGTTCTGGTTCGGTAGATACATGCAACAGGGAAGTTTCTGTTGGAAATAGGGTACAATGAAAGATTGCTGCATGAAACTAACAAGGTGATGAATGGATATTTTGAATTTTGATACTGCAAGTGTTGTTGGTGAAGAACAAGTCGGTCATACGGGTAAATTTGGAGTTTAGTTGGAATTTTAGGAGTTTTGGACATCTGGGAAGCCAGGTCTGTCCGAACTGCTGCTGTTGGTTTCTAGGACGCATCTGAGTCTTTTCGATAGGATTTTTTCAAGGATTTTACCTACAATGCTCAGAGGAAATATGAGACGCTAAGATTAGGGGTTTGTAGAATTTTTATGGTGGAATTCCACTTAGTTTGGTGTGGCTCTTCTTTGAAAGATCATTCTCCATCGGCAATGCTTGGTGCCGAATTTTAGGTTTGAGACGGAAGTTCTTGATGTAGTCGAATGCTCGGACGTAAAACTCGGACTAAACATTTCGCTCTGTCTTGAGAGTCAGTGAGGAAAGGTTACTTTATTCAAGGTGGTGATGGTTCCCACAAACTTTAAACAGATTGGTGGTCTGACCTTATCAACATTCTAGTATCGTCATCCACTAAATTCTGTCTTCTTAACATTCAGGTTAAAATTATGTTGCCGTATTTTGTAGAATACAGGGTGATTCTGAAATAAGTTTGGAAAAAAAAGTGGAGTATCCTTGACACAAAATAATTCTGCGTAAATGACTTTTGGGGGTGAAATCAAAAGGATGAAAATTACCCCATATCCTTGTATTTGAGACGCCTATAAATAGGGAAAATTTGTCCGCATTTGTTCACTTCATTAGCAACCATTGTTACATCAACACCCCAATAAAGTCGTAGGTGTAAGTACACTGCTTTGTAAATGTTTGTATGGAAATGATCGAAAGAAATAATGTCACGTTTGTGACTGACGAGCACCAGGATAATTAATTAACCACCTTTAACTTTAAGCAGCGTACTAGCAATTTTCACCAAAATTTCAAACATTTGTGTCTCGAAAACGAAAAGACATTTATAAAAAAAAATTGTCTATGACGTCTTCTCATCATCACCAATTACCGTTTTTTTTTAAACTTATTTCGGAATCACCCTGTATATATTTGTTAAAGAATGCAACTATTATTAAATTTAAATTATTATTTTTAATAGAGCATCCCTATCCATTAAAAGTTGTGAAATAGCACTAACCAAAGTTGAGGTGCTAAATTAGTAAAGTTTAATCAGTAGTAAAGAATTAGTTCAAAGTTTACGTCCTCTTTGCAACCGCATTATTATACACTGAGGTAGCAAGTTTGAGTGTAAACGTTTGGTATTTAGAGTCAGTCACAAGAAATAATTACAGTGTCTCTCATTAGACCATACAAATTGGTGTGAGCCACCATACATGCGGTACTAAGAAAGCTTCAACTCAAGAACTTAAAACTAATGTTCTAAAACTGTACTTTTTCTTGGCTAATTGACTACTTCAATTATTTAAAACTTCTTAAATCTTCCTCTTTTGGGCTAATCCTATTATATTCTCACTCGACATTAATATATTTGCAAGAATATTCGAAATCGATTGGAAGAAGATCGAACTTGTAAGATGGTTCATTCCTAAGAACCACGTATAGTGGTTGTGTGCAACCGTACGCGAAATGAGCACTTCGCGTGCCTTGAGCAGGCCGCGAAATTGAATTTCGCAGCCGTTGCCTTGACGACGGCCGTAAAAGTAAAAGTCATTTCAATATTAATTTATTTATTATCACAATTACAACATATCTATCTCCATATTTGCCGTGTGATCTTACAAAATCTGGATTGGGTACAGTTAAAGTTTGATTTATGCCAGTTTTTGTGTCAGGAACGGCCGCTATTAGTACAGAATTTTCATCTGGTTTGAAGTTCCCGCCAATTTCAAATGGAGTGGTCGCTTCATGAATGACGAGTCGGTAAAAAAGATCCCAATTATCGATCTAGAAGAATTAGGTTAATTTTTAACCGGTCAACTAGTAACATATCCTGAATCCTGAATGGCATCAACAGACATTTTGGTTTATTTGTCTCTTCGCACGGCATCTGATATTTCCACGATTAAAATAACCTAAAAGGGAGCAGGTATTAACTTATCTTAACAGAATTTAACATTTACCTGCCACAATAAATAAATTCCAGTAAATAGGGAAGCCAATGCAACATTATCCGACACGGTTTTCACATTCTTCTTGTTACATCAGTCTCAAAGTCACTGTAACATTTTTTATATTGCTGTTTCGATTTTTCAGGTTTCAAATGCGACACTGCACAATTTATAATATTTCTCTCTGGATTAGTACACGGAACAAGAGCTGCATATTTGCGGTATAATCTTACAAATTCTGGATTGGTGACAGTAAAAGTTCGTTTTGTGCCAGTTTTTGTGTCAGGAACGGCCACTATTAATACAGAATGTTCATCCTTGATAGACATTTTGGTTAGTTCGTCTCTTCGCATGGCTCCTGATATTCCCATGATTAAAATGACCTAAAAAAGGGCAGATTATACAGCAAATCGATCTGGTCTCGTGTCAATACCTTAGACTTTTTCGCCTGATAACCAACTGACTTTTTTTCAAAAAAGGTACCAATTTCAGAAACTTCGTAACACCAGTGCCATCCCGTATGTTCAGCGTGAACTTCAACATTGAATATGTGCTCCATAAAGTTGAACTTTTCACAGTTTTTGATTTTTCCATTAAATAAGCCAAAACAACATTCTCCGACACCGTTTTCACATTATTTTTATTACACCGCTCTTTAAAGTCATTGTAACACTTATCGTACTGCCGTTTGGACTTTTCTGGTATTAAATTGGACACTGCACAATCTGCAATATTTTTTAACTCCGGGGAAGTAGACGGAACAAAAACGTTGTGATTTTCTTGCGACATTTTTCCAATTTTTCTCAAAATGAATTGTTTTATTTATGTCGTTTCCATAGCGACATGGAGACATGTAGGCCGACTTTATTTTTATAGACAGTGAAGGAAATTTTACTTGTTCATTTTATAATTACAAATTTTCGGGTTGCACACAAAATGTTGTGTACACCTTGGCTACGAAATCCTTTGACGACCTCGAGTACGTCAAAGTAGGATTTCGCAGCCTTGCTATACAAATAACTATTTTGTCTAATGCCGCAGTTTTGTGTTTGCTGTAAAATTCAAATCCCGAATTCTACCGAAAGTCCTTAATCATAAACTCATTTTCTGAGAATCGATTTGTGGTGACTTTTTCTGGGAGAATATATTCGTCGGGGCAACGATGACAATGTTATTCAAAGTCTCCGGATACATAAATTAATTTAAGTGTGATTTTAATGAGTCGCCAGCTTGTGTGGAGTATGTGGTATAATTTTACACATTTGTAAGCAAATCCAGTTTGAAGCTCGGATGTGGCCAGGAAATTCCGACTGCAAGCAAATGGGATGTATAATAATCACAAGTGCAGAACTTGAGCAACAAGTCAAGCGAAACATTAGCCAGTCTATAGGCCAGGGATTAAAATATTACATTCATGTCTTCGCCGACTCGTTACTGCCTCATCTGCGAGCTCGCAGCCGGATTAAAGTCGACATCGATGGGAACTCCCTTTAAAAATAAGTCCATTTAAATATTTAAAATAATACAAGCGCAGTCATTAAACTCGAGTTCGTCTGTCTTGTTTAACAAGAATTTTAAACTGCTTACATCGATTTTCTAAGAGGATGAGGTAAGACCTCCAGGCGGAAACCGGTCTGAACGCACTATATATTTCATAAGGCATTATTATCCAGCTTTATTTCTCCTCCGTACAATTACGGGAAGGAAAATTATTTCGTTTGCGCAATATGTAATCAAAGTATATACATGGAGGAAATCTTGTTCGAGGTTGTTACCTTCTGCTACTAACGCAATTTATACAACCGCCTCCAGAACTTACACATTACCTCGCGATCCCTAAATACATTCAACGTCGATTTCTAAAGTCAATTATGACGTATTCAGATAGGTTACAAGTTTAGCTGGTTAAGGCAATGTGGGGGCCCAGATTGACGAAAACACAGGAGCCGGCAGCTGTTCCTTTGAATGCTAAATGTCGTTTTCTTGAAGCAAACCGGAACATACAACTGCCACTGTTAACGGGTAGATAGATGGATGCTAGTCAGAATCTAGGTATAAGATCAACTTTGATATTTTTTTGATTCAGCACTTGAGGATGTAAAACAAGAAATTATGTACAGTGATAAAATGAAAAATATTTGAAGATTTTATTTTAACCAGATAAAAAATTTTATTCATTTGGTCCCTCACGCACTTTACCTCTTTTCTCAATAATTTTTCAATTTATTTTTTGATACATTATAGATATAAGTATAGACAAATACGAGTATATCTTAAGTTTTCCATGTTATGTGTACATTTGTAACAGTTTAGCAACATACTTTTTCTCAGATGAATGTACCAAAGCAGAACTAAGCTCTTAAGAAAACATGATTCAAAAGCACAATTTTAATTCAATTTCATTTCCAACTTATGTCACACAATTAATCCATTCGTCTTCATGTAAAGAACTTAATTATTTTTTTCTGACACAGTGTTAGAATAAAATATTTAAAGGTAAAATAACAAGACCTAATTTTTTTATCGGATAAATTTTTCAATTTTACGAAAACTTTTTGCTTTGATAATTTTACGAGCTGAATTTGGGCATTTTTATTCTGGTTAGGCCCGAGAGATTTAGCTCGCTCACTTCACGTACTTAATATAAAAGATTTTGTGTATGAAAAGGTCTTTTACACCGAGATGCAGGTCGAGGCAGTAAAGCCTTTGAATGCACAAAAAACATCTTCACGCACGAAACATAAACAATATTGTTTCTATAATTGCTTTCAAAACTAAATTTTAAAATTCAAATAATTCGGTCAGAAGACCAATTATTATCAAATAAGAGCACGAGACGAAGTCGAGGTCTCTGACCTCATTTATGGATGTTTTCGTTCATTAGCAAAAAAATTTTGCACTTGGGATATAATATGTGATACAATAATTTAATGGAAGCGTCCAAAACAAAAGAAAGTGTTTGAAATTCCTTTGTTTAAATACGTGTAACATTTAAAAATATTTTAACTGTTGGTGTTATTATGGTTTGTAATATTTTTTTTAATACATGTAGAATGAGAATTTTTTACATTTTAATTTTATTTTATATATTAAATGAAACATTTACATAAGTTCATAAATCCTCACTAAATTCCAAACAAATTACATTGAAATTAATCCATCTATTTATTAGATGTTGTTTGATAAAGCAATTAATACAAGAGTGCGATTCCTCTTAAAAAATATTTTGAAGGAGAGCTTCCTGACAATTGATTTATTCAAACATTTTGCCCCATGCTTTACAATTAGTCTTAATATTTGGACAACTATATAAAATATTTAGTTTTTCAATGTAAAATGCTAAACAAACTGATTTTGTTGTTTAAGTTCACAATAATATAATTGCAATTTTAGTCGTTTCGTGTTTTTTAAAATCTCAAATTAGAAATAAGGATAAAACTGTAAACAAACACGAAACAAACTGCCAAAGGCAAAAACCACGTAACAAGAAATCCATACCAGATACAAAACTCAAATACAGTTTCTGCATTTTTAAAAATGAATTGAGATGTTTACGATATCGAACAAATGAGAAATATTTTGTTTCAAAAATATACATAATTGATAATTTATACTGGATTAATATTTCTATGGAAAATATTTTCTACACATACAAATTTCCTAATTAAAATTTTAACACATCACTCCCGCTGAGACAGTTATCTATATACTGGGTGTCCCAAAATTCGCGGAACAACTCAATGAGGCAATGTCAATTCATGTTAGAAAATAACGAGAAAAATAATTAAAAAATTCTATACCTCTTAGATTTGAAGATATGGGGGCGCAAAAGGTGCAGCTTTGATCTCATTTATTGTAAATAATAAAAAAGATTTTGACTATTTGTCTTTTACTAGCCAGTGGCCTAATAATTTTGAACGATTGTGATCAGGTTTGCAATTATTCTCTTCATTATTTCCAGCATTTCCAAGTAGTAATTTTATGTTCGTTTTACCTCAAATAGCGTACGGCAACACGGCTTTGATTTTTCCCTCTCATTTCCATGGATACTACAAAAATGAAATATTTGCAGACTATTGGGATGCATAGAATGTTTTTAAATGTTGCCACATTTAGTGTAACGAATAGGTCCACATCTTCTACAAAAAAAGATTGATTTTTTTAAACATTTTTACCTGATCTCTTAATGACTACGTAGCACCGTTCTACTACGTTGTTCCGCGAATTTTGCACCCAGTACATAAAAATGAATCGCCGTTCGTTAGTCTCGCTAAAACTCAAAAACGACTTGACCGATTTGAATATTTATTTTTTTATTTTGTTCGCTTTACTTCAGGGGTGGTTCAAAAAAAAAAAAAAATCGGAAAAGTTGCCCGGAAAATTGGAAAATTCGGGAAAAACTGAAAGTGCTTTTTTCTGTGGGAACGGCTGGAACGATTTGGCTAATTTTTTTTTTTAATGTCCGTAATAATCCGTATGAGGTTTTTATGTAAAGAAAAATTGGAAAAGTTACCCGGAAAATTGGAAAATTCGGGAAAAACTGAAAGTGCTTTTTTGTGGTGGATATGCATAATTCTTTTTTTGTTTTGTTTTGTTCGTTTGTTCGTTATAGTCGTGAAAAAGTTTTCAGGAAAAAAAAATCGGGAAAATTACAAAGGAAATTCGAAAAATTCGGGCAAACTGCAAAAATTATAATTTTTGTATGCATTCTCGATCATTACTGACGATAGGAACGACATATTTGATTAATTCTTTTTTTTGTTCGATATGCCCCGGGATGGAAATTACTCAATTGAATGTTTTCAATAGAAAAAAAAATCTGGAAAATTTGGAGAAAAATCTGGAAAAACTAAATTAAAAAAACTGAAAATGCTTTTTTGTATGAACTCAAGACCATAAATCAGGTACCTAATTCTTTTTTGGTTTTGAGGATAAGTTTTTGAAAAAAAAAATCGGGAAAATTACAAAGGAAAGTCGGAAAATTCGGGCAAACTGCAAAAATTATAATTTTTATTCTATTTTGGTCAATAATCGTCTTTATACGCCCCCAAATGAGGGCATAAATTGGCCTTTATGGCCGGGATTTTTCAAAAATCTGCCAAGCAACGGTTGGTCTAATTATTCAAACAATGGTATCAAACATTATTTGATTAAAGAAAATCATACATTATATACACAGTAACCCTAACAACATCAAAATAGCTAACTAAATTTGCATGGACACAACTTTTAGTTGATTTCCTTCAAGGAATACTAAATATTTGTTTGAATCTTTTAGAAATTATAAAATAGAATAAAAAGTTGTATGTACCACGGGCATAATTGTCGATTATGGCCCTCGAGAATTTAAAAGCCCTCGTTCCTCGGGCTTTAAACATTCCCTCGTGCCATAATCTTCTGATTATGCCCTTAATACATAAATAACTATTGTATGCATTCTCGATCATAACTGACAATAGAAGCTACATATTTGCTTGACCCTTTTTTTTTCAATTGAAAAAAAAATCTGAAAGATTTGAGGAAAAATCTGGAAAAACGCAATCCAGTAAATTAAAATAAAATTTGCTTTTACTTTTGTGTTGTTTCGCGATCTGTCCAACAAATGTACAGTGGGGAGCACGGAATTTCGCACGCCAATTTGTACGTCATTAAAAAAAACTATCTAGTCTAAGCTTTATTGTCATTATAATCAATAATGAGGTGGGATACGCATGATATATGTGATCATGACTGATGTTTCACCTAAACTGTCACGAAACTGCCGCCAGTATCTCATTTTAATAAAATTAAGTCAGTGAAATGTCGAATGTGTGCGAAATTCCGTGCTCGCCACTGTACTGTCGCGAGCAAAAAAATTTGATCGTCAAAATCATGCTTTGACGCAATGGAAAATGCTCTATTGTAAAACGGTCTTAAATATCATAACCTATCATCATGTTGTATGACATTAATTGACAATGATTAATTAATTTTTTGACACTTTGTTGACGTGGGCATAATCAGGCAGGGAAATTTTTTAATTTGTGACTAACCAAATTTTAAAATGAGATTGACGACCAGAATTTTTTGCTCGCGACAGTAGTAGTTGTTTTATTTCTATTCCAATTTATTTGCCTATATCGGATTGTTTACTTGAACATCCATCTTGCAATCGAAATCGAAATGTAAATATTGGGTGATTGAGAATAATTGTGGATAAATCTGGCAACTATGTACGAAAATTTATGTGGCAACTGTGTGGGTAGGATAGAGTTGACATCTTTTTGACAGTTCATAGACGCACACATTTTGAAAGTTGTCAAATCAATGTGTAATGGAATTAAAAAAATTAAATGCACGCTTATGAAATGTCATACAAATGTCAACTCTATCCCATTCACACAGTTGCCACATACATTTTCGTACATAGTTGCAATACTTATTCACAATCATTTTGAATCACCCAATAAAACCGCTTGAGATTCATTGTGATTTCAAATTTAATGGAAGAAAATAAATCATTTGTTTGGACATGAAATTCTGACTTAATTAAATTGTGACTTAAATTCTGGAACAAAACCGCATGGTTCCAAGTCGATCACATTCCAGGCACCTCACACATTTCCAGCATTTCAGCAGTGTAGAATACTGCCGATAGAATTCATCTCCCATGTAAAATTTTTACTTTGTTTACACATTTCCAATAGCTTTTCACAAATTCACAAAACGATCACAAACAAATTTAGGTACGGAAATTTGGACAAGACAACGTCTGTCGAGTCAGCTCTTCGCGATGTTATAATATTGGGTTACCCTCCGGATCGACCACTCTTCTTCTAATTTGGAAAGAATGATACCACGTAAACGTCAAATTCGCCTGTCAACTATGTCAAAGCTGACAACCGGAAATCAGAAATGCGTTTAGATCACAGTGGTACTATCGCGGCCAAAATACTTTGGTCGTCAATTTGACATAAATGATATTCAATTGTAAAGCAAGCTTCAGGATGTTTAACCTTATTTTTTACTATTGTCAAAATTATTTTAATCCATCAGTGTCATACGGATGGGGTAAATCCCAGCTGCGGAAGCAGGGTTCAAAAGCAAAAGATCAACATGGTCGCGGTTTAGACAACCTTCAGAAGCAAGTAAGACGATTCTATATTTAACAAAAACTGAAGATGCCATATTTTTGACAAGAAGAATTTGAAATTGTCATGTATATTGACATTAATACTTTATTTACATTTGAAGTGTCAAAAAGTGACGACCAAAGTATTTTGGCCGCGATAGTACCAATTGTATTTATATTTCATGTACATAAAAGACATCGAATTCATAGGAATTGTAAACAAGTTTCATCTAATAACCGAACGAAATTCAAACCGTATAAGATATAGCCAGTACTATTGATCTCAATGAATTGAAGTTGGAAGGTTGATTAGGATTGATTATGGCTAATCAAAATGTTACAAAAAAAAAAATTCAAATCTGTGAAGCCGTTTTTGAGTTTTAACGAGACTAACGAACAGCGATTGTAGGTGATACGAAGTTCACCGGGTCAGCTAGTTTTTAAATATTTATTCTTTAAAAAGTTATTTGTGCGCTGCATTTTTTATTATGAAAATGGTAAAAAAATGTAAAATATTCATCTCGATTGTATTGAAAGTTTGATGAAGGTTGACTTGTTAAAAAAAAATATGAATGTCTGTAAAAACGTTCCAGTCGATTTCTGAATAATAGTATGTAGTTTATTTAACTAGTTCGTGTGTAAATTGGGCTTTTTTTGGCATGAGTGGGCCAGTTTAAAACACGAGTGAAACGAGCGTTTTAAAGGCCCACAATCGCTCTATCGGACACCAGTCCGGTGAATCAGAAAGCTAAATCATTGTTTCAATATTGTGCTCTTCAAGAATCTGATTGTCAATTGCTTCTCTGTGGAGGCAAGGATCACCTTCCATAAAAATTAATCATCACTAAAATCTTGGGCAATAAAATTATCTTGTGCAAAAAACACATTTGGATGTATCTGTCGCTATTCACTGGTTTTCCAAGGAAAGAAAGTTCGGTGCCACCATTTAAAGTGATTCCATTTCAGACAGTTTCTTCTTCACCTCCAAAACCTACATGTAGACCCATATTGGGTCCACGATGAAGCTCTCCTGACCTTCTCCATACTAAAAAGTGTCCACCAAAATCGTGTAGATTAAATTTTCATCCATCCGTAAACATGGTTTCCGTTCTTTTCAATTTAGGTGTTCTTGTATTCAACCTCTACGAGCAGCATGCTAGTTTCCGTTTAACACCTCCTTCTTCTTCTTCTTCTTCTTGTTCTAGTTCAGTTTTCTAGCTGTTAAATTGTATTCATGAAGCCTTCGTAATATAACAATAGGTGACGAAATAACAATCCCCGGAGCAGCTCGTGAGGCATTATCAATTTGAATCGCATTGTATGTCGAATTGTCTATCAATCTCACATATTGATCCTGTGCTGGTCTTGTACACTTTGGATAGTCCTCCGCGTCGAAAGTTGACACTAACAGTATTCTGCAATATCTGGAGTGCTCTGCTATGACACTGGATGAAACATGAAAAAATCTTGCAACTTCTTTTTGAAATGTACCTACCATTTTGGAACATGCATCCAGCAGTATTTAAACTGATTTCACAAATGATTCTAAACCATTTTTTGAAATGTAATAGGACCAGAAGCACCGTTTTAAGATCATCATGTTGAGTGTACAGCAATTTAAAAACTAAACAATCAACGGGAAAATAGTATATTACACTATAAGCGATGAAAGTGCCTGATTTTTCAGCGAGCAATACATGATTATACTCTCGAGCGCCAGCGAGTAAGGATAGTATTGCGAGTTGAAAAATCGCACTTTGATCACGAATTGTGTATACAGGGTGTTTGAAAATTGCTAGTACAAAAAAAAACTGTGGCATCTGGAAGCCCTAAGAAATCCAAGAAACCAATTTTTAATTTTTTAAAACAAAAGGGGTAAAGTAACCCTATTCCTGCATATTCTACGCCTCAGGCGGGGCAATATTTTTTAAACCTTGGTAACCAAGCGTGATGATCGTAGTGATAATGAAGGACTATACAACAATATGAAAAATTTATATTTTTTTGCAAGATCTTGGCAACCACAGATTGACAGTTTAAGAACATTAAATTTTTTATTTCGTTATTGCTTAACAACGTGAAGTGTCTTTTTAAAATACCTTAACTCAGTGGTGCACTAACAATTTTAACCCAATTTTTAGTAATTTTTATCTCGAAAACTAGAGGATTTTTATTAGAATTTTCTTTTGCCGATGACTTCAACTCACCATCACCAATTACCAGGTTTTTTTTGTACTAGCAATTTTCAAACAGCCTGTATACTATTTTTTCCAACATCGCTTATGAAAATCAGTCTCAATTTTAAATTTCTTTATAATTATTTTACTCCCCTATTTTTTGAATCTTCAGGATCTGGAGTTTCAATTAATGCGAATAACAGTGTTTTAAATGTTTATATTAATAAGTAGGTAGTAGATTGTTAATGTAGTATATTGTTAAATACATTTAACTCATTAGTAATGCAAACGCCTATTTTCCTCACTAAATTGAGTGATGAAAGTATCATTTTTATAAGCGATGTTGGAAAAAAATATTTTCTTTTGTAAATTAATTAAGTATTTTAATTTTTTATTATCGTTGTGAGAACTTATATTATGATATATTTTCTTTCATCATGCGAACTCGATGAAGTATAGAATTTCATCCTTTATGTAAGGTCCAGATATCTCTGCATTTTTGGCCGTTATAGAAAACAATTTATTTTCAGTGAAAAGTTCATTAGATTTCAATTTAGTATTTCCGATGTCAACAGATGCACACACAAACATCGTGAAACGATACTACGACAACAATCCACAGTTCCCGTTCAGCATAGCAAATCCGAACAAAATGATTAGGTTGATTTGAATTTAGATAAAAGAGAATCATTTTATGAAAACATTGCGTGTTAATTTTCAGATGATTCAAAAACGTTCCATTTTGTAAAAACTCCACGAGGTTTCATTTCCGCTCTCTTTACTCAATTTTAACTGTAAAAATATCCAACCAGGCGGGTATCTTCTTAGACACCTTCAGTCGATGTATTACTGGTTGTCTGTGCACCGCTTTTGTGGTCCTACTTTCATTTTTGCGGTTCCTTTGTGGGGATTAATTTTATTAACATTAATGGAGAAAACGCCCCAAGTAACAGATGCAAATAAACAAGAATTTTAAATCTCGTTCTTTCCGACGTCACAAAACAAACATTCAAGTTATTTTAATTAAAGGGTAAACTGTTCGGATCAAATCTGGAGCAAAAGAGAAATAGAGAAATACCTCGAGGGTGGGATTCGCAAAATCAGATACGACTTTATTTATTTGATCTGCGATTCGAAACGAGCAACCCCTAACCGTCCTATTATAGTTTATAATTAATAAGTCTCCCCTCAAATTTATCACAAAATAGCCACGGGTGATCGGAATGTTTCCTTTGGAGCCCTTGGCGAGAGCGATGAATCTAGATGCACTATTAATGACTGCATCATAAACATTATCATAAAGAAAAATTACGTGTTGGAGTTTAAAAAGAATCAAATTAAAATAAAAATCTTGTGTAATTATCAAATACCGATATGAGCGGTGATTAAATATAATAATATGTATATATTTCCAAATAAAAAAGAGAATGAAGAGTCAGCATGGATTTGAAAGTATGGGAAAGTTTTTAAAAAGTGGAACAAGTGAGCAGATCCCCGGAGTGGTGCGGGTTGACCTTTCCGGAGGAAGAGGGTTCCGGAAAAAATCGGTGCTGGTAATTTGAAATATGGGATGGAAATACGCGGCACGGAGAATATTTGTCCAGCGTTCCGAAATAATCTCATTTTTCTTGTGTTTCCGGGTAAGAGCAACGATTTTACGTTTATGTTATTGGGTTTTCGTGACGACAAAATCGAATTATGCCCATTGAAACTCGAGTATTTCGTTTATTCAATATCGGGACCCACTACTTATACATAATATTGTAAACATTGGACGTAGCCGGGGAAAGCAGGTTATGGAAGGAAACGAGATATTTTTCAGATAAATACCCAAATTTTGCCCGTGTTTCCTTCGAAGATCTTCCAACAAACTGAACGGGTGAACAATTCCCAGCTCCACAACACTAAAAATTACATTATTTTTCATTTTATTTACTCAATAATTCAATAAGCAAATACAAGTTTTCAAAATTGATTAATTTTAAATTTCACCAAATCAATTATTTAAATCGATTTACCAGTAAATGTTTACAATTAGATTGATATCGCTCATTTTGTTCGACAACTGCTTTTTATTAGCAGCTGTCCTCAGAAACATCTAACAAGATGGATTGTTTTTTGTGTGAATAGCGTTTAAATTGAACGGAAACATCCCAATAATAGTAGAGATATACCCGTGGTTGAGGATAAACATGCATAATTCCTCTGTGGTACGTATTAAAAAACATATACAAGGTGTCCCAGCCAAGACTTTCGAGCCTAATATCTCGGTTATTTGTCAACGGATTTTTATGAAATTTAAAATGCAGATATTATAGACGGTGAAGAGTAAAATCCCATTAATGCAATAACCCAAGTCTTAAAAAGGTCATTTTTACATGCGTTTTTAAAATTTTGAAAAACTTACGATTTATATCAAAAAATTGATCGTCAATGAAAAATGCTGTAAGAAGAAACTCGTCCTTGAAAGACGTCTGGTTTACAAGAAAAAAGAAAAAAACTGTGTTAAACGTGGCTGCAGATGCAAAAACGTAGATGCGTATGAAACAAATGCGCACTATCGCCAAATTTTGGTCACCCCTCTTCGCACAAACGCAGGTGACATATTTGACGTTTATTTTTCTAACCTTACAAACACTTACAAAGTTAAAGACAAAATTTGGACGTAATTTATTATACTGGATGCTTTAATTCTTCTACAAAGGACTAAAACAGGATCGGGATATTTTAGCAGGGTAATTTGGTTCACGTACGCTTCCTGTGTCTTCAAATAAATTGACGTCTCTCTGAACCTTAAATTTTGTAAAGCCCACATTTAGATAGTGTTCCACGAAAAAACGAACTGTGTCATTGAAGTTCTTACGACACTCTCCGTAGGCAAAAATGATTTCCCTTTTCAACAATATTGAAATTTCTGCCATTGTAGTCTATTTTTAGAGTATTTTCAATAAATTTACACAATTTGACTTTACTAATAAAGCGCGTCTACTTTTGACAGATTTTAAGGGGTGTACAAAATGTTGATGGGCAACTTTTCATCAATTGTTTCAAAAAGTAACTGCTCAAATACCTTCAAAATTAGATAAAATTTTAACAACAAAATCTAATCTTTTCGTGAATCAAACAAGCGATTTAGTTAATTTTTTGTGTAGACACCTATTTTTTAATGTTTAACAATCTAATAATAGTTGCGCTTAATTTTCAATAAAGGAAACGTGTGTTAAAATTACATTTTTTAACTTGAAGTAATTTTATTATTACTAATGTAACCTTCACCGTCTAAAATATCTGCATTTTAAATTTCATAAAACTCCGTTGACAAATAACCGAGATATTAGGCTCGAAAATCTTAGCTGGGAGGACACCTGATAATACGTTTAATACAAAAGTAATAATCAGATTAATCCATTTCTTCAAATAATTGATCCGCTTTATATTTATATTGTGGTTTCTGTGCTTTTTCTGCACAAAAGTATTCTAAAAATAAGTTCGAGACAATTGATTTTGTACAAAAAGAAAGCTAGTAATAATTTAGTATGTACTTAATAAAAAAAATCTGTATTGCTTTTGTAGCTGGTGTTTTGAACTTTTTTATTGTAAGTATAATTTGTTTTATTTTTACTTTCATCATAATAATGAATTCAATGTCACGTTATTAAATTAAAATATTTTTTTTTGAGTAAATAAATACAGGGTATTTCACGAGTGATAATGAGCCCGACGGAATTGAAAATGCAACCCACACTACATTTACGAAAAAAGCTGGCTACTGAAATTTAAATATCCGACTTTTTTTAAATGTATTGGGGGTTGCATTTTTAATTCTGCCGATCTCATTATCACTCGTGAAATACCGATTAGTTATATATTAGTTATGTAGTATGACAACGTAGAAGACTAAAAGCAATTTAAAAAAATTGTACCTCAAAAATGAAATGTCTTTTTATTTTTTGACAGAATTTT
The DNA here is from genome assembly GCF_963966145.1 of Tenebrio molitor. NCBI lineage: Eukaryota > Metazoa > Arthropoda > Insecta > Coleoptera > Tenebrionidae > Tenebrio > Tenebrio molitor. The sequence continues at coordinate 29,673,377 of NC_091047.1, forward strand.
TTAAATATTTTTTCCGAGTTCTGCATGCAGCCAGTAGCTCGTGGTTAAAATTATTCCGTGTATTTCAGTTACACCCTGTATATTTCAATTGGAAAACTGATGTAAACTATGATGCAAAAATTGAAAATGACATTGTACGACCGACAAATTTACTTTAATGATCCTACTTATTTCTTTTTGTTGTTTGTCGCTGAGTAAATGCGGAGAAACATTTTCAACTGAAATAAAATAGCGCCAGTTACTCGTCCGCTCCAATATCAGTTGCCCCAAACAGGACGAAACTCTTGATAGTTTATTTTGTAAATTGTCGTGTAGTTTGATGAGTGATTTCGTTTCAGTTGCGACGACCAACATCGAGGTGGTTGCCGGAGAGCCGGTTTACCTTCCCTGTGATATATCGACTAGCGACCCCAACGATCAAGTCTTGCTGGTGCTGTGGTACCGAGAAGATTTAGGGACACCCATATACAGGTAGACATCCCAGTTTATTAATATTACATGAGATGACATGTACGCTACAACGCTTAATACCTGTAATTCGATGCAAGTACCCGTGAACATAAGCATCGGAGGCGTAATGTAGTGTTCTGGAGGACAATTTGATAATAAGCCACCATTCCATATTTCAGCAGACATTTCGCTAATAAACGATAACAACCGGTGCATAAACATGTACACATGTTGAACAATTAGGGAAACTCCGGAGCATATACTTTTAACTTAATTAAGGAGTTGAGAAAGTCTTAATTGTAAATAATGGAGTTTAATGTAAACTGATGTTACAACGTATAAGACTAGAATTACCAAATGAATTAAATTAGAACTTTGGTGTTGCTTTAACCTTCTCGACACCACTTTTTGCGAGATTCATCCCAATTGAAAGGCTCAAATTTCATTTTATATATTCAAATTTAAAAGTTATTGATACAGAGTATACTGTAAAAAACTGAAAAAATTAGATGAGAACCTTAACTTTTTTTCCATTTGCATTATTTAACTGAAATCAATCTATAATTTTAATTAACCCAAAATTCAACAACATAAAAACAATAAACATGCAACAATATAAATAATTATTGATCATTAAGAAACAACAGAAGTTCTGAACTGAATAAAGTAGAACAAGAAACTGCACATCCCAAGGATCATTCATTAAAATAAAAGACTGTAAATTTAATTTTCATCGGAATTAAAAAATAGTTATTTAGACAACGAGTGTTAGAAGTGCAACTTTTTTTCATAAGTGTGGAAGTTTATTAAACGAGTCGTAGACGAGTTAAATAATCCACACGCATGAAAAAAAAGCACGCTAACACGAGTTGTCTATAACATTTTTTAAAGTTTCATAAATCAAAACCTATTTTAACTGTAATTTGTGCTTCCATTTTGGTCAAGTGCGGTGGCCGGTTGTGGTAACTAAGGAAACATTATATGTTTATTGTTTTAAAATTTATTTGTCAGTTTTATGTCAGTCTCAATAAAAGTCAAAATGAGTGATTCAGATGAAGATCCTGAAATTACTAGTGGACTAAAGAAAGGTGGGTTTAATGTTACTAATTGTTCTAATCGTTATTTCAATTTTCATTTTGATAAATCACTTCTCGGTAGAATACGTAGGTACGAGTAGGTATATCGTTCATTCATGGATTAAAACCAAGCAGTTAAAAAAAGTTGCTGACATCATAACTTTTTTTCACTAAGTGAAAAAAAGTAATACTTCTAACACTAAAATCAATAAAAAATAGTCAACTTTTTTTAATGAAATTTAAAAAAATATTTTTGTGCAGTAAAGTGCAGTGCAGAAAAAACTCAATTGATTTTATAATTAAATGATTTTGTGCGCAACTGTACGCGAAATAAGCACTTCACGTACCCAAAACAGGCCGCGAAATTCAATTTCGCTGCCTTTGCTGTTAACGACAACCGTTAAAGTAAACGTCATTTTAAAGTTGATACAAATCAGAGCTTCCATGTTTTGTTGTGTTTTGAGTTTTAAATTGAATTCAATAAACATTGTAAAATGAACTTTTACAAATGGTTTATTATGTCAGGACTCAGGAATAGTCACTATTAGTACAGAATTTTCATGTTGAATATCATCAACAGACATTTTGGTTAATTCGTCTTTTCGCAAGGGGCAGATGATACAACTTATCATAACTTAACCTTCCACAATTAATAATTTTCGTCACTAGCTTTTAGACTTTTTCGCTTAAAGGGGCTCACAACACAAAAAATGATTTTTAACTGATTATGGTATTTAGAAGAATGACAATTTTAAGCATAAATCACGACCAGCCAATTTTTTTTTTCGCGCCAGTTTCGTATAAAAACAAGAATAAACATAACTGCGTGACGTCATTGGGCAGTAGCAATGACACGGGTGGCGGACGGCTAATGCATCAGTCCAGTCGTAAAATAAGTAAGTTCAGGGCGACACTGCAATCAGGTTTAGATTTAAAATCACAACTGTCTAGGTAATGCAATAGTTTATTTAAATATGTAGTTCTATACATTGTTATTTTGTTACATAGATTTTTAAAAATGAATATAAACAAAACTATTCAACCCTATCAATTTGAACCGGAGAATGATGAAAATGACGAGGACTGGAATAATGACAATGATGCGAATGTTGATAATAATTTAGAACTGATAACTGAGGGGAGATCTGGAAATCGTTTATGGTGTAAATGCGGAGAATGTTGTGAAATGGATAGTGATGAACAAAGTGTATGTTGTGCGGAATTTGAAAATATAAAAATTTGTATGCAACATTATACTTGTGTGAGCAAAAATCCGTCATTTCCAAAGCTTATTTTGGATATGGAAGTGCTAAACGTAAGTCGGCAGTTGTTAGGAACAAAAACAAAATCAAAATGGAAACAAAAAATGTTGCATGCCGACAATCCCTTGAACAAAACTTGGAGATACGTTGCGTATAGACAATTTGTAAGCTGGATTAACGCTTGGAAACCTATAGGCTACAAAAATCGTGTAGTTATTCCGTCGTGTGTAGTAAAAAACATTAGACAAATTTTTCCCGAGTGTGATGAAAAATATGTAGGATTTAAAAACTACGTCAACGCAAAATTCCCTGCATAACTTTACTAACAATACACAATGTACTTATTCACTGATTTAACGAAAATCTAGAAAAATGTTTTTTTTTTCATATCTTCTGTCGGCGGTCGTGGTAAAGGTGCGATGTTTTTCGGGACTAAGAAATCCGGTGGTTGTTGGCACGGTATTGTATCTTCCTTCCACTTTGTTTTAATAATTTGCATCAAATTAAATTTCCACTCTTCATTAGAACGTTGAAATTTATTTTTCACAACCCAAGCTCCTGATGATTTCGAAAACATATATTTTTCACCGACTTTTTCTTTATTTACATTCCAATTGTGGTCCATTATTGCTATGACCGATCGAAGATACAATCCATTGTATGAAAAATGGATTCGTTTAGGGGCATATTTTAAACGTAGATTATGATAATTGATAACTTTCCAAAGCACCCGTGTGTACATAATTTTTCGCTTGTTGTAAATCTTTCAAAAATGTTTTATTAAGAATAATTTTCTGCAAAGCTCGATATGAATCTCCGTTGCCATTCAACCATTTCTTTTTTCTTGCTTCATCCGGACTTAACTCTTCGTGCTCACAAGTATACATCTGTCCATTTTCGCACCATTTATGTTTATTTTTTATGTGAAATAAAATTGAAGTAAATTTTTGAAGTAAACGCGAACCATCTTGTCCGCATGTCTGTACAGACCACCACAAATGATTGTTTATACTGGTTTTCCACGCCTCAATTTCAGGATATTTCCTCTTATCTAAAGATTTCAACTTTTTCATCAGACTTTTTGATAGATGCCACACGTCGAATTCGTGTTGGACATTAGGATAATGAGTTTTTAGGAAAAAACGTACACCCTTGTGTCTATCACTAAGAAACAATTCGATGTTGCAATGTTCTTGTGTTATCAACTTGTTGAGTAATTTTTGGCAAGCTGCTTTTTCAAGTTCGCCCTTTATAACACCTTTCTGGAGGAGTTCAAAATCTATTATGAGGCCCGAATGGAGGTCCATTGTAGAATATATTATGTATTTTGCAGAAAATCCAGGTGAATCAAATTGACCGTCTCCCGCTAACCAGATAGGTTCTTTAGAATTCTTCAACGTATTCAGATTTTTTTCTCTTTCAACGTACCACAAGTCCTTTATAACTGGTCCAACAATATTATTAACTATCTTATCAAATATACTTCTGGACATCATTGCCATCTTAATGGTGTTACAAAATGATTTAAAAGGAGTGAAAAGAATGCCTGAGAGAAGTAAGGACGAAGCTATCAACACATTTCCTTCCGGTCTTTTGCCTACCATTGGTTGGGAATACCAACTTCTTTTGTTTCCGCATTCACATACTAATTTTACACACAACATACTACCTTTTGTGTAACTATTTAGTTTTTTTATTACAGCACCACATTCTAGACAAGTTTCTAACAACTGTAGAATAGCATCTCTGGATACAAAGAAATATTCACCTGCAAACACGTTTTCAGTTTCAATTTTCTCAGAGCACTCACTAGTACTGTCACTGTCATAATCATCATCACAATATTCTGATTCACAGGGTTCATAATTGCATTCATTTACCGCGTCAGTGTTGGTTTCAAAACAGTTTTTTGCTTCAACATTGAAATTGCACGAATTATAATTTCGATATATTTCGGTACCTAATTCACACTGCACACTTTTGCATAGTTCATTGTATTTTTCGGCACTGTCTGCAGAATTAGTTCCTGGTTGGGGCTCTTCGAAAACACATTCTAATATTTCTGACACTAATTCCTTACGTTCTTTTCTTTCATGTCTTGCCGGTTCGTCAAGGTGGAAGTACAAATTTTCTTTGAACTATTTTCTATTTCTTCATTCGGGTTTTTAATGTTTTTTAGCTTTTTTGATAACAAACAGCGCTCACTCGTTATGTCAGAAATATTTACCGAAGGCACACTACCAGGTTTCAAAGAGGGTAAACGAAATTCTTCATTCGACATTAACTTCACTTTCATACTTTGAGATTCGTTAAAATCTGATTTCCTAAAATGCTTTGAACATATGCGGCTATTAGTATTAGGATTAAAGTTTTTTCGTTTGCAATACAGAGTCCACTGAGCGTATTGTTTTGGAAAGTTTTCACGATTCGGAAATCTATGAAAAGCGATACCATTTTTTCGATTTGTGGATTTACCAGACTCACTGTCACAACCAAAAACACTGCATATAACCATTTTCTGTAAATAACCTGGCGGAGCCAACTGCCCAATGACGTCATGAGAATTTAATTATTGCCGTTATCGGGTTAAAAAAACATAAACGCAATAAACAAAGAGCATTATCGCTGTTTATTTTTTAAGGGTTATTTTTTAAGATAAACATGTTTTTTGTGTTGTGTGCCCCTTTTTAATACCCAACTGTTTTGTTTTTTTTTTAAAGGTATCAACTTCAGAAATTTCGTTACGTCATTGCCATCCCGTATGTTCAGCTGGAGCTTCAACATTGAATACCTGCTCCGTAAACTTGAACTTTTCAATATTTTTGATTTTTCCAGTAAATAAACCAATACAACATTTTCCCACACCGTTTTCACATTCTTCTTGTTACACCAGTCTCTAAAGTCACTGTAACATTTTTTTATACTGACATTTAGATTTTTCAGGCATAAAATAGGCACTGCACAATTTATAATATTTTTTAACTCTGGAGGAGTACACGGAACTAAAATATCGTAATCTTCTTCCGACATTTATACAATTTTTTTCAAAATGAATTGTTTTATTTATGTCATTTCTATAGCGACATGCCGACATGTAAGCCGACTTTATATTTATTGACAGCGAAGGAAATTTTACATGTTCATTTTATAATTACAAATTTTCGGTTGTATACACCTTGGCCGCGAAATCCATGAACATCCACGAGATTGTCTGGCCTCGGCCGCGAGCGGCCTCGGCGACAATTTTTCTCCCGGTACGATTCCGCAGCTTTGATATACGAGTACATACCTACAATAACTATTTCGAGTCAAATATTTTAAATGTTTATTTTGCGGATTTAACCATCTAATTATTAAAATTAACATTTGAAAAATATTAATACTTCTGGCGATTATAATTTCATCTTAATAACTGTAACACGTAATATCAATTTTAATAATCTCTATACACACCTGCATGATTTTCTAAAAGTTCGGGAATGAGCACAGAGTGCGGAAAAATTAACAGAAATTAATTTACATGAACGTGGGAGACTCAACAACAAAATTGTCTTTTAGTCTAGTATTCTGTAACTGCTCCGCTAAATTTTAAAGGCAGTTACTCGTAAATTCAGCTGTCAAAGCATAGCAATGACCAATCAGGACTTGAAATTTTAAATTTTAAAAGACTAAAATTTTAACGCCCCTTTAAAAATTACAGAATACGCCCTTTATACTGTTAAAAATATCCTAGATTTGTTGTTGGCATAATAACTGCACAAATTGCAGTTCTTCTAATTAGTAACTATCAAAGGCAGGTATGCAATTTGCAGTTATAATCCATGGATTATTTCGGAACATTTTTGCGAGTTTACCCATCTCTTTTGTTGCGAAAATAAGCAGGAGTCGCTGACGAGTAACAAAAGCATGAGCGACAAACGCGGAAAAATTCACTGAAACTAATTCGCTTGCATATGGAACATTCTACAAAAAAATCGCACGCTAACACCAAGTAATTACTTGAGGCAATGTCAAACCTGTAATGTTCCAGTTTTAATATAACAATGACAAAATAAAATGTTCTGCCCAATGGCACACATACAAATATTTCCACATTAATTAATTTCTAAAATGAGTCAAAAGTTTTTTTTTTGTTCTCGTGATAACCATTCCAAATGTAAGTTGAGTGTTTTTGCAGGCTTGCGACAATTCACAAGAATGTTTGCTTTTTTGTCAGAAAAAATTATTTAGAAAAGAAATAATGGCTTTTTTTAGAAGACTTTATTTTCAAGTCAAAACATACAATTTCAAAAAATGTGTTCTTGATGCGTGCTGCTATACATACCGGGTGTATTATGAAAAATCTTTGGTGCTGTAACTTCCTTATTTTTCATACGATTTTAATAAATGATGTCTGATATGTCAAACAAAATCGTTTTAAATGGGCTACAATTTGAATTGATCCAATATTTGTTCTTGAGTTCTGTTTTTGACAGATGATAGTCAACTTTTTTTTTCAAATTGCACTATTAACTTTTTTTGCAAACAACCATGATGCATAGAAACATAAAGAAGAAAAGCAGTCACATTAAACAGTACTTAATAAAAGTGCATTCTATCTAATTTTGCAAAGTGACTAAGAGAGCTATGGACATTCCAGACAATGTCTATTTGACTCCGGCCGATAACAGAGATGATTTAGTAAGAAGTATCGTAGCAGTCTGTGAACGTATACCACCAGAATTTTTATTAAACGCCGCAATGGGCGTCAGTGGAAGCTGTCGAATGTGCCTTAATGGAGGTAATTTCGAACATTTGATATAGTAAAGTTATGGTTACTTGATTTTTGGAAATTCTATTTTTTTTTATTAAAAACAAATTTTTGATTTTTTATTTTAATGTTTGTGTATTCAGAAGATGAACATCTATTAGAATAAAGATAAAAAAAAATATACAGTGCAACTTAAAAAAACAAAGTTAGCTGCGGTCTGTCAAAAAATATAATGTGGAAAAAAAATCATAGCATATCGAGCTATAGTGTTTCTAAAACGATTTTGTTTGACGTATCAGTTATTAAAATCGGATAAAAAATAAGGAAGTTATAGCACCAAAGATTTTTCATAATACACCCGCTACAGTCTGTATCCCCAAAAAAGAAGACGAGTCGATAACTCCGTTATTTATCGGAGGATTTTAATTACCTGTACACCAAATTAAATGGTTGTTGATAGGCTACAAAATGGCCTAATAAATTCAAGTATAGCCCCATGGGCTTCAAGGGTAAACTGTCAAAAAATTTTTTTTAAATGGGATTACATTTTTTTTTTTTTTGTAATTCTAATAGAGATTTTTATTCTGAAAACAACAAGCTATCCCAAGTATACACTTAAATACCAAAAATTCACAAAAAAAAAAATTAAAAAAACGCTACTATCGTCTAATATCCGTTCACGTTGTATTGACCGTCAGTGGTGCAAATCGCACACACTTGGCATTAACTTTCATATGAGTTGTCATAGCAACAGGTCAGTCATTTGCACCACTGACGTTCAATACAAAGTGAACAGATTTTATGTTCCATTTTGCGCTAAACATTGGCGGCATATCTGCGCAATCCCACATGTTACTATTTGTGATTTGTTTTTCCAGCTACCTTAACTTGGTTATTACATTGTAATGCAATGCATTTTGATAGCTTTTCGCTTGGTGCTCGTCATTTGTTTCAAAAGTTAGAGTAATTTTTTTTTATGTGAAGGTATACTTGTGATACATTGTTGTTTTCAGAATTAAAATCTCTATCAGAATTACTAAAAAAAGGTATGTAATCCCATTTGAAAAAAAATATTTTGACAGTTTAGTCTTGAAGCCCTTGGAGCTATACGTGAATTTATTAAGCCGTTTTGTAGCCTATTAACACCCATTTAATTTGGTGTATAGATAATTAAAATTCTCCGATAAATAAGGGAGCTATGGACTCGTCTTTTTTTTTTGGGGACACCTGTATAAAGTGAGCGGCAAAAGTATGGAATAAATTCCCTAAAAATTAAACAAATTTTTTTTCAAAAAAATCTTTGGACAGGTCAATTTTAGTTTATAAAAATACATGTTTTAGTACCAAAGAAAATTCCAAGCAGTCATTTGTTTTCGAGTGATGACATCATCGATAGTTTTTTTAAATAGAAACCCCCTATTTTTTTTCTTGATTCTGATAGTCCTTTTAATTGTTTAAATGACAGTGTAAAAATTTTGTTATCTTACTAAGGAAATTTTTGAGAAAAAAAATATTAAAGTTGGAAAAAATAAATTTTATAATGAACAAAAACAAGTCAAAAAATCATGTAGGTAAATCAAACAGTCAAATGTTACTGTCAATTTCATTCGTATGTGTTATTTGTTTTACAAAACGTTTTCGAAAATGACTCATTTGACAGAAACACAACGTATAAAAATTTTAATTTTGATTGGATGCTGGGATAAAACTAAAACAGGGGGAATTTCTTCATAAACTTGCTTATTGTCAACAAGCTGGGGGATGACAATTCAAACATTTAATTCCATAATTTTAAGTACTAACACAGTTTTTGACTTGTTTTTGTTCGTTATAAAATTTATTTTTTCCAACTTTATTTTTTTTCTCAAAAATTTCCTTATGTAAGGTAACAAAATTTTTATACTGGCGTTTAGACAATTAAAAGGGCTATCAGAATCAAGAAAAAAAATAGAGGGTTTCCATTTAAAAAAAGTATCGATGACATCATAACTCGAAAACAAATGACTGTTTGGAATTTTATTTTGTACTAAAATATGTATTTTTATAAACTAAAATTGACCTGTCCAAAGAAAAGATTTTTTGAAAAAAAATTTGTTTAATTTTTAAGAAATGTATTCCATACTTTTGCCGCTCACTGTATATTTTTTATACAGTGAGCGCCAAAAAGTTGGAGTAATGTAAATATTTGCTTCCTCTTTGAGTTTTTTATTGCGCGTAAGGGGAAAAGGACGGAAAACTGAAAATAATCGGAAAATGTTTCTTCTAGAAAAATAAAACTGACCTGATCGAATCTTTTTCGGAAAACTCAAGAGAGAAAATATTACATTATTCCAAACTTTTGGCAGGCACTGTATGCGTATAATTTTAAGTATTTTCTCTGGAAATAAATAATGAAAATATTTTTTAAATGAATTTCATCTGCGTTTTAACATTTAACGAAAAAAAAATCTGAAAAATACAAGATTTACGGCCGGTTGCACTAACGTGAGTTAAATTTAACTACAGATTAAAATATACGAAAACATTGTTATAACAATAGGTAACTAAAGTAACGAAACATTTTAACCCACAGTTAACTTTAACTGGCGTTCTTGCAACCGGCCCATAATTTTTTTTTTGGTTTTTCAAATTAAATAAAAATTAATTTTTACAAATATGTCAAAAGTTTATACATACTGTATATTATTTTGGATTTTAAATATGTATGTAACAAGATTCCCAATATGCTCTTAATTTCACTTTGCAATCTAATAGAAAGTATTGTTAAATTCACGAGGGTGGTTCATCAATCATCACACATCAGTTATTGCCTTGACATGAAATTGAAAACGGAAAAATGTATAATAATTTTCTTTCGCTGCATGGTTTAAAAGTACTTAAAAATACCTCCATTACCATTCGAAAAGAAGCTAAACAGTTTTACATTTTTTAATCAGCAATGTCGTTACGTCAAGAACGATAAAAGGTAAACCGTCGTCCTATATTTAAATTTTGTGCAATTTTTATCCTCCTTCGGAAACACTATTCTGTAATATATTTACCGTTTGATATTGCAACACCAGCAATCGATCTATTTTTAGCCTGCTCTGTTTCAGAGGTAATTACTCGTATGCCAATTAGGGTATAAATCTGTAAGAATTAGGTCGTAAAGCTTTCAGAATCCTGAAGCGTCAGCCTGTGCTGAATACAAAGCAGTTTTCTTCTCGTTGTGAGGTTGATGCATCACGCATTCTGCAGTCTTGCTATAAATATTAATTTTTGCGGTCTTATACTCTGATATGCACTTTTTGCTTCTAGTTGCTTACTAATTAAACTATAAATTGAGCCTTCAGCACGGTTTAGCCTTATTACGAACAAAACCTAATAATATGCAGCGAAATTTTCTCTCTTTTGACTTGCTGGTAAGCTTTTCTAAAAGGTAAATGTGCAAATTCATTAAAAAGTTTTACTCACACAAGTCCAACATCGGATTTTATCGAGGATTTTATTCTTAACATTTTCAGGGCGCCTGTAGGACAAATAGAACACTTCCGCATTGTATTGTATTGACCGACGACAGATTACGCAATGAGAATGTTAATTTGTTCGAACAAATAATTATCTCACAAAGTTGGAGGGATTTTTGGTAGTATTTTAAAATTATTACACGTCATGTGATTAAAATTTTTACTTATAATATTCCGATGCATAGATTCTACCCGAAAATTTTTTTGAGTGCATTTCTGACAAAGTTATTAATCTGTCAGCAATACACGAAAATAAAATTTTTAGGATATGAATGAATCTATGCAGAGGGATATTCGGCAAGAAGATCGCATGAATACATTAACCATCAGTGAACGACAAAAAATGTATCTAAAGTTTTTTAAAAATATATAGGTACCAAGACTGTAGAATTTTAACTCCTCAACAAATTGAACTCTCATTTATAAAAATGTAGTAATTTGAATAAAAAAATTTAAATTTTTGTTATACTGGAAAGTGGAAACATTTTTTTTGTTCGACGCTGTCAGAATTTGAGAATTTTCTCCTATGTGAACGGATCTTAATGTCACCATTTGTCAAAACGAAACGTCAAGCTAATTTTAAAGATTTTAAGCGATTTGGAGCCTTTAAGGAACTCGTCGAACAAAAAAACTTTCTTTCTTTCTCATTGGATAGTAAGTAGATTCATAAATGCGATTTTCAACAGTAATTACCATCACGAATGTAATTCGGCGTGATTATTTTTTAAACCATGTCAAATCTCAGAAGCGAAATCTGAATGGTACTCCATTATGGCGACGGTGCTGAATTTTTAAGGTTTATATTGAAACAAATGGCTGCGCTACCTTAACAACGAAAAAATTATCGCGGTAATTAGCTACTAGCAAATAGTCACTCACTAGTAATATCCCGAGTGCATGTCAAATTATCGACATTTTGACATGCAGGAGAGGATATTTTGGCAGACTATTTCCTGAGAAAAATTTACATGATAAGTAAGTACAAATAAACGTAATTCTTTTTAAAATATAAAATTAATACCAAATGATTTTTTAATTAGGACTACGCGAAAATTTGGCACTAGTGCAAATTATCGATAATTGCACTAGTGCAGTATTATCGCTGTAATTAGATCGCTATTAGCTAAAATTCAAATATTCGAGCCTTTTGATTGGCTTAAATTTTTCGAAGGAAATAGTCAGTGTAATTTTGATGCTATTGGTGCATTTGAAATTTTTCCTCATTACGTTTGGCTGACAGGACTTTTTAAAAAATAATCAGTTACATATTTATTCAAGAAACGAAGAGATGTTTCTGTTAAATTTTACTGTTTTCCACTTTGTTCAGAGCAGAATAAGCATCTTACAAGCTCGTAAAGGTATAATTTTATATGATTATAGAGGGAAGGAGGCAATTCGAAACGAGGGAATTACATTTTGATTGTGGTTTTAAGTGTGTTGTCACGTATATAATCTGATTGTGAAACTGTGAAACGAACACATATCATGATATCATTTATAAGAAACTTAATAAGAAACCATTAACAGCATCAAATATTCTAGTTATGATAAGAAAAGAAGTCAATTATCTGTTGTTGCTTATATATTTTTTTAATAAAACGTGTTTGTGGTCTAATAACAATAACACATCATGTGTGGATGGGGTCAGATCTATGTAAAGAACCCTTTTTGAAGGATATACTCGAGGATATACTTATTATTTTGAAAAATAATTCATATGAATTAACCCTGCGTTACACGGGTGCATTACTAGTCACACGAACATACGGGTTGGGTCTGAGAGACCCAAAATTGAATAATTTTTTTTGCAAATTAGATCATTGTTTTTAAGTTCTATTGCTGTTATGTTATCCGTTAGTGTGTCTGTTTTTCGTATATCCATTTAATTATTACAAATTTCAATTTAAAAATATGCTTTGCATTTTTGGCATATATTTGTTTATTTACGTTTAATTTTTTTCATTAGATAATACCTGACACCCTTCTCTGAAGTCCCAAAAGGCATAAACAAAAATTTGTACAGAAATTCAAAGTTTTCAAAAATCACTGCGAAAATTATCCACACAAAGAAAACAAAACACCACGGTGTATTCTAATCATAACCCAGCCCTTTAAAATTTACAAAAAAATTTACTTTACAATCTTTGCGTTGCTTACAGCGTCCTAGAATATTTGCAGGTGGTTCCGGGCGCTATTCCTCCGGAAGTCCGATCAAGCACATTGCTAATTCTCCAATGCTTCCTTTTAGGTGTAGATCATTCCTTGTTTATATTTCTTAATTGAGGCTATCGTCTTGTGCTTATTATTTGTTGTTTTGTTTGTTTGTTTTTTTTTCAGCATATAAGAATAAAAAAGTTACGCGATGACACGGGTTGGGTCTCACAGACCCAAATGCCCTCCAGACCAAAAACGGCTCAGGAATTATACAATCTAAAATACACCAAAAGTTAAGAAGGTACTGATGAGCCCAGTTAAATTACTTAAAACATAACGAAAATATAGCATATCTTTATATGATCTGGGTTTCACAGACCCAACCTGTATGACGCAGGGTTAAACAGATGTATTGAACTACATATTATTATCCATGAAGTACAAAAAGTCAAGTTTCTTATTTTTTTCTTGTAAGATCTGTAAGTTACAGTTGGATTTATTAACATATTATTTATTTATATTTTAGTAATCGCAATTTACTCTTTTTACTTGTAAATATAATATATGAAATTATATCAGAATATTTCCCTTTTATCACACGAAATAAATAACATAAGGTGATGTCTCAACTTTTTCATTTTAAAGTTTCTTATTGAACCAAAAATAGTTCATGATTATGATTAGCGAATTTTTCCATACTAACTTTCTAGCATATCCTCGGAGCTGAGAACTCAATTATATTTAGACATTTCTAGATTTCCCTAGAAGGTATTGTTCAACCCTTTCGATTGCTGCTACAACTTTCTCGTTTCTTAAAACTTTCTATGAAAGAAAATAAATGGTGATTTACCGGATTTATCTTCTAGCACTTTGAAGCGTGTGATGAAGTTTTATACCGGAAATTATATTCTCTAGTCGCTGAACAAATGAATGTAGTTAATCTGTAGCTTTAAAATATTGTCTTTTTGCTCAATTTCTTTTTTGTTTTCTTTCGTTACTGGAAATATTAGATGATCATTCTACTTTCGTATCATATTTTTGTTATTTATAAACTTTTAAAAAACTTGAACATTGTTTGAAAACAATTAAATATTTTTTAAGGAAGAAATTTAAAAAACTGATTTTTGAGTGGCGTTGATAATGTATACATATAGTATTGTTGGTCGCTTTTTTCAAGCGCAGTTTCTTTACGGCAATATTTTAAAGACAAAAGATAAAATAAATATAAATACGACAATATTGTGCATTTTATTAATCAACTTGAAGAAGGTCTTCTTGCAGTTTTCTTGATTTCGATTGTATCCCATAGATTTCTCTTTCGTAATTAGTCGGGATCACGCTAAGATGTCCTGAAGGTTATGACTTATTTTAAACATATCAAAACATCACTTACCCACACGCCACAACAACTGCGTGATACTAATATGTTTGTGTTCATTTTTGGAAAACGTATGTATATTGTGGTCTATCAGCACAAATGAAACAATGTCACTTAGAACAGATTGAGTAAAATGTGGCGGTTCTAATGAATTTTTTAATAGAACGTAAACTATACAAAATTACAAGCATCAAACGCGTGGATATTACAACATGATCATTGATCAGGCTGCAATTTACGCTGCAACCTCCTCAATTATGATTTATGTTATGAAGTACTCTTCTGAGGCGATATTGAGTTCATTCGGATTTGAATGGAACGAATGGTGTGAAATGAATAAAAATTATGTATACCTAATTGAGGAGTATTTTCGCGGAAAATGGTTTAGTATGAGGTTTCTTTAAAAAAAAAAAAAACAATATAAATAAATTATGGTTCTAATAGAAGAAGTTAGTGCAGAAAGAAATAGATGTATATTGTTAGTTTTAATCCTCTTGTATCAGGTCTAATTGTAAGTCATTATTAGCATGTGACGTAATTCTTAATCTTTAAAAACTCACATTTATAATACCAGTAGTCCAAATTATGTCGATTATTTTTCAAACTGGTCACGAATTATCAATTGTGCTTGGGAATGCATCCACGAGTGCGTCAGCACGAGTGAGATTCGCAAGCACAATTGAATGAGTGAAACCAGTTTGAAAAATAGTTTACATAATTTGGACTACGAGTTGTATTCGGAGGACTATTCCATGAACCAACTTTGGCAATTTGACAGCAAATCGGAAGAAGAAATTAACGCAGAAATCGAAGAAAATTTTTCCAACAACACAAAAAAGACACGTGAGTCCATTTGGAAGCAATTCTCAAGGCTGCATTCATTTGTTAAAAATTATCGCTGGGATCACTAGTGGTATTACCGATACAATTTCCACGGGTGGGAATCACGGCCTCCTAGATTTAACGATAGACTTTTAGCCTATCCGGCCATGCGCATTCGTAGTTCAAGGCATTATTTTTGTTTTCTAGGGTGCGCTGCGGTACGGTGCATGGTTGGTTGCCTACTAGCATTTATTTTTTTAACAAAACTTTTTTTATACATTTATGCAATTAGAAAACAAGTACAACGGAAACTACACACGGTAATAAAAGAGGTACTGCAACGGTTGACAAGTGTTCAATTGCTTGATTTGATGGATTTGAGTATCGATAAGTATGCAACCAATATTACACATTTTTGTGATTTAACTTTGTTTGAAAAAAGGCAACTTAGGTGCTCCCGTTAAATGTCATTTCGAAATCACAAAGATTTTGCTGACGCGCAGGGCCGGATAAAAGACTTGTCTCTTGTCATATCTAGGAGGCCGTGGTGGGAATATTCGGTCCAATTTTTTGAAACCATGGTAACAAGTGTGTAAAATTGTGTTTTTTTATTGGTCCATTTTTAACAAATGACAGGTGAATGGAATAGTCTCAAATATTTGCTCATTTGTTGAAACTTGGTACCTTTGAGTTTGTTTTAATTAGGAAACCGCTGTCAATGAGTACAACTTTGCTGCTACGACAACAGCCCTAAAAGCTTTGTTTTAAAATAAATGTCCTGCATTTATAATTTGAAAACCACACTTATGTTCGCTGCAGTTTATACGTCCACGGTCCCATTAAGTTTTAATTAGAATTTTTTAAGCCAAATTTTCTTTTATTCGTCGTTAACCACATATTAGCTCAACTACTACTCTCTAAAAAGTCCAATTAAATTAGGTCGCATTTTATCTAGGGAAAAGTTTCATAGAAAAAACTGGACGAACAAAATGTCAATATCCCACGTGTTAGTTCGTCCAACATTTCCGTCTCAAATTCGATTCTGCACCTCAAAGAAATAAGAAAAAAATAATTGTGTAGGTGCAGCTTAGAGAACTTGATCGATTTTCGCGATCATGATTATTTAGAGCGCCTCCCCCGGGACTGGCAATCTTATCAGACGGACAGGAGCGAAAAAAAATGCTAATAAAACTTTCCCGAGCAAGATATAAGAAAATTAGATTAGTTTTAGAGTAAACAGCCTACTTTGCTTGGCAACCTTTTAAAGCCGGGAGTGTTTCGAGCAGAAAACTTTAGCACCGAACTCAAACAATCGACCGGAACTTAACATAGTTTCCTGTATTTGCAGTGTGGACGGACGAGATCGAGACTTTAGCCTGGCTGAGCGTTGGTCCGATGAAAATGTGTTTGCGAACAGGGCTTACTTCATGCCGGAGAAGCAACCCGCCGAACTGGGGGTGGACCATATAAGGGAGTCCGATCAGGCGGTCTACAGATGCAGGGTCGACTTTAAAGTGGCACAGACCCGGAACAGCAAAGTCAACCTCACGGTCATCGGTAAGTATTGATTCTTCACGTGATGGGCTGGGACCGAATAAACACGGGCGGAGATTAGTTCGGACAACGCTGACATTTGCATTTTGCCTCGAGGCAAAGTTCGTGCGCTGTTCTTGTATCTAGACCAGTTTAGTCTTGCCCTAAAGAAAAACATTTCTGCTACTCCTAGTTTTTAGAAGAATTTGTTGCACTTACCAATATTCTTTTTTTTTTAATCTCCAAAAGAAACAATCGCTCTTTTATGCCCCATTTTTGTCTTAAAGCTTTGCAAAGCAAAATGCTCTGCAAATCTGTATAGATCAAAGAGTAAATTCCTGCTGGTTGCATTCACTTAAGCCGTCTTCGTCCTGCCGCATACATATCCTGCGATAATCTTGGACGCGTCTCCATTTGCATGTTACATGAAACCGAGTTAAATCTTGCTTTAATCACTATCTCGTCACCGCATAAAAATATTCCCTTTTTATGCTATTTACTTCTAAACGGAAATGCGCTGTTTCATCGGCCTCTAAAATTATTCAGAATATGCACGAATGATAAAACAAAATACAATTTACATAAACCACATGAATAAAATTGAATTTATTCTCATTTTTTTCTGTCCCAGCGGTGGAAAAAAATAATAAACCAACACGTTCTGATATTCTAATTTAATGTATTCATACATTGTTGTGGCATCCCATGCGATTTAAACGAGAAAATAAGTGGAAAGCCGTCCGAGACCAGTGTGATTTAAAAACATATCATATTAAACATCTAAACAGGATGAGCCAGGTGAAACATGACACATTAACGAAGGGAGGTTTCCCGAGGGCCAGAGGCTCCTGCCGCACACGGCATAAACACGAAAAAGAAAAATTGTTTATTAAAAAAGTTACAAATATGTATGTAATGTTTGACTTTTGTTTCATCTGTAAAATGTTTTTTCAGTAGCCTCAAATCAAACGTTTCGGTTGTCTTTTCAGGCTTCAGCATTGTCATCTGCAGTAGTTCGAGGAGGTTGCCTTAGCCTCGGGCGTTTTCATAATCCATTGATTTGTCCTAATTGTTATATTTTATCAAGACAATACCACAAGCAATGTTTTTCACGGTGCTGAAACGTTCTTCTGTTTTTATGAGACACTTAAATTTATTTTCCTTCCCTCCGTCGATTTGAAAGAAATATATCTTGCGGAGGGCGGGACATACATCAAGGGAATAGAAGACAAAAAAACAATTAGGTATATAAAATAAGAGATCTTGCGGATAACACACAAGAGTACACTTGAAAAGCGATTCTTTTTTTAACATTTCCAACACGAACCGATAAATTTTCCATTCGAGATGTGAAGATTTATGAAATAAAGTTGTGCTTTCAGTCGCTTAAATTTTCTAGATAAAATCTTTAAAGTGCAAAATGCGCGTACTTCAAACCATTTTCATGGAGTGTTTTAAAACAAAGTTTACAAATCTTACATGTTTACACACACTTATTGGGTCGATTACTGTTCATTTAGCAAGGTAGTTGCTCAAATATTTTTCAACAGGAGTAAATAATGCCGCTCTCGGGAAATATATGCCAACATTTACTATCAAATCATGCCTTAGAAATTTTTCATTTAATAATTATTTTCAAAATTATATTTTAATATAAACAAACAATTTTTAATGCAACATTTTTTTCTTATTCCGAAGTTGTTTTTTAATTTGCTTAAAGGAAATATTTTCCTTTCATCGTGTTTAATCTACCATGTTTAAATAAATTCCTGGTTAAGATCTTTCGTCAAAATTTTTCTTTTGTCACGTCATATTTTTCATGAAAAATATTTTTTTGTTCGACACTGTCAGAATTTGAGAATTTTCTCCTGTGTGAACGGATTTTGATGAATTTGACAACTTGTCAAAACGAAACGTCAAACTAATTTTAAAGATTTTCAGCCATTTGGAGCCTTTGGGGGAGCTCGTCGAACAAAAAAACGTTGTATTCAACTCGTTCTTGTGTAATTTGCGCTTTTTTGGCACTCGTGGACCTTTAAAACTCTCGTTTCACTCGAGTTTTAAACTGGCCCACTCATGCCAAAAAAAGCCCAAATTACACACGAACTCGTTAAATAAATAACTATTTTTTAACTAAAATGGTTTACTCAACTGAGCACAAAGCGTTATTTTTGTAACGGTCAACGATGAGTGTCCACAAGTTGTCGTTGATTATAAACTGTTCGTTTGATTGTAAACTATGGATTATTTTGGCAAACTGGAAGCATAACAAGAAGAAAAAGTAGCAGAAGGCCAACAAAACGTACTCTAGAATTTGTTGATGCAGTTAAGGAAATTATGGAGAAAGAATCAAAAACTTCCCTCCGTCATTTATCATCAAGCCAAGCTTCTGTGGAAACCTACCGGACAATATTTAAAAAAGGATTTATATCTTTACCGAATGACTTCTGTTCCGGAACAGTTAGCTAGTGATTCCGCACAAAGACTTCAGTTTTTAAACAAGTTGCATAATGATGATGCATCCCTAAAGAAAACAGTTTTCTTGGTTTTATAAGACAGAATATGTGAATTCATAAAACATGCGAACACGGAGTGATAAAAACCCACAATTCTACAGTCGAATGCAAAAAAAGTAGACAAAAACAATTTCCTGTAATTGTTTTTCCTCAAAATGTTATTGCATAAATGTGGCTTTTCTAATACCGAAAACTTCTTCTCACTTTTTTGCATTCGGCTAGGCAACCAAGAATACAGTCGTAGTCAACTGCCAACCAAAATCGAAAAACTGGAAGACTGGACCAAGCAGCCGAAAACTTCTTGTCTACTTTTTTTTACATTCGACTGTACATACTCCTACGTTGAGCGCTTTCACTCGGAGAAATTTGCCATTAGTGGTTGGCGACTAATGAGGCCAATTTTGAACATAGTAATCCACGTCACTGCAAGAAAATGAAATTAAAATAGTAATTATTTTAAGTAACATATTGCTTCATGATGAACGACAAAGGGACTATATTCAGCAAGATGGAGCAATACATCCTTCTACTTAAGCCACTTTGGAGCCACTAAGACATTTTTTAATAATCGACTCATCAGTTGAAAATTTAATAGCTCTTACATTCACGTGACTTAATTCTATGATTTCTATCTCTGGCTTTTCCTAAAAAAATACCATTTATTCTACACCGTTAAGAACTTGAATAATTGATAAATGTGGGGAAATTAATAACACGCTAAGTACATGTACTTCAAAATGTTATAAATGCAATAAAAAACAGAATATGTCATGTGGAAGGTGGTGGATACATTGAACACCTTTTATAACAAGAAAAAAAGGCTACGGTGTTGGTGGCAACTATTTTTAATGTTACTAATAAATTTTGTCGTTGTTGTTCGATCAATAATAAACTTCGGATAGTATTTTCAAGTTGTTGAAAACAACGACAGAACTACCCATTAAACTAACATCACATCGCAAATTTATAATTAGGCACAAGTTGTGTTTTCATCGAATTAATTCGCTTGCATCAGCCGCTTTTCATATTTATGTCTCCATTTGGACGGTGTGCTTTCACTACATTTGAAATTCATTGTGACCACCTGGGTCTGCCGGCCATCATTAGAGGCAAACCATGAATAAACGTTCCTCCTAAATTATCGAATCGATTTTCGATTATGTAAATGCTTACAATAGATACCGTTACGGTAATTTTTCGAATTAATTTCACCGCCGCACTATTACTACGTCTCTTAGCAATCACAGAGAATTCCTTTCATCGCTTCCGGTTGCATCTTTACAGTGCACCAAACTTCCACCGAGTTTGATTAATATTCCGTAGCTCTGGAAACCCAACTGAGTCCCGAGCCAATTCAAGCCAGAAGTTCCACTGCAGATTCAGATCGTTAGTTAATCTGCATGTGCCCTCAAATTTTTACGACTTTTTTCAAAACTGAATGAATGTATCTAATCGAGTTTTTCCAATTAGAGAGAGTTATTGGACGGAAAATGGTTTCGAAACTCAAAATTGACAGATATCGGAGTTAATTTCTTACAATATTTAAAGAGCAGAGGAGTGTTTTATAAGGGTGCTACCGGCAGAATATACTACAGTTTAGACAAATAATGCAAAAAGCATAAATTAATGGACAATATTTGAAATAGGGGAGTGGGTTTTGAAACAATGAATAAATGTCAAGCTGTAACAATTTTGATGTATTGTCTTAAGTTGTTGGCATTGTACAATTAATTTAAGCAGTGAAAGGGCCAGAACAAATCCACTTAAGGAATCGTGTTTACACGGTCCTTGAAAATGTTATGAAGGAGGAAAACCTACTGAAAACTTGCCAAAAACTTTGGCAGAATATCAGATCGAAGCATCTCAACGATGAATGCCGTCTAAATGTTTCTCAGTTTACAATATTATGAAAGAGTAGAATAACCAAATACAATGAGACACAGTTGAAACTAATCCCTGTAAGATGCAAGAAATCGAGAGTTCTCAAAATATAAAAGAAAGTTTAGAGAATGATCCTTAACTTTTAGTAACACAAATACCGCATCCAAAGTGGAGTATTATACACAGGACAAACAGTTAACTTCCAAGTCAATTTTGCGGCAAAAAGAAAATGTTCACTAATAGTTATTTATTTAACGAGTTCGTGTGTAATCGTGGACCTTTAAAACTCTCGTTTCACTCGAGTTTTAAACTGGTCCACTCATGCCAAAAAAAGCCAAAATTACACTAGAACGAGTTGAATACAACGTTTTTTTGTTCGACGAGCCCCTTAAAGGCTCCAAATCGCTAAAAATCTTTAAAATTAGCTTGACGTTTCGTTTTGACAAGTTGTCAAATTTATCAAAATCCGTTCACACAGGAGAAAATTCTCAAATTCTGACAGTGTCGAACAAAAAAATGATTTTTTGGTGGGGCTTTTAAAAAATCCTGTCTTTTCTACTGATCTACTGATTTCGGTTGTATTCTTTACATTGCGATTAATACTAAACAAATTTAAATTTACTTCACTAACAATTTTGTTGATTTACTTTTGCACCAGACGTTACATGTACATAGGTATAAAGCTAAGTGAAGAAAACTCAGTAAGCAACCTTAGTATAGGGTGATTCATGAAGTGTGATAAATATTTGAACTTGTGTTAGGTCCATATTTATAGACGTCTGAAAAAATAAAAAAAATTCTACTGCGAACACAGAAAATAGAACAATTTGAAAACCTTTTGATAGTCACTGTAAAAGCTGCAAAAACAAATTAATAAATGGCATACAAAAAAGAACAAAAACTTTTTCCAGTAAATGTGTAAGCGCAAGTTTAGAAAACAATCACATTCATAAAACTGGTTTCAAATTCCGTATTTCAGTATCGATACAGGCACTGGCTCGACGAATTGGAAATCACGCACTCTATTACGTGGATTTGACGAATTGTTCTTTCTGCATTTTTGACCTGTACATGTACATAAAGTTAGCCCACAGTATTTATAGGATTTGAATAAAAAAGTTGTTTTATGTGAATATAAAAAAATCACAGGGTACAAATCCGGTAAATGGTAGCGTCCCCATTTACCGGATTTGTAAAACACAATCATTTCTCAAAATCCATCTTTCAAGGAATTTATAATAATTAATAATTGATCCTTCTTATTATGCATGCAGCATTGTAAGAAGGTACAACATACCACGTTACGTATCTAGGAAGATTTCATTAGCGTGTTGGTAAAAAAATTCTGCTAATCTTTACCGATCGTAATGCACTGGTTATCGGTGTTAGGTTTATCGAAGGACGACGCACAAAATTACATTCGACGAGGAAAGCTTCTGGTTTTAACGCTTGGACATTGTGAAGATGATAGGAATGCAAACCTTGCTTATATAAAATTCTCCAAATGACAAATTGGGAAAGTCCTGTCTGCGAAGCAAGTCGTCTACTGCTAATACATACTTGAACTTGCTTCCGCGTATCCAAAATTTCTCTTTCCCCTTCTATTCTGCTATCTCTTTGTGAGGGTCGATGTCACTACGACCAGTAGAACACATAGGTATTGCACTCTTCTTGAAAATGTACGATTTTCTGGTACACGTCCTCTAGGAAATTTCTCCTAGTGCAATACCAAATACTTCTTTATAACATCAGTTTTCTCGTTACTATTAAATATTAGTCAATGTTTTACACACACATTTAACCTTCAGCAGTGACAGAATTAGGTAAATCAAATACAAGACTCACAAAACTGACCAGCTCAATATAACAAAGAACACTTGTGCGTTGGTGACAACAACTGTTTCTTTAGCTTCTTATCATTTATCTTTACGATTACATATTTCAAAATATTTTTTTTTATTCGACACTGTCAGAATTTGAGAATTTTCTCCTATGTGAAAGGATTTTGATAAATGTCACATCTTGTCAAAACGAAACGTCAAGCTAATTTTAATGGTTTTAAGCGATTTTGAGCCTTTATGAGGCTCGTCGAACAAAAAAACGTTGTATTCAACTCGTTCGTGTGTAAATTGGGCCTTTTTTGGCACGCGTGGGCCATTTTAAAACGCGAGTGAAACTCGTCAAATAAACTACTATTCTATAACACCGTCAAATAAAGATTTTTGAATAGAAGAAAACAAATTAAAATTTTTCAATCTGATAAAAATCTGAAAAAATAATTATTCAACAAAATTAAATTTTTGAGTTAGTGCTAAAAATATTTGAATTAGGTATACAATCTCTTTATTTTTTTTTTAATTCATATATTTTTAATACAATTTATATCATAATTTGATGGCAATATTGTAAACATCTCAACTGAACTTAGCATAGTGAAACACTTTCAATTAATTTTATTATTATTATATCTGCCATTGTTGCACATACCATTATCCGTGCTTATTCTTAGGAATTTACAGGAAAACATTGCGGATTACCCTTACTTAAAGAGAGAATATTATAAGTCGGAATAGGAAGAATTCGAATATAGCGATATTTTGTGGAATCTTTGTAATTCTACTGCCAAAAATCTAGTAAAACACATAATTTTTTTATGTGGTTATCTAGATATAGTTTGCCCAGCGAGAGATTGGTTGACATAAATATTACTAAATTCTACGTAGAGAAAGTAGTACCTAACCCACGTAAAATTTCAAATATATCATTCCGCCAGTAACATTTTTGCCTTGAAATTATGCTCTAATTTATGTATTCTAATACATTTTGTAGTGTTTAAAAAATGCTTTCAACAGGAGGAAAATAATTTCAATTAAAACTTTATCTGGAATGGCTATTTTTTTTTTACTATCAAAAAAGTGTTTCTTGTTAGTATTATATTCATTACAGTATTGTAAAGACTAATAAATAAAAAGAGAGCAAATGTTACCTAATTTCAAAAAACAATGTTGATTAAATTATAACGTGAATTTTGATTGATAATAATGAATCTTCACAAACCCAAATTTGGAAGCACATAATAGACAGTGAAAATATAACTAGGAGAGACAACACAAATATTTTAAAATAGTTTCGCTTTGCTTCATTCAGTAGCATGTTTTAGTGAAAAAAAATCTTTGCTTAACAATAATAATAATAATACTAACCCTCCACCACCCGGCGGCACGGCAATTTTGCCGGAGCGCATACACTATTACGGATATTACTATCAAGTAATAGTGCAGTGCTTATCAACATAATTACCGGCGTCTCGCCTCCGCATTTTGACTTTGTTGTGTTTTATTATGTTCTGTGTCAATGTTAAGGAACTTCCTCACGATGTGACATGAGTATAATAATACAGGGTTATTCACGAGAGGGGTATTTCTGAATTTCTTTTTACAGCAACCCATTATACACATTGCAACAATATCTTGATTTAAAATTTTGAAAATAATTAAACTGTATCCACGATGGCTCTCAGTTCTGTCTCTTTGACGTTAAAGCAAAAAATCTTTGTCAATTTGAAAAATGTGTTTTTACAATAACGAGGAAAAGACTGACATGCTCCTCATTTATGGAGAGTGTGGAAAGAATTCTGTCGCCGCTGCGGATGTTTAGAAGCCGATGGTAGACACTTCGAACACCTTTTACACTAAATTAATTTGTTAATTTATTTGTTGAATTTTGATTAAATACAGGTTTTCTGTCAATCTGACATTTCTCACAAATCTATCCAACTTACTTTGATTTCTAATTTAAAAGAAATAACACATTTGATTTAGTAGTTACTGCAATGGCAACACCAATGGGTGTTGTTGGTTGCGGCAAAATAAAAATTCAGAAGTACCCCTCTCGTGAATAACCCTGTATACCTTTTTGAATTTCAACTACCAATAATGTGTTACCTAAATCCAAAATTTTTAAATTTTTAAAAAGAGATTGCGGTACTATTCCCGTTGCTGAAATTATAAGTGGTAAAATCGAAATTTTTTCTAAACACCAAAGATTTCTCATAGCAACGGAGAGCTCTAAATATTTATTAATTTTTGTGTTATAAGTCTGTGTTATATTATGTGAATTTGGAACATATCTAAAAGATATGCTTGCTTTTATTGTTTATTTAAAATAATAATGTCTGGTCTGTTCGATCAAAATATAATTTGTAATTATCATTTTCCAAACAACTTTCTGATGTATAACTATAATGCGGTTGTGTATTATATTATATTATATTAATAATATAAAGGAATTATTATTTGATTTAAATATCTATAACGATAAATAAATCCGGCCTCGATGCCGTGTCCTCTTTATTTATAAAAACATAATAATATACATCCATATAAACTAGGCAAAAATGAATAGGGAATTTTTTCTTTTTTAAATTTTTTATAAATAACGTTTAAAATTTGTAATGAAATGTGTTAATATATTAATATACACATTAAATGTAATGTTTCAAGTACTTGTAACATTTTAAATTTATCTTGTGTTTAAGAATACGTGGGAGGATTGGGGCACTTATTTTGCTTTCCAAGAAAAATTGTGCAATTCCCTATTCATTTTTGCCTAGTTTATTTATGTAAAATTCGAAAAACGGTATAAATCATTTATAACCCCACGTAATGTTTATTTCTGTCCATTACATCATACTCACTTTACTTAACGTTATATGTCCGAGGAGCCACGAATCATCACGGCAATTATTTATGCATTAATTACACCCTTTTGGTGGATTATAAATATTCGTGATGGTAGAATTTTTTCTCGATTAAGCGTCAAAATTCCGATGAAAAGACCTATAATGAGTTGTCCTCTATAAAAACTTAATTACTTCGTGAATTAAATATGCGCCTGTCGACGGTGACACAAGGAAAATGATTATTTTCTAAACGGCGACTCAAAACAGATCCCTTCAATAATTAATCAGGTCACATTGATTGTCGATTACGTTTTTATTACGGACAAGTCTGTTCAAGAAATTAAAAATCGTCGACAGTATCGAGTCAATGCCTCAATTAATGTCGTAGCCACTCCAGCAAATTTTTTGGCGAGGAGGCGTAAGGGCTAAAGGAGGAAAATATTTTCCCAAAAATAAATTAAAAAAATGATTCTGATATAAAGATCATCTTGGTAAAAATACCTAGCAGACAAAATCGGGTCAAGTGTGTTATTGAGCAGATATTATAAATATAGAATTCAGCCTATTATTTGATATTTATGATTTTTTTTTTGTCAAAATGGCAGTATGGGCCTAACAAGTAACGACTGTGACATGACCGATATTGCACAAAGCCGCATTATGAAACTGAACCTAGTCGCATTGCATAATTCATCCGCATTCAAATTCGAAGTTGAAAAGTTAATGTGCACTTTATTCACATCTGTTTTCAATAATTGAAAAGCAAAAGTATGCCGCTGGTGCGCTCTCTTAAGAGCTTTCCCGCCCTCCCGGTGTCAGATTCTTTGAGATACAACTCACATCTCGAGAATTCAGCATTCAAAATATTCCACCTGAAATAATGAATATTTATGGAATGAACAATGCGTGTTCTCGCCGTGTATTTGTTGGCGTTTCTTGAAATTATGTTCAAGCAAAGCAGAGAGCTTTATTTTGCTTTGTGGCAATCACGCGGCTCTTTTGATATTTTCCCTTATTCCGAATCTGCCCTCACTTCGTAATGTAAATGCGGCCAAATTTCATGCGGAATATTCCACCTGTTTTCGAAATACGTACTGCATCCTTCTGAAACAATATTTTTAGAAGCGGCGAGCTTACGTTTTCACCTAATCGAACACGTAGGGAACGGGTTCCGGTAATAGGGAATATTTTTCAAAAGCGATAAAGGCTCAGCAATTACAGTAGAGTTTTTTTCGACAATGCAAAAGCAAAAATAATGGAAAATTTAATATAGGATCAATTTAAACTCTTAAATAAAATCTTAACTCTTAAAAATCTTAAATAAACTCTTAAATAAAATCTACCGCTGTGGCCTCACGAGTACCATAACTGGACAACTTTATAACTTATTGATCGTATGCAATTAATAAAGTGAGCCAAACACGTTTCAGAGCAGTTTCTGCTGCTTTTGGAGCCCCACAGGGTTCCGAGTTAACTCCTGTTTTATTTTGTTGTGTGTAAATAGTGTCTGGTCGTGATCATCTAGTCTAGACCTAACTTAATATGGTTCGTGTGCGGTGTAAACTGTTTGTGGTCAAACAAATCGATAAAATATTTTTGTCGGTTGCAGTTTTGGTGTTCGACAAACAGCGACTTTAGAATTTGATGCGATCTGTTTTTGGTTTGGTTATTGTTACACGATTAATTGCGGCACAGCTATTAAAAACAAGATTATTATAAAATGTACAATTATCATCCATCTGCTGCCGAATTAATTTGCATAATGTGTGCATTTATGTTGTGGCGATTGTTTGAATGTGTCGGCGAGGCTTGTGAAACTGACGATTAAAACACGTTTTAATTAACGATCGGCAAGTTTGTGTTGCACTTGATTGGACACTCGGAACAAATAAAAAGAGACGCAATCGCTGATAAAATTATCGAAACAACAATTCACTGATAGGAAATCCACTGTGTACAAACTATTTTATCGGTTTTTACACATTTGTAATGCAGCTGAACATGTCGAACAAAGTTTTCAAATTGGCGTTTGCGGAATTTAGGAGAAAATTAATGAGTGAATTATTGCCGAAGCAATTGAATGCGGATTGGAAATAGTTTTCCCATATAAAATCGGTTGATGTTTAATTAAAAGAAAAATGGAGCTTTTATTTACTGAGCAAATACTGAACTTGGGAAAATATAAAAAGGAAGCATGTATGGCAAGCAGAAGAACGAAAGATGAAAGATTTTAAATTAAAGAATATGTCATTCATGTAAGAAGTATCAAATAAATGTACATAAAAAAAATGTAAACTAGGCAAAAATGAATAGGGAATTCCACATTTTTTCTTAGAAAGCAAAATAATTGCCTCAATCCTCCCACGTATTCTTAAACACTAGATAAATTTAAAATTTTACAGATACTTGAAACATTACATTTAATGTGTACATTTATTTATTTCTAACACATTTCATTATACATTTTAAACTGTATTAACAAAAAAATAAAAAATTGAAAAATTCCCTATTCATTTTTGCCTAGTTTATATTTTAATTTAGTGAACCAAAAATAAAAGACATTTTTTAAAGAAACTCTATTTCTGAGTTCGATGCCGGTAAGTCGTAAACCCGGGTAGTCATAATAAATCAGTAATAATCACCCCTTTTAACACTCACACGTGCAACTTTCTTTTGTTGGGAAGATACTTGCACTCGGCTCACGTTAACAAACTATCCATCCTTGTTCTAAAAGCTGTGTGCGCGGACATCAGAGTGAGAAAACATGATCTTTGGAAGATGCCAGGTATGAGAGAGGTATTAGAGCAGGAAATCCAAAAAGTTGAATTGTAACATTTTAATACCAGGAGCAGTTTGTGATGCTCTATAAGCAGCATTACGCTTTCCCGTCATGAAATGTTTTGGACGCACTGGAATCTGTCAGCGCTTCGGTCGTTTCATGACGTAGCGGCATCGAACTCAGAAACAGAGTATAGCTCTCTTGATCTGCTGCCAAGATAACACGTAAAGGGTGTGATGAGACGTTTCAGTGTGAGTCTTTCTCTTAATATCTCAAATGAACTACGACATTACCTTACTTCTTAAAGTCAATATTTTTCTTCCAATAACTTCTTGTTACAAACAAAATATTTGTCAATGTTCGTCTCTAACTTTATTCCCTCTAGGTGGTGCAATTTTTTAGTTGGTAATTTAGTATATTGTTTTAATGAAACATGTTTTGTTATAATTACATTTATTCGATTTTAAACAAATAAACATTTGAAATGAATACAATCATGTCATACAATGTAAAAATTTGTTCATTTCATAAGAGTAATTGGTGTTAAAATTAACTGATAATTGAAATGTGCGTTTCACGATCCTACTGTCATATCAGTACATTCCCTCAGGGGTCATACAGGTCAGCCAATAAAAAGTGCATTTATTGCATTTTAATGTACACTCTTACCTTCACAATAAAACAATTATCAGATAGCTTTAATTGTAGAAATATTTTGTTAGTAAAACCAATAAAACAGAATCTTTAAAAATTGGCACGTTACTAAATGCAAAAGGCCAGTGTGTAAATTGCATTAGCATCCTGGAAAAATAGCATCGTTTTTAATAATCCGGAACGCCAAGCGGAAAGATTTCCCCGGGAATATTCAAAACATAATTTAATTAAACTTTAGCCTGAACTCGTATTAGAATTTCGCATGGCCATGCTTTATACATTTAAATGAATTTAAACAGGCAGCATCCCATGCAAATCGTTGATAATATTAATCGTATAGCGAACACAACCCTTAAGAAGGGCTCCTCTAGGGCCCGTCTGAGGTCCTACAAGACTAATTTGGCGATCTGCACTGAAGTGTGCTCTGTTAGACGCGTAATAGTGCGTGAGGGTAATCCCATTTACTGTACATACAGTGTGAGTCGATAAATCACAAGAGATTTTAAGAAAATTAGTTGCAATCAAAATAGGTCATTTAAAGGCAGAGATGAAGGGAGAGAAAGAGCGTTAAAAGAAAATCAAATGAAGCTCTAGTGAACTCAGAAACTGGATAAAGACAAAGACTAGATTGAAATAGCTCGCCCCTAAAATAATCACTCTGTATTTGCTGCCACGTGACCGTCTTTCGCCTCGTCGAGAGCCACGTGATCGTCGAACACCTCCCAATAAGCCCTCTCGATCCCATCACAATATCGACGTTGACTCTCACGGGGGGTGCAGTCTTAATTTGGCGCGCCCCCGTATTGAATCTTTTTTTTTATCGCAATGCGGAGGAAGCAACCTCCGTCCGCATAAAAAATGAACTAAAAGGCTTCGTTTCCGTCTCAAAGGCAACAAGTGAGATGACAGGTTTTACGTAAGATCATTCCCGGGGGAGATTAAAGAAATCAATTCG
Organism: Tenebrio molitor; assembly: GCF_963966145.1. Lineage (NCBI taxonomy): Eukaryota > Metazoa > Arthropoda > Insecta > Coleoptera > Tenebrionidae > Tenebrio > Tenebrio molitor. The sequence goes on from NC_091047.1 coordinate 29,703,774, forward strand.
GATTACAATGAAAGCCGTAATCACTGCAGGGTTGATAAGCGTCATTTACGTTCGGCACTGTTTCGCCAGAGGTGGAAAGTCGAGACGTGTTTTTGCGTTTAGCGCCGAACGGGTCGGCCTAGTGGGGTGGGCTGAGGAATTAACAACGAGGGTTGGTGCAAGTGATATATTTAAATCGAGAAAGAAGGGTGGCGGGAATCCAGAAAAATTGAGTCAGAAAAATTTGAATCAAAGCAGAAGAACAAATGCATTTTTAGAATTGTAAATATTTATATAAGTTGTTTAAACAATTGTAGTTTTTTCCGTAACATATCGAATGAAAGAAAAAATAGAAAAGACAAATTTTAAATATTAATAAGTAGTACTCGTAATTTTTTGATTTTTTTATGTAAAAGTCCCACTTTAATAAACACAATAAAATCTATTTGTGTTCGACAAAAGTTGATCCTATTCAGGGTGTTTTCGAAGTTGAGGCGTTCCTTTTAACATGTGATAGTATGCGTTGTTCTAAAGAGTTTTAGCCAAAATCACCTTAGTAAAATGTCTATGGCAATGAAGATACAATACGTTAATTTTTTTGAAACCGGTCCTGCTCAAATTTTGCGCGGATTTGTTAGAAATTAGAATTAACAAAAAAAAAATCAAATGAGCATGGACGTTAATCAAAAATACTGTCAGAGTCCAGAGTTGTCATCTAATTAGTCGGAATGGCTTTATTATTAGGAAAATAATGAGCTCACAGATATGTTGCTAATGTATAGGCAATGTTATCACGTTATCAGAATGCAGCTGCGGCGTCCAGAGAGTACGCAGAGCGATTTCCGGAAAGATACCACGTCAGTTATTAATCTAGTACAGCGGAGAAATAAACAGGACCAGACTCAAAATTTTAGAAAACAATAAAAATATACAATTAATTATCTCCGTTAATACAAACATTTTACTAAGAAGATTTAGGCTAAAATTCTTAAGAATAATGTATAGTACCTCGTGTTACAAGGAACGTCTCAACTTCGAAAACACCCTGTATATTTGCTAAAATTGAAGAACTCTAGAAATATTGCAATATTGACAAGAGATATTTAAATATTGCTTAATAAATTATTCGACATGAAGGGGTCGTCTCCAGTGTTATGAAAATAAACTCCTAAATTTTCCTACTGAAACTAAAAAATACATAATTTTTTTCTGTAAAAATATTGTACCTTGTAGTGAAAACAGAATTTCTAAAAAAGGTATTTCATTTTTTTATATTTTATTTGTGAAAACAGTAGCAACCCTTACGAGAATTCAAATGTAAGTAATAATAATTCTAAATATTTTTATGGTACTCGTAGTTAAAATAATGTGTTTTCTATTAGGTAACAGGGCCACGGGCCACGGCCCGTTGAATAATAATTTCAAAACTGACGACAAATGTCATAGCAACTAGTTTATGAAGTCCAATTGCAAATTTTAATGTAATGGTATTAAGTATGCAAAGTAATAAATCGTAAAACGTCCGTTTCAGATTGTCTAATAATTAAACTTATTTCTCATCATAGTCGTAGAAAAAGTATAGTATTAAGTATTCACTCGCGCGTAACGGCTATTACTCACTCGGATGAATCAACCTCATGAGTGAGAAGTAACCTATAGGAAATATGCTTTAAAACAAGGAAACCGCATTGGTGTACGTTTTATAAAATATGACATACAGAGTGTATTTTTAAAATGTGCCGAAATTTTACCTACGAGGTTGTTTGACAACTTAGAAGACTAAAAGCAATTAAAAAAAAATGTAGCTCAAGAAATAAATGTTATTTTATTTTTTGACATAGAATTTTTTAGATATTTTTTCCGAGTTCTACATGAAGCCAGTAGCTCGTGGTTAAAATATCTGTACAACTTTCAATAACACCCTGTATACTTTCCCAATTATTCCCTATTATTAGAAGTTTAAAAAAAATATGTATGTAATTCTGTTTGATGTACATATTTCCAGTAAGCTTTACTTTTCGGTTTTTTATTTTTTACCCTACTATTTTAGCATTTGTTCATTGAATTATTCTTTTTTTTTTTTTTTGCGTTTTTTGTGTTTTCTTCTAAAAAACCAATTTTAATTTTTAATGTATAATATTCTCGCTAATTACTATTTATTTTTCCCTTTTGTCACTAGTTTCATCGTTAACTAGGTATTTAGGATCTAAGCTGCTCAGATTTATATTCACTTAAAAAGGAGCACGGCATCGAGGCCGAATTTATTTATGCAGATATTTGTATCGAGTTAAATATTAAACAATCTTTTAAATAAAACCAAATAACAAAATAAATTCTAAGGTAGAAAATTATCTACTTTTGTTTTTGTTCAGATTTTATACTTCAAATAACATTTTTTGTCTTTTGATATTCCGATTTCTACCGCATCAACACACCACCTGCCATGATACACGACAAGTATCCGACATTTCCCATTTAAATGGCGGTTATTTACGTCACAACTTCTAATTGATGTGAGCTTAATCGAGTCAGATTAACGGCCAAATCTGTCTCATTTCTGAACGACAAAACCACAAGAAAATATTGCTGGGTGACGTCACCCTTTGTCCTGTGTAAATCCCCGAAAATAAATATTTGATAGGGAATAGTCGGGTTTCGGGACGCATAATTTCCTCCAGTCCCCAAATTATGACAAAATTAGGTCGTTACTTAAAAGCTATTCTTGTACAAACCCACTCCTATTCAAACATCGTTAGATCGTCCGCCGCCTCCGCATCCCTCGACTCAAAATAGTACGGACATTATCAAATAAATTGGAACGTTTCGGCGACTACGAGAGGCAGAAGTCGGTGCGTGGATTGATTCGCACCTGCTCTAACTGGGTCACAGCTAGTTGCGTGTGAATCAGTCTACGAGTTTGTTGTAGTTTCTCGTGACTGACCAAGCTTCTGGTTTTGTTTAGAATTAATTAATGTTTTTTTTTCCGGAAACTATTGTAGGAGTTGCTATTCATTTGTGTTACAAAGCTCCATCGCGTCTTGTGGGGCCTCATTGAATAATGGCGCCATCGGACAATGGTTGTTCCGAAAAAGTCAATAAAAAAATTAGAACAATTCCGCTATTGAAACAGCGCGAGCAATATCATAAATAAGCCGACGGTCCTGTCCTGAGCCTTGGTCCTCGGAGTATTGATCCTGCAGCAGGATCTAGTCCCGCCCGCTAGCGGCACTTGCTCCTGCCACACTCCTGCTGCACCCTCCGCAGGAGCTGCTCCACTATCGCCGTCCTCCTGCAATCGGTTATTTCGGGCAATTACACATTTCACTCCGCGACCTTTTTCCAATTTAATTAACTTTACAGCTGTTTAGACTTCCACGCTATGATGGCTATTCAAAAGTTAATTATTTTTGTTCGGAGGCTTTGTTGCGCCCCTTTTAATTTATCCAGGCCTCGTTAACACCACTTCACCACTAAAAAACTTTGTATATGGTCACGTTTTTACGCGCCCTTAATTTACATTGTAAGATTGAGATCGTAAAAAGGGGTAATGCCGCGATAAAATTTATTTATTAAGTTGGAAGTTTTTTATAACTGCTTTATTGTTATTTCGGGTAAGTAAGTGGCAGCAGCGGTGTATATTTTTCTTTTAATCGACGATTTAACTTTTATAGAAATTCTGATTATGCGTTTTCGGGGGGGTTTACTCGTATTTTTTATAATTGCAATAATGGGGGGCATTAAACGTAGGTTCACAGTTTATGCTTTAACATAAATGAATTCGTAATTTACACACATTTTGCTTTATTATTTTGAACGATTTAACTAACCTGAGGACTCTTGGAGGATGCTTCGTACGTGTTCATTATAATATAATTCAGATCTAGATTCTGCTGCTTCTTCGATGACTAGAATTAATTTTACTGTTATAGAAGAGCTAAATATGTTGTTTGTTCTTAATAAAAATTTGGGTAAATTAGGGTTCTTAAAATTCTTTATCTCAAATAAGACCATCAATGTAAAATGAAATGCAGAATGAAAGTTGAAAATTAAAATAAATCAAATTCAGTAAAAAAGGGACTAATTAAGGTGTTGTAAAAAATAAATAAGTTAGCTGAAACACACTAAAAGATAAATTGAGATGATAATAATAAGAAGAAAGTGGAATGGCAGAAAATGGCACTGTCAGAAAATAAGGGAAATATATTTGAAATAAACTAAAACAAAGTATTTCGTTTTTCTTAGAACTTGGAAATCAGAGCTGAAAACCTCACTCACTCATTTTATGTTGACAGTTTTTCACTTTTATCTGGTTACATAAGATAAGCAATACATAACAGTATAAATTTATACAATATTTTGAAATGTTATTAATTATTTGTGTTGCAAAAAATGCTATAACAATTTGTGTATAATGCAGTTTGGGATTCGTTACGTTCGTGTGTGCAAGTTGTACTCTTATAAGAAAAAAAGTAGTGCTTTATACACATGTTGCATAAATAACTAATTTTTCAGTAGATCACTGTTATTAAGGAAATACTCGAAAATAGTTAACATTCAGTCTGCATTGCAATTAGACGGCATAATGAATCAGAAAGAATGACTTTAATTCGCTGGGAAAAAATGATCATCTGAAAGTGTACCTTGAAAAAGAATTAAATTTCATTGTCTTCAAATTGTTTGGTTGGTTCGTTCTTTCTCTTTTTATTTTAATAGTGCTCACAGTTACCTGTATCTGTTCTCGTTTCTAAATCTTCTATACTACAGGGCATTGATAATGAGCCCGACGGAATTGAAAATGCAACCCACAATACATTTCCGAGAAAAGCTGGATATTTTAATTTCAATATTCAGCTTTTTTCGAAGGCAGCTGACCCTGAAATTTAACATTTAAGTTGACCATTTATAGTATGTAATTTTAAAGTTTTTTGGTTTAAATTTCAATTGACAAAAAACGTCAAGGTCAAGAACATTTTAACGAACGCCTTATGGTTTCCTGTTTTGAGACATTCGTTAACTTAATGAATAACGCTTCTAACCAAAAAACATCTGACAACACCAAAGAATTTGGTGATTATTATAAACAATTGTTATTTCTCCCCAGGTTTTTTAGATTTTTATTGATATGTTGATATGAGCTGTTCTTTATGAATGAACTGATAATTTTCCATCAACCAAACTAAAATGTATCCACTTTTATATTGGGTGATTCAAAATGATTGTGGCCAAGTATGGCAACTATGTACGAAAATTTATGTGGCAACTGTGTGGGTGAGGTTGAGTTGTCATTTGTATGACATTTCACAAGCGTGCATTTGAGTTTTTTGATATCATTACACATTGATTTGACAGTTTTCAAAATTGCGCGACTATGAACTGTCAAAGAAATATCAACTCTACCCTATCCACACAGTTGCCACATAAATTTTTGTACATAGTTGCCATACTTGGCCACAATCATTTTGAATCACCCAATACTTTACTTGTCATTTCTTTAAGATCATAACCTCAAAATGTCCAAATTGTATTTAGTTATTTTTTTTGTAACTAAATCTAAAGGCCGGTGTGCAATGTGCATGCTCGTGGCCAACTGCGTCAACAACCATTTTGAAATGTAATATACCTACGTGTTTTTTATCTGCCTCAGTAATGACTTAAAATCATTGACATGGATCACGCAAGGTGTAAATGTTTCACATCATTCACTAAATACAATCTAAAAACTAAAAAAAAAAGATTCATTTCGGAACTCCTCAGGACTGCGCGGTCAATTCTTCCCAAATCAATTTTTATTGTATCCTTCCCCAAAACTGACACGAACTCACATTTAATAATAACAAAGATAAACATCAACGCATACGTTACATAATTCTGCGATAATAATACCAGTGATACTTTTTTCTCTCTACGTTGTAGATACCTGTTATTTCCCAATTACTTATGATTCAAAATTCCATTATTATTCCCCACAAACTTTGCTTTAGAATTTGATATTAAGTAGAAAAAAAGTTAATTTCAATTAAGGTATTTGTATTTTATTATAGACACTAAAATACGCAAATTTGTCCATTTTCTCATTAGATAATAGTAAACTTAAAAATATTAGTGTCATGGTAACAAAAGGAAAGTTTGTGAAAAGTTATAACCATTTTCTTCACTTCTTAAATATGTACAGTCAGGAAATATCATTTATTATCTATAGAAAAAAGTTGAGTTACACATTGTTATCAAACTAGTTTGAAAATAATAACTGAATTTGACAAAACAACAAAAATATATCGCGCGTTCAAATGAAATCCTGCGTTGAGTAGGCGTTGGAAAAATTAAACTGTTTAGAACAGTGTAAAGTTTGAATTTCCCGCCGTTTAGCATGAATGACATTTGTTTATGTTTAATCGGAACACAATTGAACATGTTTGTTTTCAGCAAAGGGTGCCCTTAAATATTCGCGTCGAGAACAGGAATCGTTAATTTATTATATTTTTAATGTAAAACATTGCAAAGAAAGAAAAAAAGAAAGATTTTTACTCCAATTAATCTACGCTTTAAAAAAGCACAACAATTGAGGGTTTCCAACGCCTTCCCAGCCCAGGATTTCATTTGAACGCTCGATAGAATAAATGTCATTAAAAATGAAGAAAGCTTGCATTCCTTGAAAAACACACCGCAACTATACACGGTACGGTACTGTCTGTTTTGTGTCTTGCCATTAACGGTGGCCCAAAAAAAAGATATTCTCATTATTATGAACTGAAAATAATCAGTGTTGGTTTTGAGCCTTGAGGACGTGCTCCGGTTGAGCGCAGGAGATTTTTTTAGCAAAACTGCTTCTGAAAACGTGATTTCGATTGATTTATCTGCAGCCGGGGCTTAATCGCATCAACCTGTCACGGGGTAATTTTCTGGTGAATGTATTTAGGAAGTGGTAGCTAATTGGTTGCAGACATCAATCGGGATATCGCAGGATAATAACCTGACATGCGGGAAAACAAACGGCCTGCGATATTTTTAAATCAATATATCGGGGTAATAAACTGCGGGGCAATTGTTGGGGAATAGAGTGTAGCCCGTTTCACAAGGAAATTAACAACATATGTATGACATATGTGCAGGCGTTGCCGTTGCCCAATGTGCTCGTGTTGTTAGCACCATTATCGGATTTGCAATTAACACTCCGCCGACTCGGGAATAGCATAAATAAAAGCATGAAAAAGTGGCCAGGATTCATGTAATGGTAATCCAAACGAACCGCCGGACCGAACTGGTTGAAACGCAAATTAGGCCATGCCCAAAATGCGGAATTAATGGACGGCTTCTGAAAAACTTGAGCGTTTTTGTCTCCAACCCCCGGATGAAAAAACCCGCACGGACAACCGCCATATTGCCGGCGAAATTAAAATTTATGGTAACTTTCCAAGTTCGGGTCGCGGGGGCGGCTACGGTCTCTCCAGGAGCCGAGTTTGCGAATGCAAGTGCATATTTGAAGTTTTTGCTCTAGTCTGGAGTGTCGACTCAAATTAGCACCAAGAACGTTTTTAACCTCTAATTTATGTTCGCCGAGAACGTGTACAAAACAATGTTAACTTGAAGATTTGTTAACACTAGTGGACCATCGCGCGTAAATAATTGCGGCAATTGAACTAATCCTTGTATCGCTCCAACGTTTTATCTACAACATATCGATCACAATACGTTGACTGTTTGCAAAGTAATACTGCGTTATTCCGATTTTATTTATTCAAAGACATAAATATCAAACTTTCCTGTAAAGAAATGTAACTAATGAGTTTTAACTTACACACTTGATAATAATTTATCAAAACTTACAAAGTACTGATGTGATTCCAATATTATACATGTTACAGAAGTTATCTTTACGGAAGTTTTCAACCTTTCCAGCTATATAATAATGTGCTTACTTACTTTTCTCAGAACATGAGAACACATCGTCAATGTTAGAAAATAATATTCTGGGACCTTAAAAATATTTGTACAATATTCATTTGCCATCAACCGGCATTAAAAACCAGAGTTGTTCTTTTTCCTCCATTCAATTCTTCACAATTAGATTTGTAAAATACAACTTTGAATTTAATGGAACCCTAACGATATGGGCATTTTCACAAAATATTAATACCTACACACTTTCCTTGTCCAATACTTGCCATAGAGCCACGCATTTTGTTGCATTCGATTTCTTTAAATTAAATCTGTAAAACGTTATTTTCAGATTTAACCCAATGAAAAGAGTATCAGAGTGTCTTCAACCAAATTAATTGTCATTTACAGTACGAGAGAGGAAGGTGAAGCTTTCGTTCACGCGAATTGCGTGTTCGTCCTCGAGCTGTAATTCAAGTGAACGAAAGCGGCCTTACTCTCGAGTGTTGTATTTCATTTTGTTTGATACCTTCTTAGAAAATGTAAAGTCTGTAACTTTGAATTCAAAATTTTAAATAAAATTAAAATAAATTAAATAAATCACATGTTCGGAGAGACACCAATGGGTGAATATTAGTTATGAAACTTTACTTTTATTCAAATGTAAATTAATGGTTGGTCCGAGACACCAGTTTTAATTTTCACAAAAGAAAAAAACATCAAAGGCTCGTATAATATCTTTAGATCTTCACAGACTCTCTGTCAGGAAATGGCAGCCCTCTTGGCGCATGCGTGAGCTTAGGAAAGCTGTTCGCATGGAATGTTAAAAATGTTATTTATATTAGAATCTCAATCGCATAGATTGACTCGCTTCCAGATATACACCATAATAATCAAGTCAATCAAGTTTTGAAAAATTATAAACTGTGAAAGCCTTTTGAAAAACGAGCACAATAATTAAACAACGTCCTTCTGTCTAAATCAATAAAATCCTTAGGGAATAATTCCTCCGGCGCACTTTTAAATCCAACAACTTTTTAATTATTGCGCCCTTCTTTTCCTGAGAACACAAAGTAAGAAAGCTATTAAGAGTTTCTTCGGTGGCTACTGAATGTCATCGGTTTCTGTACTTCACAGTCTAATGAAATCGAGTGGAAATAGGGTCGTCTCTTGAACAATCTATTAACGACAGGCCCGAAAAACTATTCCAACTATTCCATTATTCCTTAGATGTTTATTTTATGCGTTATATATCCCTTTGCTTTGGAGAAATGAATTTCACATCTGCCATTCGATCAACGGAAAAAGGAAAATAAAGCTTTTCAATTTGTCTTGTCTCGTCTCATATAAAATTCATATAAATATCGTGAGGTTTTCAATGAATGATTTCAACTTCAAATGGACCATTTACTAGGCCGTCTCGTTTTTATTTTTTTGTTTTCAAATTCCAACAAAAAGATGTAGGACAGCAAGTTTCACATTTTCCGGAGAGTTAACGTCTGGTTACGTTCCCGCAGATTACCATCTGATTTTGATAAATTGATTTTCCGAAAGTTAACTATAAATCTAAGTGCATTTTCACGTAAATTCCATTCCAATATGCAGTGCAAACTTGGCTGGTTTGTTAGCCTAGGAAATACACATTGATCAACTCTCTACGTATCTACGTATCGCAACTGCAAACGTCAACGCCACGCGTTTGCCTTCGCAAATATTAATTATTTACTTAATTGTATTTGCGAGCTACCTTTTCAAATATGGAAATTACGTTATAATGGAGAATTTGCAATGATAATGCACATGCTCGAAACGCATCCACCGTCAGAGATGCATGCAACGTATTAATTTTTTTAATTAACGCTGCATCAAATCGGAATATATTTCCAGGTTGCTTTCAATATTTGTTCACTCCAGCAATTCACTAGTTGTTATTAGTAGATACAAACTATTTACATGCTTTGAAACGGAATTTATCAATATTTAATATAAAGATTTGTAATTTAGTTTTAATAAACTGTAATTTATCCAGTGGGAGTATTTTTATTGCGAGTAGAAAGAATTTCATAAAATTTAGTTGCTTAAGCAAAGTTTAATTGTTTGTTAGTTTTACCATTCATATTATGGAGACCATTTAGCAGCTAAATTGACAGCATCAATTATTATTATAAAAGCAAGGAATTGTTTCAAAAATTTTTTTCGTTTTTAAAATAAACAGAACCTGTGACATAATAATATTCAAATGGAGAAAGAGTCTGGGATCTCGAAATAACAATTCCTATATAAAATAAAACGAGGAGTTTAGAATTAAGTATCCCAACATTACACAGGGTGATTTACGAGTAATAATGAGCCTAACAAAATTTGTGATGCAACCAGCTATACATATCCCCCATACGACTAAAGATTGTTAAGTTAAGCAATTATTCCATATAATGATTTTGATTAAATTTGACATGATGATGATGATGATGTTTTGTAATGTCGGGTATGTTGACTATGTTTTATAAAATTGAAAAAAAAATTGTAATCCACTTAATCGGTGCAAATGTGATGTTGGCTGCATCACAAATTTCGTTGGCCTGATTATTACTCGTGAATCACCCTGTATGACACGCCTCAGCTAACAGCTAAGTCAGTGGTGGGAATCGATAATAAGAAAAAACGAAATTTTTATTGAAAATCAACGAAAAAAAAGTTTTACAAAATCTTTACTAACTAAATTTTCTTGATGTTTTGAAGAAATTATAATTTACTGGATCGAAAAATTACTAACCACTTGTTCTGAGACAGGTTAAAACTAATAAACTATGCGAAGGACTCGTATTGCATCTGAATACGATAGAAATGTCAAGATAACGACGACATATATTTCACAAGTCCTCTCGATTTGAACGAGGTGTCATACCTTTGTTAAATTACGTTCTCAGAAATCTTGAATGATAGATAAAACAGTAATGTCAAAACTAACAAAGTGTAATAATTAACCTGACCCAGACTCGAGTATCAGTCTTTCTTGAAAAATATGAAACTATACTGTTTTTGACAGATCAACCAGTAGTGGATAAAGTTGGCAGCGAATTCGCTATAGTTCTACCGTTAGTAATGGATTATCTCGCGCACAAGTAAAAAACGACAATTTTGGAGAGAGAAAAATACGAAATATCGAACACATTAAGAATGTATTAGGAAATTCAGTATATTCTCGCTCAACGCTCGATAACAGCTGGCGTAGGTCGATCTTGAGCTACTCCAAAGATATTTTTGTTCACTTTTGAATTCTTTCACTTCAGAAAAATAAGAATCTTTTGTAGAAAAATTAGTTCTGCAGTTGGGTTCAATTTATTTAAAAGTAAACTATCATATCTTATTTGAAAGGGTTGAATAAAATGCATAAATCGCAATGAGACCAGTAACGACCACACTATTAAAGTAGTTAATGACCGGGCATGTTATCCGACATGACATCAATTCTTTCATTTAATTGTAGAATGGAACTGAAATTAATGCGTGTCTGCTGCTGACAATAAAAGCTTTTATAACACAAAAATCATACAAACTGTATTTTAGGTATAAGTGGTGGTAGTAATAATAATAAAAATATTAACGTCGACATTTATTATTATTATTTGATCCATTATTGAATGGACCAAAATTGGTATTCGGAATATTAGTATTAGTGAGAACGTTATTCACAAAATTTAATAAACATCATACGAAATCAATTATTATCGAAAGATTCAGTTTATCACAGGAAAATGGTGGTCGAGGATTTGCAAATTTACAATGTTTGATTGATAATAATCAAATATAATGAACTATTTAAGAAACAATTTACCGAAGTAAGAAGGAGAGTAAATCAAAAGTTTAGATGATCCACAACAAAATTGTAAAATTAGTGAGCCGAGACTAAGGGAAGATATGGAAATGGAAAAAAATCACTTTTTGGTTCATTTTTATGTAATATACACTGCGCCGCAAAATTAGCGCATACTGTGTAAAAACTTTAAAAAAGCCTGTAAATTTAAATTTTAAAAGATGCATTATGAAAAGTGGTTTTCTAAGGATTTAAACTTTAAGATAATGCGAATGAACATTTTTATTTTCCAAATGGCAGTGAAAAAGGAATACGATTAATTTTCTAAATTATGCGTTAATTTTGTGTATAAATTCATTGATTCAAAGTTTTATTTTAATTTGTCAATTGCACTTTAATACGTACATAAATATGTACAAGTGTATACAGGAAGAATACTAACAGAACCCATCATTAATGATTGCATTAATCATCACCCAAGTTGAAACTTTCTTCAAAGTAATTTTATTTTTAAGATTTTTTCGTTTTGCACCAGTAGACGTCGTCTCGTTCGTCTCGTGCTTTCTAGTATTAAAAAGTCACAACAAAAACAAGGCACTTACATTTAATGACAAATAATATAAATATAACGAAGCGAGTTATTAGAAATAGAACACGGAACTCGGGAGCTCTAGTAAATAAATTGTTTTCATTTTCTTGGACATTTATTGTTTGAAACTCGAAAGTAGTAATTATTTTTGTGAGTCTGCACAAAGATGAATCAGTTTTTTTATGCGTACAGTTAGTTTTGATGAGACGTTGCAAAATGATAATTATAATGCTGCAAAAGGATGATATAATAAGGATCACGTTTAATTCAATTTTTGTAGCAAAAATAAATAAGTCTGTTTCAACATCCCGGATGACAGAGAGTTTATATTTAGACTTTGTGCGGAGTTGCTACATATACATACATACATTGTGGAAATAACATAATTAAAATTTCATTAAATTTTATGGAAACCTCAGGCTGTGCGCCATGTCCCTTCTTTGTGAAAATGGTTCTCGTTTTATAACTCCTCCAAATGTGGACAACGGAGTGTGGATTGTAATACTCACTCGTACAAGGCGTTCATAATGTGGGGAATAAATATTACTAATGTTTTTAATTGGTATCAACTGGTTTAGGAAATTCTAATTGGTCGAAACCTGCAACATAATTAAAAATCGTAAATCTAAAGTGCAACTTTTGAAAATATTTAAATGTTCAAACCATAGAAGTTTAAAACAAATAATTAAAAGCAGTTTTGCAATAAACATTTCTCAATTTTTATTTTACTCAGATATGTTAAAATTAAAAAAAAAAGTAACAAACACCCCTGAAAATATCTTTAATTAGTTGTTGAAATGGAGAAAGATCTCTGAATAAAATTGTCAAAAACTATTCATCCCTATGAAAATAAACCCCTTTACAACCTTTTTTTAATGCTTAACATGTGTTGTTTCTTGGAGTAAATTACTTCCAACATTGTGTTACAATGTTCTGTTGAACAAAATTTTATGGAAAACCACGTAATGCTCTCCATAGTTCAGGTTTTACGTTGAATGGTTTTTAATCGCATCAGAGAAACTTGCAAAACTAAATATAACGTCCCTTTGCTTTCAATTTAACTAATTATGTTTTAAGTCGTATTGATTTCAGTAATAATTAATGTATAATAGAGGGTATTAAATTGTAATAGTTCATGAGACTAGGAATCGATGCTGGAAACGTATTACATACTAGACAATAATGACTATTACCTTTACTTAATTATTAATTAACAATCTGATTTGAAAATTCTATTCTGAGAGGGAAGAAATATAATATCTATGTTAATGAAAACAAATTTGAAGGGTGATGAGAACAGGAATAAATTATTGTAGTAATAATCCTTGAGAATATTACATAGCCTTGTAGATTCATCACGTGGGGGAAATAAAATTACAAAATTACTTTTTTCGGCCTCCGTTTTAGAAATACTGATGTTTCATTCGTCTAAATCGTCTGGAAACTAGCATTTCCCTGCCTAGGCAAGAAAATCGAAACAGGAATTTTCAATGAAAGATTTTAGGTTGGCAGCACAAAATGTCAATGTCATGTGGAATTTTTGTACAATTTTTTAAGTGTAAAATATTGATGTCGGGCAAATTTATATCCTTTATCGCAACTATACACTGTGTATAGCAGTAGAGGCCGAGGGGGTACCAAGCGACGTCTTAGTAATAACAGAGAGGACGACGACGGTTTTGAATATTTGATTGACTTTGGTCGTGACTGTCGCTTCTTGGATCCTTTATGTTGCCAATGAAAGAAAAATAAATTCCCCATTTGGCATTTTTTTTTTACAAAAATTATTATATTTTGCTTTAAATAAATTGTCGGCCGAAAAATTTTTGTGTATTACACGGCTAGAAAATGTTTTGCAAGTGCTCGCACTAGTGTCGCCTCGGCTGGCGCCTCTGCTCCACAAACTGTGCTTGCACTTGCAAAATAGCATTTTCTAGCCTTGTGATACAAATAACTATTAATTAAATAAACTCTCGAGTGCTTTAAGAAACTGCATCTCCGGCTATAAAAATTACACTTACTATATCTACTATACTGTCTACTAACTATGAAAAGATGTATATACTACTTAGAAACATTAATTACATATTATTTATTAGTCAATGTGACGAACTGAAACTGTGAAAGCTATATTTACTCGAGTTTCTAAAAAGAACCACGTGTCAATAGTGAACTTATTATTAGACTATTAGGCTTCTCTTTACTGATGGCAATGTTAATTCACAATGAATGCAATACACTGAAGACTTGTTTATATCCCGTCCAATCAGTCAGAGTTTGAAAAAGGATTTCATTGTTATGCGACCGTAATGATGAAGGTTACTAGGGACACAATTCAAAACATTTAGCATCATGATTAATTATCTTGGCCTTGTTCTTATATTTAAAAGTATTTGATCGAGTCAATACCGACCATCGCATTTCCAAATTAAAAATGTTAGGTGCAAGTGATCCTCTGTTCTCCTGGATCTATCCGTTCTTGTTCGATGGAGTACATTTACTACTGTTACTAGTTTCAGGCGCTTCTTCTACTCTTTCTTATGCTTCTTCATTCACTATTCCGTAATCTATCACTGTTTCCCCCTATTATCTATAAGTATAGGTCCATTCCTCTTCTTGTTCCCTTTCAACACCTCCCATCCATTTTCTTCGATCCATTCCATCAGTCTCTTCCCCTCTGCATTTTCCATCTTGTTTTGGATTTTATTTTCCCATCCCCCCTCTCCTCTTCCCAATTTCTTGCTCTTCTTTCTCCTATTGAAGTTGAAGTCTATGCGAAAGAGTATACAATCTTCCCCGTTTTTTTTTCATTGCGTCTTCGACACGTTTTCTTGTTGTTTTCATCTCTTCACTGTATATTGTCATTATTTTCCATCATTTATTGCCTATATGAACTTTTCTTTCCATGCATCTTTCTTCTTCTCCCTTTTCTGGTCGCATTTCTTTAATCCCCGGTAGCTCTTCCCTTTTTCTTTTCTCTCTTTGCCCCTTGACCTTTCCATTTGTACTTTTTCGATAGCGACTTTCCCCTTTGTGTTTCTTTTCCAGTTTCCGTTTTCTTCGTTGATCTACCTTTTTATTTATCTTCTTTTTATACCTTTTCTTGCCGGTTCGTCTTCTCTTCTTCTCTCCTTCCTCTAGAAATTTTCCTTCAGTTTCTCTTCTCTCTCATCCCATATAAACCATTCCCCGTTTATCTGTATCTTCCTGTATCCTATTTTTACCCTTTTTCCTCTATCTCTCTCTTTTCAGCCACCTTTCTTAACTTCTTTTGTGTTTTCCTTTCTTCGTTTGTCAAATAGTCATGTATATACATCCTTTAACCTTTTCTTTCCGTCAACTTACTCTTATTTAGCATAATGTTCTTCTGCTCCCAACTTTCTATTTTTGCCAGCATCATCTTATCCTTATTTATTTTAATTATTCCCTTTACGTTCACTTTCACTCCTATCTCCCTTTCTGACCATTCTTCCACCCCCTCCCTATATTTCCTCTTATTCCCCCTATTCCGGTTATTATAACATTATTCTTCCCCTCCTTCTTTTCACTTTGTTCCATTTTTTCCTCTATCATTTTCATTCTTCTCATACAATCTGCCTCTTCTGCCTGCCATTTTTCTTCTTTTCCTCTCATCTCTCTCACTGCCCCTAATTCTTTTCTTAGCTCCCCCTTTTCCTCAATCAAAGCAAATTTCCAAGTTTGATTGTTAATAAATCCATGAGCGCATAACTCTATATTATGCGCCATTTTTAATACACTCTGTATAATGTATAAACAAGTTTGCAGCAGTTTTTATATACAGCAAACTTTTATTATCCGCTGATGACCTAAAAATATTCAGAATAATTTCAGACTAAGCTAAGGCCGATCTACTGCAGAATGACTTCAACAACTTTTTTTCACAAAATGGTCTTGAAATAAACGTTGAAATATTTAAGGTCTTAAAATTTTCAAGAAGAATAAAATAAATTTCGTATAAAATTGTTTTGCAAATGTGGAATTAGAACATGTCGAACAGTTGTGTGACTTGGGGGTAACTTTTGATCAGCGTTTGGCTTTCTCAAATACTTTAATAAAATTTTAGCTATACCCAATAAAATGCTAGAGTTCGTAATTAGAAATTCTCGACAATTTTCAAGTTTGAGAGTGCTTAATATTTTATTTTCAGCTTACGTAAGGGCTATGTTAGAATATCTATATCTAATATGGTCACGATATTACGATACATCATGTAAATATGGTTGATTTTTTTTACTCTAAAATTCATATAATAAACCAAATATTTAAGTCTGTCGTAATTTTCTGTCAGAAGAAACTTTTTGGACCTTTGTTTTAAAAGAGATTTTGTCCATGTTTCCATTCATGTTCCACCTTACATAATGAGGACTTCTTCTTTTCTTAAAGTGCTCTATCGTCGTTCCCTGCGTTGCTGCAATTCTTCTATCGCAAGAATGTCAAAGAAGTTAGTTTTAACTGTTTTAAATTAGCAGCCAGTCTTATGCTAAATAGATGTCTTTTAATTTTAATTGTTTTAATATCGACAATTTGATGTTTATTTATACACACATTCCCCTTTACTATCAATTATATGAAAGTGACATTTCTTTAATTAATGGCTTAGTGTTCAAAAAACGAAATTTTGACATTTCTGCCTATCCTTGGTTCAGTGAATTCCTGCACCATAGGTCAGCCATTCGAACTCAAATGAGCACCAACAATATCAGCTCGACCCACTTTGTTGGGGCGTTTCAAATCCAATATATCAAAGTTGAAAGAAAAGATCATTGCATATAAACTAGTCATCATATTAAATTCCGACAATGACCAAGTTGTGACATGAAATTCCGAACCCGATATTAGACGCGTTTTAAACGACTCGCCAACAATAAAGTCAATAAATGGCTGCAGTGCTAAAGTTCACTATAGGATATATGAGTGCGATTTGTCTTCTCTCTTATTTGACAATGGGCGACACCGAATGCACACTCGTTTATTCCGGAGCTGAAACCTCACCTGTACGAACGGGGTTAATGTCGCCCCAACATTTCACCCCGCATCTCCGTTTACCTCTCAGAGAGATCTTTTCGATGCGAATTTTGATTAAAATTTACGTTCAAAGCCGAGATCGCTTTGCGCCTAGACGAACAAATAAAATTCATTCTGATACGAAAGAGGACATGCATTAATTAAGATAAAACGGCATCGTGGTACGAACTCCTGTTTGAAACTCCAATTTTTCAGTCGAGCGATATTAAAAACTAGACTGAAAGACTAGATTAACTCCACAATTTGCTCTAGATAGTTCAGATCCGTTCAGAACAATTTTTATTTGTGGGAATATTTTAAAGTGATAATTGATAAACCCGCATGAATCGGAGTTTGCCGATAATTATTGGCATGAATGCGACATAACACGTTTGATTTTGCTATGCGATCGGCATCGCTTAATTCCTTATTATAATTGCTAATCAAGCTAATATTTGCATTGATCGTGTTGGTTTTTCACTGTCAACTGCACAAGATTAGCGTCGAACTTTTAATTGACTGATTTATGCATACTGTTATGCTATTGTTCGACAAATTTACATTTTGATACAGCGATAATCGCGTCCAAATTAAAGCGCGACAAAAATGCTGGTTGTGATGGAACATTTTGCTCTATTTATTAGCAAGCACCAATGAAAGTGTAGCAAATCAAGTGCTATTTTCACATTGTTATTTGTTTTATTATAGTTTAAACTAGATTCAAAATTTTTTTGGAATTATGTTCATTCAATTATGACTTTAAATTTTTTTTTCTGATATACAGTAGTAAAATTCGAAATTATCTTCGATAATGATGACATAAATAAAATTAATAACACATTATAATTATACTGATCTTGAATTATTTTATTATTGTTACTACGAATATAATAAAATCTACAACGACTACCAATAACAAATATCCTGTAACCTCTGCACTTTTAAATATGTACGTAAATACGAGTAGATCATCATTTACTCCCCTTGAAGAAGATGGGTTTAACTAGAAAGCTTTTGTTAACAAATGGTCATTTATTGCTAGTAACATCTGTAACATTACTTGATTTTTTAAAAATTTGTTAAAAGAATAGGATTGTGTATAAAATTTTAATTTTACTTTCTCATTTCTTATAATGACTTCTCAAGCAAGAATAGAGCACAAAAATCCGTACCTACTCACTATTCTAATTGACAGATAATGGGCTTGTTGTTACTGTTAGTGTTAATTTACATTTTTCGCAATAGAAAACTCAATATTTCACAATATTATCTATTTTAAATGAATAAAGAAAAATTTTGGAATGATGTAATATTTTTGTTAATTGAGAAAGAGCTGGATGAAAATCCAAGTGCCCCTATTCCTGCTTTAATGCAATAACAATTTTTCAGAAAAAAAAGCAAATTACAAAATGATTTATTCAAATGAACAAAAGGTATTTATAACAGAAAGCTGTTTTCGTTATGGAGGCAAAATCAGCGTCACAATTATTTGTCACTTTGCTAACTGTAACAGAGATTATGCCCGACACGTGTTCGCAAGTTTTTCAAACCATGTTGTTGTATTTTTATCAAGAATAGTAAAAGAACTTAAAGAAACAAATTTTTCTAAACGTGTCTACTTTTATGTTAGTTCTTTTTTGGTCTGTTCGATATTTTTGACGAATTATTCAAAATCGCTAGTTTTTATTTTGATTAAAAAATACCACAAAACTACTGCATCTAACCAAAATCAATATATGGATGTATTTACTAGTCACAATATACTTGTCTTTCACTAATAAAATAAACTAGTAAAAACTAAAGAGTTAACTGAACAGAAATTTCCATTTTTATGTCCCTTGTTTGATAAAATAAGGGGTGATCATTACTCCTTTGCCGACTGGAGCTTTTTTCGAATTGTTTAAATTTAGAATAAAGTAATTGCAAAGTTTCCAAGTTAATTTTGCGGCTGTTGGTTCTCTGATACCGACGCTGAACGCCTTATTGCGGGCATTTATGTAAATAAAGTAACAATTCGATTTAGAATACTTTGACTTTAAATAACCGCTCTATTGACTCATTTCAAACTTTAAATGACATTCAGACTTGAAAGTGGATAAATATTCGACGCAAGCTAAATTCCAGACAAAGATATAAAACAACTCCCAAAGTATCCGACTGAGAAGCTGCTGGCTTTTTCTTTTGCCGACACCATAAACTCCACCGCGGAACTTGTCCATTTTCACCCCGAATGTTTATCTCCAGTTCGTTTTATTAAAATCTCTCAAGTGCCTTGGACAAAATTGCAACTTGCGTGAAATGTCTGGAAAGCGTCCAACTCCAATAGAGCGAGGGATATCGTGTGTACACGGTTATTATGTAAAGTGCAGTTTTATCGGAGAGAATGGTCGATAAATTGCGAAAGACAGATAATGACTTAATTGCCTTCGTATAGTGCCGATTAAGGCTTGTCACTCAAGTTAACGTAAGTTGTCTCAGGAACGGAAGAAATAAACGAGATTAAGTTGATACGTTTGGCGTGAATTAAGGGCATTCTTGGGCTGTTGCACGCGAAACACAGAACTGCAGCTACGGTGTAATTAAAGTGGAATATATTGCAAAAGTGAAAATAAAACTCATTATACCGGGTGATCGACAATTATTTAGATCAAAGAAGCCTTTGGATTTTGGAACGTGTGTCCGAATGTAGACAATCAGATGGTCTGGATGCACGGAAGTATTTTTGGTTGCCTATACCTGTTTCAATTTAAATTTGGAAATTTTCACGATTGCAACAGTCAACCGCAAACGTAGGTTTCGCGCACGACTGCTTCAAAATTATCCAAAAAACATTCGCCTTTTGGAGCATTCTGAAAATAATTTGACTTGGTAATAATAAACTCTGGTTTACAAAACACCATTTCTCCAATTTGGATGTTGAAAATTTCGAAAGAGTGAAAATGAATCACTATTAATTCGATTGACATTTTGGCAAACGCATAAAGGATACACGACAAATCAGACACAATGTTCGTTTCAAAAAATATTGTACAAACTTCGATGTGCGAAGACGTATTCAGTAAATTCGGAATAATGCGCTCATGCGCGAAAAATGTCTTCCTGCACTCGGTTCGTAAATAACTATTACGTGCGCTAATTTGCTGTAGTTGCATTTATGTAAAAATACTTCTGATTTCATGTTTACATCTAGTCTTATTTGAGTATTTTGACACACTTTAATAGCATTTTGGCCTCAATTACATTTTTCCCCAAACACAACTTACACCACACAATTTTGATACGT
The DNA here is from genome assembly GCF_963966145.1 of Tenebrio molitor. Lineage (NCBI taxonomy): Eukaryota > Metazoa > Arthropoda > Insecta > Coleoptera > Tenebrionidae > Tenebrio > Tenebrio molitor. Next base: position 29,724,339 of record NC_091047.1, read on the forward strand.
GGTAGACTAAGTAACGCTGATCATCTATTTTTAGTTAGTGAAAGTAGTAAAAAATGCGTTATTTTTAGTCTTTCGAATGAATTAGTAATTGTGGTAATCCTGGCTTCGCGCACGTAACTACAATTCTGGTTAGTTGTTAGTTACACCTGGGCGAGACCGAATCAGCAGCGATTTCTATTTAACATTTAATAATTTTCAAGCCAGATTTTTGACAAATAAAAAATGTTTCCATAATACATTCTTGCCGTGGTAGTTTAAGGGATAATTTAAAAAATATTTAATAAAATATAAATACAACTTTTGATGTGGATCGATACAATGCAGAGTGCAAAACACACCTTTTTCCACCTATTTTACCCTTCGAAACTGCCCCCATCTTGCATACCTTTCCCGGCTCCTCTCGATATTAATGATTTAAAGTTCACAAAGTAAGAAAAATATCCCTTCGTAATGGCAGCTTTTAGTCGAAACTTGGCAACGGCGAAGTTCGCAAAATACCCTGCAGGGCAGAAACCCCATGCATGTTAGCATGAGACCAACTTATTATCCAAACAAAGGGTCCTCTTAATGAGGTAGCGCAAAAGACGATTTTCCTCTAACAAACGTACAAGGGTACACAGAGACCTGGACCTGGAAAATTCAGGTGGACAGCCAAGTTTTCCGAAGGGACTTGTAAATTCAATCCCTTCGTCGCCTGACCCGGAAATCTAATTTAAAACAGGAAATGTGCTGTATAGCACCGTGATTTCCTAAAATTTGTTTAGCATCGGGAGCGGCGTTTGCAGGTACGAATGCGAATTTACGTGCATGCGATAGCCAATAAATTTCTATTAATTTGTTCGGAAAAGTAACAGGTCCTCAATTAATGATTTACAGGAGAAATGGAAGTGACGCTTCAGATTGTTAGCCTGGAGGTTTCGAACCGAATTTAACAACAATAAAAACAGAAAATTATTAGTTAATTTTCCGATTTCTGATTCAGAGCTCGTAAGAAATAGCAATTTTTACCTCCATTAGCTGCAATTTATTCAGTTGGCAATTGTCCTCATTTTGTCCGGCTTTGGGCAAAACTTCGTACAAATCTTGTGCAATAATTCACCTCTGGTAGTGGAATTTTCCAAATCGAGATAAATCAAAGAGACGTCCTACACAGATACCTTCATCTTTGAGCTATGTCTGCAATTCTGAGCTATTGGCATGCTGACCCCATATCGCATCCGATTCAATATTGACAAAATATTGGCGTGACGTACTTTCGAGGTTTCTTCTTGTGTTTACTGACACTGAAACGTGGACCTACGCCATCCCGCAGAACATTCAAGGTCCATCAGTATTGACTACCGGTGAGACAAACAAAATAGTCAATACGAATACACGTAGTGTATCTAAAATGCATGGATAAACAAAAATAAATTCTATTCCAGTGACCAGCAAAAAATGTTCAATTGTGGTGTTGATAAGAGAAGTTGTTTATGTTTAGTAACGGATCGGGATTAGGTTCTCTCTCGACCAATAGATATTCGTTTAATCATTGTAAAGGTTCAGATCGTGAATTTCATTGGTGGAGTATGACACAATTATGGAATATTATTGGAAGGTACTAAACACGGAAGATGATCAATACTGAATCTAAATCCAGGTATTGTAGCGAGGACTGGCCAAAGTTCAAACGTAGCCTAATAATTATTTCATTGTTTGTTGTCTTTTCATTGGGATAGTTCTAGGGGAAGTCGCGGGTCATTAATTTATTATGCTGTTCGTTTAACGTAGCGGAACGGATTAGGACGCAGGTTGAGCGGTATTTACAAGACCAAGGTTTTGAAAACTGTCATTGTCAAGGACATTAACCCTTTGTGGGATGCTTTGAGGTGTAAACTACTACACCGGTCGCGTAATTAGGACTCGTATGTGCGCCTTCTACCTTACAAATAAAAAAAAAACAAATTTCTTGTATTGTTTTAAAAAATAATAATAATGTGTTTACTAAAGGCACATTGTAGTCGTAACCTACCACAATTTAACAAAAAGTAAACAATCTTAGGTTGTTCCGAGGTTGACACTTAAAGGCATGATCTCCATAAATTTGAACAAAATTATTGATTCTTGTATTATTATAATTGATCTAGTACTTTTGCTGGAAAGGGACATTATCTCATTGAAGATTTTTTCCGGAACACGAAATGATAATAAAGAGCATACTGCAACGCAATTAACTAAATCGTTTAAAACTTTAAATACAAAGCAAAGGTCAACATATTTGTACGAGAGTACCTATACGACGAATAAGAAATAAAGTGAAACTAAAATGATTTACGAGTAATACTCGTATACTTTTATCTATCACAGTGAGTTATGTTATACCATATCGCACTCATTTTAGAAGTGTAATAGTCTCGTTATCCCAATGAATGCGGTAATGAAATTATTACTGCACTAGTGCGGTAATGAAATTGATAACTCACAAATCCAAGTGAAGATAACTATGTAATGCTTTTTTGTTATTGACGTCCTTTATATTCGTCGAATTGCACCACTGCTCATACCTTTCAAAGGGCAGTTTATATTTAGTTTTAGATTTTGCTAGAACAGGTCCGGATGTCATATTCTCTGATTCTCACCACGTAGATTGCGGTTTTTCCACCATTCCTGTAACTACGTATAAAGTCGCATTGTTTATAAAAAAAACTCATTTTAATTATTTCTCTTGATATTTTGAACTGTACTTTAATTTTTGATCAATGTTTCTAAATTTAGACCCTAGACCCCTAAATCGAAAGCTCAAATTATAACCCCCCACTTTCATTTATTAAACCATGTACGTGATCTAAATTAGTCAGTATTTTACACCAACAATTCCGGCAAATTTACGACCCTTATGCATATTAAATAAAACCTCCACCGAAAGTGTTGCTCTTTCCCATTTCGAGAGCCTGCGGAGTCATCCATTCAAACCTTTGCATTTAAATTTTCCATTGGGTATTGCAGATAGTATCTAAACCGATCCATCTTGCGCACATGGCAAAAGAGCCCTTAATTCGGCCGTTGTTCTCACGTCGAGCCCGTGGTGGCCGTCATCGTCGTCACGCTCCGACCCGGTGCTCTATCAATAAACGCGCTTGCAATTATCCGAACCAGTGGATAAATACGCTGCAGCAATATTACTGTATCGGATATGCGGACCGGACAAGGCTTATTGTGCTTAATCTGTATTAGCACAGATCGGAAGGGCCGAGCGATTTATAGCCACTTTAATTTATACATCAGCATCACTATCTTCGGACGCATCTCATTAACGATCGCGTGACTTCACCACGATAAAGCTCCCCGGAGGCGGCCCTGAAAAAGCCGCGGTTTTGCGGCGGCTGAAAGCCAAATCGATCACTGGAAAGATTGCCACTTTTCCAAACCGGGAACTGATTTCATGATAATTAAATTTTCTCTCACCGACAAGAGGGAGCGTTGACAAAAATTAAAAATTTATACACGATATTTATACCTCAAGCAGACATTAATTACAATAACAACAACTGAAAGAACAACCATCATTTAAATGTTGTAAAATTACCGTTATCCTGGTTGTCCCTCTTCTCGTTTTCTTGGGCGTGTCTTTCTTACTGTTGTTGTCATAATTTGTGTAATTTAATTACCGGTCCTGCTTCGGCTCTTTCAATTTTTCTTTTCGGCCACGATTGTTCTGACATTGATTAGAGACTAGATATGATTTATTAGAGGAATTCTTCGGCACGAAAGTGAAGATTTCGTTTGAGATTGGCCTAATTGTCACGCTCGATATGCACGAAGGCACGGAAAGGCTCCGGTTACGTGTTAACTCTGAATTTTTAACCAACAGATAATTATTCGTAAATGTATTTCTGATGGACGTTTGGTGTTTTTTCTGTCCGTACGAAAATTAGACTAATATTGGCAATCAACGAATGAACGATGGAATACATTTATTATTTTCTATAGGTTGGTAATTGCCTGCCATAAACACTATCACGTGTCCCTTCACATGGACATTTTTATTATTCCACTCTAATTACCTTCCAATTACCTGATTACGTGAATAACAAGAACGAAGTACGTTCTGCGAGCTTATTAAGCTCAAACTTTTATTGAAACTATTTCCAGGAGAGCTTTATAAAAGGAGACTTTTAATTAAATTTTCATATATTTATTAATTTGCTCTCGGGAATAATACGAGAAGAATGAATAACAAATAATTGCAGGGTCACAGCCAGAAGCTGCTCAGGATAAAATAATATTTGGAAAACTAAAATATAAAGGTGTATTTTAAATTTGTCTCGTTTTAAAAACACTGAGTTTTCAAACTGAACATTAAAAACACAGGCAACGCAGAAAGTAAGGTTAGATTTAAACAGGTTAATCCGGTGGTGCGTTCACAATTGTCTCTTCAACGCCAACTTCGATACCAAATTTAAAAAAAACACCCGTTACTTAATATTGAGTCTACCTTCACCATTCTTTTGCTTGTGATGTTCTTCATGTTTTATCTTACTGTGTTCAAGTTTCACCATATAGTTATGTCTTCTACTTCATTTCGAAATATCGCGCGTTCAAATGAAATCCTGGGCTGGGAAGGCGTTGGAAACCGTCAATTGTTGTGCTTTTTTAACGCGTAGATTAATTGGAGCATGTTGACAGCTAACCTAAAATTTAGAGCCAAAAAAATCTTTTTTTTTCTTCTTATCTTTACAATGTTTTACATTAAAAATGGAATAACTTAACAATTCCTATTCTCGAAGCAAATATCTAAAGGCACTCTTTGCTGAAAACAAACATGTTCAATTATGTCCCAATTAAACATAAACAAATGTCATTCGTGTCAAACGGCGGGAAATTCAAACTTTACACTGTTCTAAACAGTTTAATTTTTCCAACGCCTATTCAGCCCAGGAACGCGCGATATATAATTATATGATATGTAATAAAATTATTATAATTTTTGATTTGAGAAATTAAAGATAATTAAGTTGTTTTGCAATTTTTACCAAACCTGCTGTTTTAGAGAATTTCTGTAGGAATTATATTTTGAAAACGAATATAGTTAAGTTCAGGGGTGAAACTTACGTGAGTCATGATAAATGAACAACTAACAGAGCATCCAACCCGTGTGACTAGCATCTCACTTATTCCGGTGCTAACCCAGAGTGTTTTTCTCTGGTTGTTTCTCGTTACACCCTGGTTTAAAACCTGAAGCCGCTCCCGTCCCTTGCAAAGCGCCCACCGCAAGCTCGAGCTTTAAGCATTCCTCACATTTCGTCGACTTTGTTTTGTTTTCGTTCCTGTATAATATATCACACGGTCCGAGTGAAGTTTTTGCCGTTCCCGAATCTGTTTCGACCTCATTTCTTGCGTTATTGCATATCAGGTTGTTACGAAGTCCGGCGATGGACGACGTAAGACAAATCTAAGTGTGTATTGCTTGTGGCCGGGACCTTTCTCCCCCTCCTTCATCCGTAAGGTGATGCAACTTGTTTAATTTGACCTCATTGCGATTTGCATAATGCATGTAAATCCCGAAACAAACTTCGGTGTCTTGCCCTGTTGCTCGGGCCGGGTCGAACAGCTTTAAAGCCACCTAGAGGCAAAGAATTGAAATTTTAAGAGTTTCACTTAAAATCCAAACGGCATAAAATTAACGAGGTACCTGTGGTGAATTTCAATAAGAGATCGGCGCTTTTAACGCCAGATTTTTGCATTTTCTTTCGATATTTGTCAAGCAAATCCGATAAACGGGATTATTGAGCGAGGGCGCCAGCCACGAATTCCATTTCCATGTAGAAGTGGCGTTTTTGCCGTAAAAAGGCAATCAGCTTCGTCAGATGAAGGATCTCTGACTGACAATATATAATTTATATTTATTTTTGCAAATTAGGTCAGCCGCAAGAGAATTTTGTTACCAGGATAACGACGAAGAAAAGAAAGTGTCCTGGTTTATTATTATTTCTTTGCCAAAACATTAAAATTCTAATATAACTGCCGTGTCTGGAATTTTATCAAGCAAACGTGCTCTTCCTCTCGCAGCTCTCTTTACGACCGTCTGTCTAACTTTCTTTGTATGCAAAGTGTCTCTTTATTATCGGAATTAATATTAGTCCAATTGATGCTTAAGTTATTGGTCGTAAAATCAGCAGTTTTATGTCCGCGCTCCGGAGTGCGCCATGCAATTCAGATGAGATGCAAAATCGAAACAGTCTGTTTGAAGTTGCAGTTCGTTAAATTTTTATATCCTGGATAAGTGAAGCCACTCCTTGGCGAAACCTGCGACGCTTCGCCGCCAAAAAACGACAATAAAACTTAATAATAGTAATATACCAGTGTCACAAGCTGTATGTAATTGCTTCGTTATTAGATAACGAATTTCGACTCATGATTTATGACATTTAATTTGATGTCATCCGACTCGAGCTGTCACCGCGTCTCGAGCGAATCCGACGGTTTACTCTCAAAAGGGAGCCGAACAGGCACAAAAAATATAATAACGAGAATCGGAGTCAAATATGGGAAGTCGGACGACAAATAGTTGCATCGATCTCGCAGAAAAAGCGTCAAGTTAAGGGCATCTGCATTACCGGCGGTATTGTTGGTTGCCTGAGTACGCAACTAGTGATTTTTCGGGCCCCGGTGGGCACGTGCCAATTAAACCAAAAACAACAATCTGTGGCATATTATGGTTTAATTTAAATTTAGGCAAAATAAACAGGTGGAGTAATGTGAAATTAATTTGGGCTAAAAGCTTTCCCGTCTCCTGCTGCTTAATTAGATAAAAAAAAAATTATCAAGTGTAAAAAGGTATTTTTACCTGGCAGTGTTTTCCATTCGAGACGAATTAAATTCGAGTCACGTTTCTAGGAGCTTGTTAAAAAGAAATATTTAATCTAAGTTGCAGAACGTAGTATAGAGAGCGGAGACATGAATTCATAATTAAAATACAGGAATAAGTTGCCGGAGAGGCTTTTAATTAAGAGGGGATTGTCGAAATTTCGCCGAGATTGAAAAATGTGTGTGAATGCCGGCTGAATGGAACACGAGTAAATCTGGAAGAATGGTTTTCTTGCGAATGGATCTAATTAACTCGATAATAACCCGCAGTTATCACTTGATAATTATTATCTCGGCGGAGAGCAGTAATTAGTATATTTTCTGCTCAGTTGAACGGAGTTCTGTTAAATCAGGTGGAATTAACAACTTGTCATTTTCAGTTGTAAAATTTTCCTAACAGAGCCACTTCAATTGTGTTTCCAACTGCGGACTCTCATTTAATTAGTTTTCTCATTAAGATTTCTCGCCCGGTTCGACCAGAATTAACATATTTATTAAAATCGAAGCTTCCCCAATCTTCTCACTACAACTACTCCTCGAAACGCATCTCATAATCCGTCTCTAAATATCACAAAAATATCTATACACGGCGGAAGCTCTCGACTGGGGATTTGCGTGGAAAATAAATTGTTAAAGTTTCGAAAAGACGTTCGTTCGAGACGGAAGATTTAGATTTGCGCAAATTGAAAATGTTTTATTATACATACGCACTCGGGATTTTTTCATAAAATTATAATGCACGCTCGGGGTGAATTCGACGTAGGGGTGCTGCACCTCTGAATTATGTTTCCTATCGGTGGCTTAAGGATCGACACCTTAAATTACATGCACGCTTTATTACACCAAGAAAAATTGTTACTACTTATCAACATTATCAACACACCACTTATCGAGTGGTTAATATTTAACAGTAATGCGTTTTACTTTGACAGGTGAGTCGTCATGTGGAATATTCATAAAAAGTTAGGTATTTACCTGATGGGACACAATACGGTTACAAACAAAACGTGTAATCTAATATTCCCCGACGCAATTTCCTAACACTATTATTGAAAATATGGCTGGGTCATTTTAGTCCAATCTGAACCCTGCATTATGATAATGACTTTATATCCAGACACAGTGGGTTCCAGGCGAACCCAACTAAAATCTTATCATCGTTAAGGTGAATATTACCTGATCTCATTGTTTAGAGTGGAGCAAAAATAGCTCTAAGCAGTAGAGTCCTGATCGATATATTAGACGTGTTGTTCCTAGCTGGTAATATTTATTGTATTTGTCGTGGCAGATTTATATAAATTATTACCGGAATCCACTTTTGTTTTTGTTTCTTTGGGGAGCTTAACAACTACGAACTAAGCTGTGCCTACAAAGAAATAATTGAAGTTTTTATAAAATTAATCACAAAGAAAAAATAAAAAGTTTAAACACGAAATACATTAGCTATTTGTGTATTAAGAGCGCAAAGTGATACATTGTCGATTGAGAGCTTTTCTCGAAATCGACAATGTACACTTCTATTCAGAAAAAAAGCGTACCTACACGTAGTGAGCACAATTTTGGCTAGATTGCCATATCGTAAACCTATCTTTTAATTGTTGTTACTTAGAAACTTGTAACAAAACCCGTGATGATAGCTGGATTTGATCGATGTATTCTTCAGAGATTTTAATGTGTATAAATGTTTTGCCTTATTTATTAGGCAAGTATTACCAATTACGACAAACACAATTCAAACTTTTATTCACAAATTTGTGGAAAAAGCAAAAAGGCAACTCTGAACAATCTAACAACAATTTAAAAATTTATTAAAAAAAACAGTGTTCACACATTTGACATACATACAAAATGTCAGTAATACGTTTTCTTGGAAACGATTAATTAATATTATCCCCATTTACAGTAGCTCTCAATACGTGTACGCTTTTTTTTTGAATAGAAGTGTACATTTGCGCTCGCAACACACACAAGATTTTTCCTACAATCGCAACTATGACTACTACATATTATTTTGTTTGGACCAAATCAATATAATACCTTCTTAAAATCAGAAACTTATTATTCACAATATTGATATTAAAAGTACAATAATTACGGTTTTTGAAAAGTAATCCACCCTCTGGAAGTGTGCATTCTGGTTCTTTTGCTGCCCTTGCAATTTCGGGAGGTGTACACGAAAACGCTTCCTCAACAGTTTCCCTTCCTTCAACAGGCTTTTGAGCAATGCTTTTGTAAAAACACAAAGAACACCGACACAAACTGACACAACAATTCTTTCTGTTTATTCGTTGTCACTAGTTACAATAATCACTCGACATCTGATTTTAACAAAAAATTCGAAGAGCGAGCGTTTTGTACATTTTTTCGGGCGTGAGCGACAAAGTGACAGTCCTCGGAAAACGTCAACTTTGCGTTGTCAAATGCAAGCGCAAAGACCTACTTTCTACATCGATTGTAGGAAAAAATGTTTATGCCAAAAAGATGTTCCAAATGGCGGAGATGTGGACATGTGTTACATTACTGAATTCACAAAAATACTCTTTTCAAAAAATTAAGTTTGATCCTCGTGCCATTTAAAAAAAATCAAGTTAGCCCTCTATCTTCAAAACAAATGATGGAAGAAAACTGAAAAAATCTCAAATGATAGAATTTCAATGCTTTTAACTGTGTGCCAAATTTTAACAAGCTCTGCTAAACCGTTCTGAAAATATTTAGCTGTATTTATACTTTTTAGCGACACTATGTATTTTTCCTCAATCACAAGAAAGAAAATCATTGTAAGGAAAGAGGCAGAAATTTTCAAAATTTTCCAGGCATACATGCTAGTCTGGAAGAACACAAAACTTTTTTGAAAGATTTTGAGCAGCAAATGTGAAAGTGAAGTGTGACAAATGTTGAAAATGTGACGATGAACAAGGTCATTTTTGAAGGTTCACAATCACAAGAGTCTAAAACACAAAAGTCAATCAATAAGTAATTAATATTTAAGAGATTAAGACGACAATGCTTGGGAAGTTTGAAGAAAAGCAACACAACATTTTCAAAATCTCAAATATGTATGTATGAAAACAAAACAAGAATTTTTTTTTATTGACAAAATCATTTTTGAAAGTTCGTAGGAGCAAATAGTACTATTGCGATCAAAAAATTTTGGACACTAATGTCATCGTGCTGTCATACATTCTAAAACGACCTTTATGTATTAATAACCTCAATTTTGATTGTGTCAATTTTGAAAATGTGAATGTCAGATTTACCGAGAAAATATTCAAAAAGTTGTAAAAATCAGATAAATGGAATAGAACCAGGTTTTAATTAATAAAAAATATAAAACAAATACCCAAATGTACTCGCATATTAAAAAAAATTATATTTTAAACCGGTGTCAAATTGACAACAATTTCATTTTTCATGTGACAGTTTCAATAAAGCATGATTTAGAGTAATTTTTTTAATGTGACAAAAGTTTGATGTCCAAAATTTTATGATCGTAATAGTACTATGGCGGACAATAAATTTAGGCCAGCCTGTCATTGCCTTGACATCAAAATGTGAAGCTGGCATTATGTTCAACTAACCCCATTTTCGATTTTTGTCATTCTTGTCATCGTGACAGCGATAATCAAAATTAAAATTGGGAAAAGAAGCGTGCATCAGAGAGAAGTGCTACTACAAATCAGTTATGCTAGTGCGTTATGATCTGTAAGTTACGAAAAGGGCGAAGGAAACGCCAAACAGCTTGAAAACCTTCAGTTTGACAAACTGACACATCAGTCATAATGACAATAAATGGTCGCTTACATTGACCTTTTTGAAATGTCAGAAATTTGCCGGCCTAAATTTATTGTCCGCCATAGTACATTCTCATTCTCAAAAAAAAATACCATTCCATTATGGACAAACCTTTGTTTCCTTTGGTGTCAGCAACACACCAGTTTTCCTTTACAAATCTTCCGAATCACAATCCTTTATATATATTTTAGATTAACGATTTTATTTCAAATAAAACAAAACTTTACACTTCAAAACCAGCTCTTTATTCTTCGGCTGCGTGTTACAGAATGTATCAAAAAGTCTAAAACTATAACATTTTATGCAAGAGCTCGATAATTAGATATGACATTTACGACCCAGCTGGGGCTCGATGCTTAATCCCCCAGCTGCTTGCTCTTGACCCTATCGGGGTTAAAACAAAAATCCCACGCCTTAACTTAAGTCCATAAAATGTTCCACAATAAATTATATAAAAACTAATAATTAACCACAGTAAATAAATTCCAAACATTAACAAAAAGGGTCCTTTTGGCTCGGCTGATGCCGCCATCCGACGATATTGGTGGAAATGCTCACATATATATATCTACTCTTCCAGAGAATTGCGTCAAATTCTGTTTAAATTCCTGCCTCTGTCACGACTGCAGAACTCCAATTTTGCTCTTCTTACTATCTTATGGCAATTTTCAAACGATTTATTAAGTACTCTTCAAAGAATGAATTTTAAAAATGAACCCTTGACGAGAGCTCATTGACAACAGATGCTCAAACCTTTTAATTGTCAGCAGGTTTGGCCAAGTGAATAATTGATACATTGTTTCCGTCAACATGGTTCTGTTAATGATCAAAATGGAATCGGATGCGGATTAAATATTTAAGTATTGTTTGTCGTAAGGGGCGCTCAATTATGAAAAGCTTTTCAAACAATAAAACATCTAAAAGCTGGATCGTTTCCGATTGGACGCTAAATTAAGTATCGTTTGATCACATCAAGGAAGACGTCGTAGCGATTTAATTTAAATTAATTACTTATGGCAGATAATTGTGCTCAGAAAACAATCGAAACGAGATCATAATCGTTCCCCTATTATCGATGTGCTTAATCAATGTAGCCGACCTGAATTTAAAATGTCATTTCATTGTAGTTTCTCTTGCGGTGGGTTCCTAAAAAGCACATTAATTGAGTAATTGCGTGCCTGTTTAGAATGTCATTGTGCGGTTATTGATTAAGTAAAAATAAATTACCGATTATTTAATTTTTTACCTACATTTGCAGTTTTCGTAGATCAAACACGTATAAAACAGATAATGTAAACGCGAACTTTGCAAAAAGAAAAGTTAAAGTGGAGAAGAAAAAAATGAATAACCTTAAACTTCTACATTCGCGTGATTCGCGAGAATTCCCAAAGGTAACTAAATCAGTTGCAAATGTGAACCTAGAAATACCTATTTACACTAAGAAAGACTAGAGAAATAAATATAATTGTTATTTGTTGGTCTGGCTTCAATCATGAAAAATAAAATTCAGGAGAATTAACATTTTTCTTTTCTAACTATTCCTTTTGTGTGCTTTTAAAACGCTGCCTTATACACAAACATAGCATCGTTTGGAAGTTTTTTAAAGTATAACCGTGTTAAGAAAATTAAGTTATGAAGTTGCAACGTAATGGACCTTTATGATCAAATTTCTGGAAGTTTGTTCAACTATGAATTTGAAAGGGATGAAGATAATCTTTCGTGCGTTATATGTTTTCTCAAAGAGAGTTTTTCTAACATTTACCAATATCTGCATCTTAACAAATTTAAATCTTCTTGTTATTTTCAGCAATTAATCTCTAGATATTTAGATACTGAAACTGAACTTTTAAATAAATATTTAGATGTTAGATTTGAAGTATCTGAATTGTGTATAAATACGTAATTAGAATAAGTTGTGAAAGACTACAAAACTTGTAATTTATATGTATGTATATATTTTAACATCTCCCTTTTGAAAAAAATTTAACATTAACCTTTCTAAAGCCAAATTTATTTAATGCAGTTTAACTTTTACAACAATGAATTGTCCCGTTAAACAACCCATCAAACTCAAATATTAAAAATATACATATTAAGTTGCATACTTTGTTTATGGTATGTTGTATTTATAAATATGTACATATTTATTTAGAAAGTGTTTTGTAATGCACAAACTGTCTAATATCCAAATATGTTAATGGTTTGCCTCCAAATTTGGAAGAAGCAAGTACAATAATTCTTTTTGGTTCTCGATCGGCTGTAGGAAGGCGATAATATATATTTTTAACGTTGTATAAACGCCAATTTCCGCAAAGCTCAAAAATATTTTCAAAGGAAAAGTTAAGAAGGAATGTGTCTCCATCAAGAAAACTTTTCGGTTTAAATCAAATGTAGTTTCGTGGATGCTTTCTTTAATGCCGATTTCAAAATATTTAAGGGATTTCCTTATTGATCAGGTCTAAATCGTTTTAATTACTGTTTATTTTCAAAATTAAAAGAAAACATTTCTGGTGTTTATTTTCCTGAAGTAATGTTATGTGGCTCGGGAAACAAACAAAAAATATATTTTTTGAAGTCATCAAACACGTCAGTAAGTGTCTTATCGGATTATGATGAGATAAAAAAAATGGGATGTTTTTTTTTTGTTTTTCTTCTAAATTAGAGATAATGAATGATGAACCACCCTCGTATACAGATACAGTTTTATGCAACAGTTGGTAGCAAATAAAAGCTCTATTACTTAAACTAAAAAAAAAATCAATGTTTTTCTTAAACTGCGGTTAATCTTCAATTATTTAATTTCAACAGCTGAACCCATATTTTGGCAATACAGAATTTCTTCTTTAGAAATCCTGTTTAGTTGTATTTCTCCTTTTCTAACATATTACAATTATTACCTGTCATCATTTTTTTCTTAACTCTGCATACTGTGTTCTCATCTTAACATTCCTCATTTTGATCTAACAACTTTTTTTATCGTTATCATTTCACATACCTACGTTATCTTGCTGTTTCTTCACAGCTTCATTTGTTTTCCAATTTGTTTGTTAACTTTCTCCTTAAAAATTTTATATTTTTATCAGAATGTTACACACTATCCAGAAACTTTTTCCTAAATTATTTTTTAGCTGTTTTCTACCGGCAAAAAAATTTTTCAGTTTATATACCTAACTTGACATCTGTCAAACATAACCTCAAAATTTACAATTAATTCATGTTTTTCCAAATTTTTGCCTAAACGAACTTTTGCCTTTGTGCTCGCCTGTTTTCAAGTCTCGGCTGCGCCTCGACTAGATAACCCAGACTCAGACGACTTTTTGGGCCTTCATACACAAATAACTACGTATTGTAAATTATTTTGTCTTTATTTTTTTTTGCTTCACATTTTATTTATTTTATACTTCACTTCTTCTTCACCAATCTCTTTTCCATTTGTCTTCTGGTAAAGTTCCTAATTTATTTCTATTGTTATAATTTGTTTCATTTATTTTTCTGATATGTACCTACTATTGGGGACAAATTACTTTGGCCGTCAAAGTCAGTTGACTGACATAAAGCTGTAAAACAAGCATTAGGACGGTTAACCTTATTTTTTACTACTGTCAACCACTGTCACTGTCAAACTCATCATTGCAAAATGTTAAATACCGAAAAAATGGACAACTAAAGGAGATATTCTTAGGAGGAAAAATTGAAAAGGTTTCCACAAGGCAATTTGGCCCATGGACAATCCCCCAGAAACAAGGGAGATGATTCTAAATTTTTGAATGGTGGAAGATGCCATATTTTTGACAAGAGAAAAGTCAATAATTTGAAATTGTCATCACTATTGACTTGACGTTAATGCTTGGTTTACATTAATTTGTTTTGAAGTGACAGAAGAATGACGACCAAAGTATTTTGTCCCCAATAGTACTTTTATTTAAAAACTAAAGTATAATACCGATCCTGCATTAAAATGTTCTTTTATTACAATTACGATTTTATTTTATTTTCATTTATTTATCACATAACTTTTCTCTATTCCATCTTTTTTTATGTCACATTTTGTTTGAAGTTTTGTGTTCCATCAACAAAAAAAATTATAATTTCCAGCCACCTTCTGATCCACCAGCATTCTTCAGATCCTCAACACATTTCCTCAACATGTACCTACCTAAAGTTGACTCAAGTTGCAAAAAAACACTTTGCATTTGCAACAGCATTTTTATGGCATTAGTCATTTGAAATTACTTTAAAACTGTACTTATATGGAAAATATTCAACCCAAACTATGATTTTCTGGTCCCTTTCTGCCCTTATTTGGTTCAAAAATATGAAAAAAATGCTGTTGCAAATGACAAGTGGTTTTTTGCAACTGGAGTCAACTATACTACAAAACATCATTGCATCATGAATTTACATCATACAAGGTGTAACAGAAATGAGTACATTAATTTTAACCAGTAACAGAACTCGTCATGATAAACAATTTTTCTATGTACCATTTATTCTAAATCCGTAATTTTTTTTAGGATTTTCCCCCCTCATAAATTAACGAGCCGTTTATGTAAACCTTCTAAGCACAGGTTTTAACAATGTACGAGTATAATTTTGTTTTAGTAAAAATGCTTAGAAACGGTCGTCACAGATATTTGTCAAATACTCGAAAATGATTTTTAATTGTTTTTATTTAGTGGGTTATCCCTGTCGACCAGGTAGCGTCGTCTGCAGTGGCGGGTAGCGTCCTCAGTTAGCTTATGAACCAAGAAAAACTTGTCGGGTAGAGAGTGAGAATTGTCTTCAGTATCTAAACGTTCTACTTTATAATATCATCGTATTCTTGGGCATCCAGATTTCGGCAATATTTCACAACACCCGTTTTCTGGAATTTTGCGACTCATTGTGCAACGAGCAACAAAATGTTTTTCCAGGTGCTCGAAATAAATCAAAATTCAGTTCTCCAGATGGCTCCATAATCACGGCACCCAATCGTCATAAATATCTCAAATTTTTCTGTCACATCATTAACATTAAGAGCACATTTTGTTAGACAATTCTAATTTTTCTGAACAACTTGTAAACAAATTAAATTTGTAATAGGGGTTTTGAGTTTTTTTGTGACAGGAAACATTATTGTTTCAATCGTTGACGATTAAGGGTTCTAATGACGTAAAAAATGGACATGTTTCCATTAAAAAAATATTTGATGACCTGTCAAAATTATTTTTGTTTTAATTTTCTTAGTTATCTCAAAGTTTTTTCATATTATCACAAATACCTTCAATTTTGAATTTCCTGCACTACCATTCTATATTTGCTATCGTTTTTATTGGAAAACCGTATATTACAGCTTTCCGCCACTCCATGTCTTTTCTTGTCACTTTTCCGATAATTTTTACTGTTATTACTCTAATACAAATAATTTTTTGTAAGGTCATCCAAGACTCCGAACACTATGCGCCAAATATATTACTGCTTTAGTCTCAATGACAATACACGATGAACAGCTGTGGTAATAATATTAATTACCTACGCAACAGATCCTGTTTAATTTCCATAATTCCTGCTGTCCGTTCGGACAGTAGATCTTTGGTAGATAGTCTTCATTCAAATATTTGTAGTGTCAACATGAAATCGAGTTATGTTCCTAAAGCAAATGCAAGGATATTTGCGAATGGACAGAAAAAACTGTGAGTCGAAACATAATTTCAAACTCGAAGCATTTTCATTTCGAGAATATATGAAATAGGAGCGGCAGACTCACGTCCCTCTATAATATCGTGTTTGTATATGCTGACATTTCTTAATATCCCTCAGGACGGTCAGTAGATGCTACACGAACGTATTTTTTTCACAAACAAACGTCTCGTTCTTGTTTTCATTCCGACATCACGAAAATTATCCCTCTCGGCGCAAAACGGTCACTACAAGATCTTGAGACACAATTCGAAAACCAAAAAAGTCTCTTCTAATAATGAGAAAGTTGTACTAGATAGGCACAGAGTAATAATAAAAATTGTTAATTTATTTTTTCCAAACCCCATAATTCATCGAAAATTCCTAATTATAATATGTACAAATTTAATGTAGCTAGTATTTTTTTTTCTTTTTTTTTTCATTTACTTATTCTTTTCATGACATTGCAATTTTTCTTTGAGATGATGTTACACCACAACCCTGTATTGAAAAATGTTTTGTAGGCCTTGTACGCCTCCCACGTGGAAAAATGATTATTTGTGGGCCGTAACAGTTCCGAAGGCCTTCTTCCGATGTCCCTAAACGGTCGGGGAAGCAATAAAAGCCGTCGGAAATGAATTGGTCTTGGATGGGTGAAATGAGACGAGATCGTCAGAGGGCGGCAGTTTATTTCGTTCCATCAAAGGCGTTTTACGCACAAACTCATGGTCAGTTTCGAATTACGACAGACGGTCACTCTTGTCTAACTTAATTATTGTACCTGACTTGTTAACAAAGGAATTCGTGCGCTCGGAGATCTCCTCTGTAAGACGATTAAATGCTTCCTTTGAGACGTGAAGCGTAAGGGTGCGCTGATAGCGGTCAAGCCGTGGACCCTCGGTGACGTCTCTTCATCAAACAACCTTCACCTTAACATTCCTTCGGCCAATTAACTGTCCTTGATTGTTTCCGAAGAGGGAAACCTTTGAAGATTTTTCTGGCTTCGAATAACCTAATTGGACAATAAACGCCAATGTAATCCGGTTTTCAGCAGTCTTGCAGCTGTGAATCAAGAAGAAATAGAAACTTAATACATTATTGAATATGAGTAGGTGAGCAATAGAAGAAAGATACTGCTCCGTAGAAAAATTTTAAAAGTTTCAAACCAACTTAAATTAAACGATTTTACAAAATGTACAGTTACAATATTTTATCCCTCTTGAATTTTTGAAGTGAAAACTTCTTTAGGCGGACCACGATATTATTCCGGGCAGTGAATTAGTTTCACCGTCAGGCGTCACGTCACACGCTCCGAGGCGAAAGGCTCATTCGAGTGAGTTAAAAACAGCATTGGATTTAAATATGTCAAATGAGAGTACAAACCATAAAATGTGGGACCTACAATAGACGTTGTTTTTTAAAGATATTTAAATAGGTTTGAATCCAAAGTACTTATTTATTTCATATTTCAGCTATCACAAGCTCGTTAGTCCTGATTCCTCCAAGTACTATCTTTATACTATATAATTTATACAGACTGATTCACATAACTTTCCGACCATAACGAAATTTAAATGCAGCCAGTAATACGTTATTTAGTTATAACTTGACCCCGTTATTTACTATGAAATCTGGACACTCCTAGCATTATTGACAATCACTTGACAGTTCCTTTTTGTATAATTCTGAAATAATTTTTGTTAATTAAAATGTGCTCCAATGACGAAAGGATCGATATATGATGAGTCAGTTTCTTAAATTAAAAAAAAAATGTCGATTACTGGCATTTTAAAACTTTTGTAAGTGAGGTTTTGTGAGGGACATCCAAACCATACAAAACTTTTAAATAATTCATATTTTTGGATCAAGTTATCAATGAAAAACGTATTGCTGGCTGTATTTAAATTTCATTAGAGTTGGAAAGTTATGTGAATCAGTCAGGTAAAAATACAACCCAAAATACATTTTACAAAGCATTCATTGTGTTTTGGTATTTAAAAATTAAATCTGGAATCCAAGTAGGCATTCTGTTTGCTTGAAAAGTATAACTGTCATTGCATTTTTCGTCATACCTTGTTGAGAGAGGTATTTTTCCGTCAGAACTTGACATTCATTAGGTTGACGTTAAAAACCACAAAAACTAACGATTTTATCAATATTTTGGTGTTATAAAATAATATTGCACAACAAAGTATGATTTATAAGAAAATTATAATTGGGTCAAATACCTTGGATTATCAAGCTCTTTTAAACGCAATTTTGCAGTTAATAGAGATAAAAAAGTTTATCAACTATAAACTACGTAAAATCACATTTAGGATAGCTGACTAATCTCAATTCACTTATTACTTTATTATTGTTATTACAAAAAGTAAATATTACAACACGAAAGAATTTTAGAATAGGTTTTTTTTAAACATCATAAAAGTACAAAATAAAAACATTCTTTAGATATATGTACATATATTTTGTTATTTCACGTTTTATCAAGGGAAATTAAAAATGTGTTGTTAATTTATAAGAAATTTAACTTTGAAGTATCTCACTACAAATACAACTTCCTTAAAGCTAAATTTGATTCATGATAAACACTTCAAATTTAATTGTAGGTACCTACTGAGGAAATATATTTTCCTCTGGATCTACATTTTTCCTTCTTGTTCGTAAAATACACTATGGCCCGGTTGTATAAAGCGATGTCAAGTTCGTTGTTAAAGTTAACATAATGTCAAGCGATCTGATTGGGGGATATTTCATTGGATTTGAATCAGCCAATCAAATGGGCGGATTTCCGACTTGACACGATGTTAACTAAGCTTTATACAACCGGGCCTAAATTTTATACAACTGGGCCTATAGTCAACCAGATAAAAAATCAAACGTTTATTTAATCAAATTAAATGTACATCATTTTTCTACAAAAAAAAAAGATCTATTTGACACAAATGTATGAAACATCTTTTCTTCATTACGGAAAAATTCCCGGATTACACATGTCTAAACACTTGTGATTGCCGAAACATATTATTTTTGGACACTTCACCTGGATCCATTTAGTACTTCCACTGCTAGACCTTCGAGCTTCTCCTAAATTATATAATTTTTGTACATTTAGTCCACCTTGTTTTTCTAAATTATACCTTCGAAATTTAAAGTGGCACATATGTCAATACAACTCCTGACCCCAACACAAACTACACTAGGACAATTCATTCGGATCCATCTATACGTGTCAGGCCCTTCTAAAAATGCAAATTAGAAGAGTGGGTGGAAAAGACAACAACTCACCATTTTTAACAATATCGTTTGAAATGTTGTCCAAGCTGATTGCATAGCTTGAGACCAAAACACACGTAAATCCAAAAACTAAATTGGTGTTCATGCCTGTGTCTGATAAATAATCGAATAAACTTATTTTATAACCATCATTAGTCCTGAGTTTGCATTATTGCAAACACTTGGCAGATAACATGAGAAATGTGTAATCACAGGTCAAAGATAACAAAAATGAATTCTGCAAAGTTTGCACTTGATGAAAATAACAAACTGTATTCTGTTTTTTTAATTGTATATTATTTGCTTGGTTTTACATAACGTCTACAAGAATTTTTTTTCAGTTGTACTACTATGGATAAATTCCAATATCACAAAGATCTACACATTTTCCATTTGGGAAGCATACAATATTGGGGCAACTCACTTTAGCCCATTTAAAACGAAAATCCTGGGATGCTCCACTCGTTAAATTAAAATTTCCTGCAAGTCGTTAATACCTATATTAAATTTTTTGCTCTTCGTTAACTTACTTTTTGACCAAATGTGTATCTCACAAAGATCTACACAATTTCCATCCTCGAAGCATACATCATTAGGACAGTTCATTTTAATCTTTTTATAAAATTCAACCCCAAACTTTCCTACAAGAAAAAATATTATAAAACCCCTTAGGAAAAACTTTCATTTACCATCTTTTGGAATGTCATTTGGCGTCTTGTTTGAGTTGGAAGCAATGTTTAAGCTGAGAACACTCAGAAACACAAATATTACACATAAGTTCATGTTTGAGTTACAAAAAAATCTTTGAAGACTAAAGTGATAACTGCTGCTGAACTTATTTTATAATCACGGAAGGTCCTGAGTGTGCAGAAAATTGATTTATGATGAAATCGTAATCATGGATCAAAGTTCTTTATGTTTTGAACTTTAAATATGTCAGTGGAAGACTGAAATAACAAGAAAAATACCTAACAGGGGAAGGTTTTAATTACAAATTTTTCAATAAACACGACAGAATTACTCGAAAATTATAAAAATAAATACCGTCAGCATGGGTGTCATGGGTGTAGTTCAAATAAGAAAAAATGTTTGAATGGGAGTATGACAAAAAGAAACCAAGAAACGAAAACGAAATATTAAAGATGCAAAAATAAAAATATATTAAGGGTCTAACAATGAGGGAAAGTTTAATAAAAAACAAAATATTCAAATGATATCACATTTAATGGTTGAGAACAATAGAAAAAGCTAACCTAAGTAGGACGTTCTAAATTTTAAAACAAAGAATGCAGAAAACAGAAAAAGAATTATTTGGGAGACTTATTCAAAATTGAATAGTTATTTATGCAACAAGTGCAAAAAGTGAATGATTATCGCACGCGACGTGAAAATTGTCCCAAGAGCCGCAGATGAGTAGGACAACACGTCAAGTGCAATAATACTTTTTGCACGTGTTGCATACAATATTTTTTCTACGATCGAACAAAAAAACGAGAAAAAAACAACGACAAACAACAGTTCCGTCCTGTGCGTCGTGTGTAAAAATGCAATAAGCACGATCGTAGAGAGACTGTTGAGAGATGCGTGTAATAAAGACTTTATTGCACTAGTGCAATTAAGAGGCACTTTTTTCACTAAAAACAATGCAATGAACACTCACTTTTTGCACGATCGTAGAAAAATGTATTTAAAATTTTGCATCGTTATGTATGAAGAATCGAAACGAATATGCAGGTGGTCCCGATATAACCTGCCAAAAAAATTGGGATCTAACAAGTCCGGAAAACCCATTTTTATTAGGTCCAAAATAATGGACATAAATTAATCACTATTCACACCCATTCGACGCTGCTAACCACAAAAATACGTACTTATAATAATATAATAATAATACAACCTATAATAGTCAGGAATTAATTGTTAGTGTTTGTATGTATGACAGTATCTAAGCAACTATACCTGAGTGGTTTGTAACAAATCTGACAAATTGAATCAAATTAATGACATTTATTGAAAACGCTGTACGGTGTCAATTTTTTTTTGGTACTTTCGCTGCATATTTATTTTCATAATTACAACACCAATCTGTAAGAGTTAAATTTAGCGAATGCAGCACAATATCTTGTAACGAACATCTTGGATCACAGGTTCAAATAATGATGTCTTGACCACCTCGTTTCAAATTTGGCCCTCGTTTTTTTTTTTTTTTTGATAGTTTTGTATATCTTGCAAATGAATTGAGGCAATTTACGTGTCACGTTTCGTCAGAACCCCAAAAATGAGTTAACTTAAACTTTCACTGTCTTTTTGGAAGATGAACTCGTGACGTTTCGACTGAAGTTTTATTCACCGTAACAAATATCCCAAACATTCTTTAGGAAATCCTTCCGAATCGGTAATTTTTTTTGAAACTAGCTGGAATATAGTTTCAATTTGGTGCATGTTCACAAGATTTTTCTAGTGAGTTTCAAATCACTGGACGAACTCTTAATCAGTCGACATGAACGTGAAGATTCACTTTTTTTTCACTGTAGTAAACATATCAATACCTCTACCTCTATTTCTCGTTTTTCTTTCCATCAACTTAAACTAATTTGCCAAAGGGTATATCTGAAACATTCTGATCAATTCCCACTTGACACTTTGTGTAAATGTAATTCCGCCACGACCTAATCCGTTTTCGTGTCCTAATACTCTACAAATAAACATTCATGTCCATTAACTAATCAAAGGTATACAAAATACAACTAATCACAACTCCCTTCAGGCCAACGGCTTTATCCCTCTCCCTGATAATTTATTAGGAGAACCAAACCTAATGGTCCCTACGACTAATGGAACAAACGGATTATTTGGTTCCAACAATAATAGCACAATGTTTAAAAAAATTACTCTCCAGTAATTCCGAACATTTTTCGTCGGAGTGGGTTTCAATTTTAATCCTGCAATAAACGCAACATAAATAAAATGACCCTGTTTCAACGTGAATTGTAAAGTTGCGACAATATTTATTTTGTTACCAGTGAAGTTTTAATCAAATTAGGATAATATATGTTCAATTAAATTCAATTTTGTGATCTGTCCCAGAACTCGCAAAAAGTTATTTATTCAAGTCATTAATTTTACAAAGCGACTAATCAGAAAAATTATTACTTATAGTGGATTCCAAAAACATCCGTGCTGTCAATTGCCACAATTTGTGAAAACTTATTATTCGCAATGTACCCGGCTGAAAATTGAAACATAACTTTTGATTGAAAGTAGTGTACTATGCTTAATTTTTTGTGAGGTTATGTATGATTTGGATGTTTCTGTCAAATTTCGGTTAGATCAAAATTTATTTTGGCTGTTGTTGGATTGTTTAAATTTTAAAAAAGACATGCAACATTAAATAGAAAGACCAGAAAATCTCATTAGAACAGTCAATTGCTTGCTCTTCTCTGGCTTTAAGTAATTATTGACAAATTGTAATTGATACTGGGCCGGTTGCACCAACGTCAGTTAAATTTAACTATAGATTAAAATATACGAAAACATTGTTATAACAATAGGTAACTAAAGTAACCAAGCATTTTAACCCACAGTTAATTTTAACTGACGTTGCTGCAACCGGCCCACTGTGTCATAAAAATTTGGCGGGGTTTGATTGCTGCAGGGTAGTCAAGCAAGTAGGTACATTGAAAAATCCTAGACCAGCTTTGTCAATAATCAGTGTGACAACTTGAGGGAACTTTGATAGTTCGAATGTTTTTGGAACGCTTTTTACATGACAAGTAATGAGGAACGAAGTATTAAAGTTACAACCAACACATTTTTCCGTGTGGCCACCCATTCAAATTCGAACCGCATCCAACGCTGCTTAACTTCACTTATCGAATGATGATCGTGGCTTCGTGGCTTTACTACTTTATTATTATTATTAAATCATCTGTAACTGTTGGGCTAGGCAACTTGAAATGACCCTATCCTGGGTGTCATTGTCGGAGGCGGCCAGCTCTTATCATCGCCCCCGCCCCATCAGTTACCCCGCGCAAATTACGTTTACATTTTCTTGTCGTCTGCTTGACGAATAATTTATGCGTGGAATTACGCATCGTTGTCGCCTAATACGGTCCCACGTCGGCCATAACTTATGCGGTCCGGTCACCACACTCTGGACCGGCAAGAATGGCAACAATGCATTCATCGACCGCCGAAGCCGGCAAATTCGGCGGTCAACGAAGCATCGGCAATGCATGTCGGTCGGGCGAGGCTCGGAAACAATTGGACAATTGGCGTCTACCATGACTGCAGATGTATTTGTCAGCCGTGGCCGAGCACAATGATTTGTTCGGCAACAGTGCAGGCGCCGATGGCTGCACCGCAGCCAAACCGCGGCCGTGGGGCGGCGGGATAGGCGGCATGCACCAACCGCACCAGCGCTGGCGGAGATTCCCCGAACCTTGAAACCGGTTCAGCTGCTCCTGCAAAGCGTGGAGGAGGCTCCTGCTGACTAACGGTCGGGTCTCAGAGAGCTGCACATTAATGCAACGGATCAAATGAAAGCTTGTGCAGCCACACGATAAGACGGAAACGTCAAGGATGAAGAATTTAGACAAGTCTTCAGTAACTGTAGTGCAAGAATTCCAACTACATACTTGGTTTCATATGTGACAACAGCGGCTGTTATGTCCTCTGCTCTTAACCGCAACTAGATTTACTTTCAACTCCTTTGCAATCACTTCAAATTCTAGCCACAAAACCTTGTAGGTACTGTAAGCAAATAAATGAATGTCGTGTTGTCTCTGAGGCTCCAATTTCTAGAGTGAATCAGTTTGGACAAGCCTACTTTGTAGGCAAGTTTTATCACAAGCTATGGGTTTTCGTTCAAATGTTGAATGTGAATCTATTGAGATGGGTACTCGCTTGCTTCACAGACGACACAACATTACCTTTTTTGCTTGCTATACATAGGAAGCGAAGGTGGCGATTTCGTGCTCTGCGTCTAAAACACCAACCAAGTCTTTTTCAGATGTTTCGCCTTCGAAGTGTTGTCCCCGTGCAGTTTTCTTTTTAATTTCCACCAGTACCACTCAGCAAGTTCGCCATGTACCTCTGATACGGTAATTAGCGCTCGACGTAATGGCGAATAAAACGTCGCTTGACGCCTCTGGCACGATTGAAAGCAATTTAATTGGCTAACGAACCGCCAAGTGTGGTCGCTGCCCGCACTGCTCTCTAGCGATGCGTGATGCAAATCACGTCGTGACGTCACTGGTGCTCAACTATGAAAAATACGTCCGACGCTCCGGGTCATGTTTAATTCGCATAATTCACGTTCCACGGATATACATAAATTACTCCATATTCATTTTTCAAATTGAAATACATATTTATCAGTCAGGAACAAAGGCGAATGCAGGCGGATTGTAATTTAGTGTTTTTGGGTCTCCAGTTTTGTTGTGTTCTTATTTACATTTTCACTGCAACCTGTTATTGTGGTGAAACGTGAAACTTGGTAGGAATTTCTGCGTGTTGGATGCAATTTCTAACGGGATTTATTACGACTCGTAATGGGTTTGATTCAGAGTTGGGTAACAGTCCCATGTGGATCAACTTTTACGTCGCTTTATTTGCTAAAGTAATTTTCATGTTTAATCAAACTAGTTAATTACGTTCTAAGCATGGATGTCTCTGTTTTCCACAAAAAGTTTACACAGTAAGGCCAATAGGGTTCCAAACATGTTGCTGATTCTACGACGAATAGAACATTTATTTATTGTTTACAATTGCCACATCGAAAAGGATTTATTTTTGTGTTTGTTCCAACTGTCTCCTCCGAGTCCTACGGGATGTTTTGTGCAGATTTCCTTAATTAAAATTAACGACACAACATAGCACTGTTACAAATTGTGCGATATCTGCAAAGTCATGTTGCCAGTTAGAACTGATTGTTGTTTGTTTTTAAGACTTTCTTACAATAGACTAAACAGATAAATGAATAACTTAACAAAACAAATATAAACACTATATAGAATAGTTGCTTGGATAAACCATTTCACAAGTACCATGAAAAAGAAAAGACGTGTTAACTAATTTCTTATTTAAAACATCGGTATCATTAGTACTAAACAGTAATGTTCTGTGTTTAAAAATTTTGAGAGGATGGTTATTCTCATTGGAATTTTATTTTTTGACATTATTATTACTTCAGAAACAAAAATAAACTACAGTATCCCAGAATTTTTTATTTAACTTTTAACTACAATTATTATACAGGGTGATTCTGAAATAAGTTTGGAAAAAAACCGGTAATTGGTGATGATGAAAAGAAGTCATAAACAAAAAAAGATTCTTATAAAAGTTTTTTCGTTTTCGAGATACAAATGATTGAAATTTTGGTCAGAATTGCTAGAGGTATTTTCATATTTGATGGCGGAAACAAAAAACTGAGAAATGTCACAAAAATGTGTTGTCAGTGTCAAATTTCTCATAAACGCCGTAAAAAGGAATGTCTAGGTAAATTTAAATTTTCGCTAAATAGATTGAAAAAACAAATTCTAAGGAAACCAATTTTTGTAAGTGCTTCAAAAGGAAAAGTTATTCTCATATAATCAAACGTATTACAAATTATTTCTCTAGTTCGACGATGAATAACTTTCTTATTGCCAATTTGCTGCATTTCTGTCGAAATCATTGACACTGACACTGAAAATACAAATTTGTGTCATCTCTCAGTCTTTTGTTTTCGCCACCAAATATGAAAATATCTCTATTTTAGTACGCTGCTGATTACCTGATTATCTGGGTAGTTTAGCAACAAAAATAATCAAAGGTAAAATGTGCCCGTCAGTCACAAACGTAACATTGCTCCTTTCGATTATTTCCATAGAAACATTTACAAAGCAGTGTGCTTGCACCTACAACTTTATTGTGGAGTTGATCTAACAATGGTTGCTAATGAAGTGAACAAATTCGGACAAATTTTCCCTATTCATAGGCGTTGAAAATACAAGGATATAGGATAATTTCCATTCTTTTGATTTTACCTCCAAAAGTCATTTACGCAGAATTAATTTGTGTCAAGGATACTCCACATTTTTTTTCCAAGCTTATTTCAGAATCACCCTGTATGTATTTGAATCTTACATAACGTTTGATAGAGGACATGTTAGTGCTAAACGTAAATATTATCTTACAAACA